>NW_028317852.1:2145833-2461250 GCF_062004578.1 Staurois parvus | reverse complement strand
ATATTTATATGCCCCTTCCTACAGGCTACCTTTCCTAGAAGATGTAGTCCTAGGCACTCTGCTTATCTGCCAAGTCCTGCTGTTCAGAAAGTTCCAGAGAGCTGTTCTGTCAATGTGAGTAACCCTGAATAGCAGGCAACCGCCATCTAATGTCCACTTTAGTGTACTGCAAGTAATAACACTTTAATGGTTTACACACGTATCACCCCTGTACGTCATCAGCCCCCTCACACTTGAACGCACCTAGCCCCCCCTCACACCTGTACACGCTCAGCCTCCCCCTCACACCTGTACACGCTCAGCCTCCCCCTCACACCTGTACACGCTCAGCCTCCCCCTCACACCTGTACACGCTCAGCCCCCCCCTCACACCTGTACACGCTCAGCCTCCCCCTCACACCTGTACACGCTCAGCCTCCCCCCACACACCTGTACACGCTCAGCCCACCCCCCCCACACCTGTACACGCTGAGCCTCCCCCACACACCTGTACACGCTCAGCCTCCCCCTCACACCTGTACACGCTCAGCCCCCCACCACACACCTGTACACGCTCAGCCCCCCCATACACACCTGTACACGCTCAGCCCCCCCATACACACCTGTACACGCTCAGCCCCCCCCTCACACCTGTACACGCTCAGCCTCCCCCCACACACCTGTACACGCTCAGCCTCCCCCCACACACCTGTACACGCTCAGCCCACCCCCCCCCACACACCTGTACACGCTGAGCCTCCCCCACACACCTGTACACGCTGAGCCTCCCCCACACACCTGTACACGCTCAGCCCCCCCATACACACCTGTACACGCTCAGCCCCCCCATACACACCTGTACACGCTCAGCCCCCCCATACACACCTGTACACGCTCAGCCCCCCCCCACACCTGTACAAGCTCAGCCCCCCCCTCACACCTGTACACGCTCAGCCCCCCCCTCACACCTGTACACGCTCAGCCCCCCCCTCACACCTGTACACGCTCAGCCCCCCCTCACACCTGTACACGCTCAGCCCCCCCTCAAACCTGTACACGCTCAGTCCCCCCCTCACACCTGTACACACTCAGCCCCCCTCACACCTGTACACACTCAGCCCCCCCTCACACCTGTACACACTCAGCCTCCCCCTCACACTTGAACGCACCTAGCCCCCCCCTCACACCTGTACACATTCGGACCCCCCCTCACACCTGTACACACTCAGCCCCCCCTCACACCTGTACACACTCAGCCCCCCCTCACACCTGTACACACTCAGCCCCCCCTCACACCTGTACACACTCATCCCCCCCCTCACACCTGTACACACTCAGCCCCCCTCACACCTGTACACACTCAGCCTCCCCCTCACAATTGAACGCACCTAGCCCCCCCCTCACACCTGTACACACTCAGCCTCCCCCTCACACTTGAACGCACCTAGCCCCCCCTCACACCTGTACACACTCAGCCCCCCCCCTCACACCTGCACACACTCAGCCTCCCCCTCACACCTGTACACACTTAGCCCCTCACCCAAATACACAGCTCTATACACTCAGCCCCCCTCACACTCACCTGTACACTCTCACCCCCATCCTCCACACACACCTGTACACACTCACCCCCATCCTCCACACACACCTGTACACATTCACCCCCCCCCCACACACACACCTGTACACTCTCACCCCCCCACACACACCTGTACACTCTCACCCCCATCCTCCACACACACCTGTACACACTCACCCCCCCACACACACCTGTACACTCTCACCCCCATCCTCCACACACACCTGTACACACTCACCCCCCCCACACACACCTGTACACTCTCACCCCCATCCTCCACACACACCTGTACACACTCACCCCCCCACACACACCTGTACACTCTCACCCCCATCCTCCACACACCTGTACACTCTCACCCCCATCCTCCACACACACCTGTACACTCTCACCCCCATCCTCCACACACACCTGTAGACTCTCACCCCCATCCTCCACACACACCTGTACACTCTCACCCCCATCCTCCACACACACCTGTACACTCTCACCCCCATCCTCCACACACACCTGTACACTCTCACCCCCATCCTCCACACACACCTGTACACTCTCACCCCCATCCTCCACACACACCTGTACACTCTCACCCCCATCCTCCACACACACCTGTACACTCTCACCCCCATCCTCCACACACACCTGTACACTCTCACCCCCCCCCACACACACCTGTACACTCTCACCCCCATCCTCCACACACACCTGTACACCCCCCCCATACACACCTCTACACACACTAACTACACACATCTATAAACACACACACCTGCAGCCCCCCCGTACACAAAAAGCCCCCTCTCTGCACTGGCACACACAGCCTCTACTTGTAAATGAGGCCCTTCTAGGCCCAGCTCTTGTTACAGAAGGCTGACACATCTGAGACAGAGGAGCTGCAGCCAATCATAGCAGTTAACACAGTACAAGCAGCAGACGCACGAGGAGTGCAGAAAGTAGCCAGAGGTGGCAGTAATGAGCTCAATGTGTGACCTCAGTGCTGACTTCTCTGTAGTGCACCAAGCTGCTTGCCTACGCCGCCCCTGCCTTCTCCTGGCCCTACGGGCAGCCAGGCCCCTCAGGCCCACTACATTTGTATCGGCTGTCCCCCGCCCCTGTTGGTGGCCCTGGCTGTCAATGCTCGAGTGCTTCCATCTTCTGCTGGTCTTCTTTCTGGGTTCACACTGTCCTCTTGAATAGCTGGGCCACAATGATGTCTTTCCTGCGCATGAATATTGGAGTCACTTCATCACAGCAAAAACATGCGTAGCTCAGTGTATATTACTGCCAGCTTTTTTTTTAAATGTTAATACCTTTTTAAATAAACCCAGCTTTTGCTACAATATTAAACATCAATGCAGGGATTACCTTGGGTTGCACTTTTTCTACAACTAGAAGTCCTCAGTCTGATGACCAATATCCACCCACTTTATCCAATCCCAGGTTGTCCAGGACCTGTCCCAATGCGTGACTGGACAGTGAACAAAGAAGTAATAGAGTGATGAGTTCATCTCTCTGTAACTCTGCTCTCTCTTCCCATCAGCATCCTACTTGTCAGCACATAAGCAGCTTGGCTCATTGTGCTGCTTCTTCTTTTCCTTCCTGAGCTCTGCAAGAGACTGATACCAGGCCAAATTCAAGTACTGTAAGTTGCATGCTGCTTGCATTTAAAAAAGTATTTAATGCTGTCAACCAACCAGAAAAAATAAATGATATAATATATTTTTTCTGGTTGGTTGGTAGTCTTTAGGGATGTGGCACTTATAGCCAAATTTTATAGTTTTATTCTTATTTATTTTTTTAGTCTAATTTAATGCTGTATTAATGATTACAGAGCTGCATTTGTGTCTGTTATGCCTGCCTAGAGTTCAGATTTAACAAACCTGTGGCTATTGAAGTATTCAGATAACTTTTTTAAAAACAACATTAAATCAGTGTAATAATAAATGCTTATCTATTTTCCATTCAGCCTCTGTTATTGAATCATCTCTGTACAAGTGTGTCCTAAAACCCCTCCAAAGTACAATTTATTCTCATCTTCTGGAGCTACACAATAGAGATGGCTCTATGGAGAAGTTGCTTGAAAATCAGAAGAGGATGAAGAAATGCAGCCTTAATGAACAGCAGCCACGAGCAGGAATTCCTGGGCTTGCCACTATGGAGAAGATCAAGCAGAAATTGGTACTCATGCACAAAGCCTATTCTCCAGAAAAGAAAATACGCCACTTGTTAAAAATCTGCAAACATATTTATGAATCAATGGAAGCATCCAGTGGGAAGAAAGGTAGGTTAGATGATATCTATTTTAGATATGAAAACTAGAGCAGCATACATTATTCGAAGCAAGATATGAAAGCAGGATTTCAAAAAAGACACATTTTCAAATACTGCTATAAACTAGTGTGATTTGCAAGTCTGCAGGGCCAGTGTTGGCTTTAGACATTAAATAGCAGTAGCATGTGCTCACAATCTAAACCCTGATCCTTTTTGTTAAACAGATAGTTGCCTAGATAAACCTACAAGTAATGGATAATCATGCATGTGTACACAATGCAGCTCACCTTTTTACCAGGTAAATCCAGTGCTACTGATCATTTCTCCATGGAAAACAATTGTCTGGGGTTGCCTGCAGAAGCTTGGTGGTACCATTAGACATAGCAATCTTTAGTCCATCCAAAACTAGGTGATCTGGTGATACACATCTTATGGGCACCTTTATTGTTTGTGAAATAGAGAGGTGTTCAATGATTTGTTCCAGTGTGGAACTTCTATTTTGTATAAAAATAGTAAGGTATGTGAGGTTCCAAATGAAGTGAGTGAGGCTTCTTTTGCCAAGGAAGGAGGTCATTTGGCAGACCCAAAAAACTGAGTAAGTAAATAGCATAGGAAGCCTGAAGGAAGAGCTGAGTTCGTCAAAGAAAATTTCTGGCTGGCCAGGTTAATTTTAATTCCTCCATCTCCCAAACTAGGATGGACTGCTCCAGTATATCTTGACTTAATTTAGGTGGTTAGAATATTAACAATCATGTTTGCAATTCTTTTTCTTCCAGAAGCTTTTGGAGCAGATGACTTCTTACCAGTTCTGATTCATGTGCTACTGGAATGTGACCTCACTTCTGTTCAATTGGATGTGGAGTATATGATGGAACTTTTAGATCCTTTACAGCTCCAAGGAGAAGGTGAGTATACATTTTATTTTAGTTGGATGTCAAGAGATCACACACATAAGCTCCTCTTACTTTTGGTCTTTTTTTTTGTTTTTGCTTCCGTGCATAAATTGAAATATAATAGAACACAGTCAGATCTCAACTCTGAGATCTGACTGTGTTGAAGGCTGTCCTATCACTTTTCACCTGCTCCTACTGACCCATAAAGTAATTCTGTAGAGTGGTGCTATTCTTGCAGGTTCAGAGCTTTTAAAGGGGCAATTTCACCTTTAGTAAAACTGCCCTTTAATAAATCTCCTTAACCTGACATCTTGGGATTATACTTACTGTACCTTCAGCCCTGATTGAGCATTCATACCTCTGACACAGTCCAGGTCAATTCCTCTGTATTCTGCATATGTGCACTATGCCCCATTTATTCCTTTGGGAAGCTGTACTTTTAGTGGCCTCCAGTTGCTTGGCGTATGGACTGTTACTGCATTTAGTAAAGAACAACTTTACCTTTAGCGTTTAAAGAACATTTTAAGGCAACATAGTCACCAAAACTGGGATGGCTGGCCAACAGACAACAAGCAAGATGGAGCAGGTGAATCTTCAAGACTATAAGAAAGTGTTCAAACTAGCCTGATATAGACCCCAATTTTAGGGTTCCCCCTGTGCTTGTGGGGTCACCTAAATCAATGTGCAGGCATCACTCAGGGACTGAATTGTGTTGTCATAGCTTGCTTAGAAACATAGTGGAACTGACTGGTTCCATTTAAATACCTACTAGCTGTAAAACATAATATTTATAACTATTTATCTGACTGGGCAAAACTTCAATCCCAAGTATATTCTGATTCAGGGCCATTTCTATGGTGGGCAGTCCCATTGGCCAAGAGGAATTTTATAGGAGGGGGTGGACAGGATTTAATACAATCAGAAAGTGTGGAAGCTTTTGTCAATCAGTGAAGCCTGGCAAGCGGGCATAGTGAAGGCACTGAAAGCCTGTAGTACAAAAAATGGCCACTGTTATAACTTGCCTTCACAGCAAGGAGCACATGGAAGGGTGACATATGTCAAACAACAAAACCAGACTGCAAACAAACCGAATTAACCTAACAGTATGCGTTAAAAACAAGGGTTTAGTTAGCACACATTGGCAAATACTGTACATGTGTAAGCTACAGAGCCTTGTCACGGCACCCCGATATTCTATAGTTCCTAACTCTACAAATTTTGATTTTGGGGGCTCTCAAAATTTGTAGAGTTAGGAACTACAGAATATCAGGGTGCCGTGACGAGGCTCTGTAGTTTACACATGTATTTGCCAATGTATGCTAACTAAACCCCAGTTTTTAACGCATACTGTTAGACAGGTTAATTCGGTTTGTTTGCAGGCTGGTTGGCAAACTGAGCTGGGAATTTTTCTCTTTTCAAAAGTGACAGAATAACCAAGGTGGCTTGTTATGGAGCTTATGTTAACAATGAACTCCGCAACACAACTTTCCCTGTTTATCTTTTTTGCACACCATACTAAGTTTCATTTTATTATTTCCAGGGGGCTATTATCTGACTACTTTGTTTGGAGCTTTGTATCACATAAGCACCTTCAATACTGTATCAAGACAGCTCAGTGTGGAGGCCCAGAATTCTATCCGCCAGTGGCAACGCAGACGGACTATCCACCACAAAGAAGCTTTTCAAAAAGGCAATCAAGTGAATAAGACAATGTCAGAAAAATATGCATCTCTGCTGGCCTCAGATGGAGAATAACCTAGAATTTGCTTTTACACTGTGCAGTACCAAAAAATAATAATATTACTATTATTTTGAGGTCTGTCCCTTTAAAAATAAGTGCTTGTATATCTAGGACTTAAAAATACACTGTGTGTTTGTCATTTAAGAACTGCATAAGCAAATAGACAACTTGTCATTTACATTTGTTTATTAATTTAAAAAAAATAACTAAAGTGGATCCTTGCAGAAACTGATACTCTTTTCACTTCTACAGGACTATTAAATGTTCTTTATATTTGTTTATTAGGTTAGGCAACGAATGCCAAGAGTTGTGTGCCAACAAGTAAATTTTTTTATCTAATAGTGTACCTAAAAGTGCAGACCTAATAGGGGTTTGTTAAGCTCCAGGAGCAAAAGACTGAACTGATACTGTCTGGCTCTGATTCAGATTTACAGATCCCCTGCTGATCGCAACAGATGCCGCACTTGTGAAAGGGCCCTAATAAAACACCTTCTATGTGTTTACATTAGAAGGCTGGCAGGCTGTCAAGATTCTGGTGCAAACCTAAGATTTTAGTACCTCTGTTGTGAACTTTGAAGCTAAATTTTCCCACAATGCCTACAACTAGAGAGATGAATGAGGGTTTGTGTTAGGGCTCATTCACACCAGCAAGCTGCACTGAACCCATGGCTGCTGGTGTGTGCTAGGAAGAATAGTACTAATCCTAGTGCATCATATTATCTACTTTTTTTTTTTAACTTTATTGCAATGTCACAATAGATATAAGTGGACTGATGGAACAAACATCTCAGGAAGACATTCTTTGACCATGGTTCCCTAAATATTGTAAGAAGTCCACATAACTGTGTCATAATTTTTGGCCTTCCAGTGTAATGTATACTCTTAAGGTGTTATATATTGTATATAAATCCCATTTATCAGTTTTATAGACTAATATCAATGTCAAATAATGATTTTAATATTTTTTATGAATTTAATTTTTTATGTTTTTATATCAGTATGTGTTTGTATTAGCTGTTAAAAAATCATGTACATAAAAAATAAAATGGCTTCTCGGTATTTCAAGTCAGATTGCATTCTGCACTACTTAAACAGGACATTGATTCAGCATGTTTTCTATCAGTTAGGATCACTATCATGTTACAAAAATTATTTCAATATATTGTAAATAACAGCATCAAACAGAAAGCTTTCATGGACTTAGTCCACTCACCAAGGAGAATGACTACCTAAAGAGTATCCCATTGTCACTTAAGCTGGCCATATACTAATAGAATTTTGTTAAAAAAATTTTTTTATAAGAATGTTTGTTCAGTTTTCTAATCATTACTTGGACCAAATTGGCATTCATTTTTTACCTCAGCAACAAGAAAATCCCAAGGAACAAAATGGTGTGCTCGAACCAGAAAAATGTTTGCTTGAAAATCTACTAGTTTCTGGCCAGCCTAGGTCAGATGTTGGTCTGATTCAGGTTTTTAAATAGACTCCTCCAATGGGCTACCTTTTCTGAGTTATGAAGTAACCCTTCTCTGCCAAAATCAGCTCTCCCTATGCATTATACACTGTTACAGCCAATGCTTCTGTCACAGCATTGAAAAGTATAGTTAAACTATATAATCTATATAATATAGGAAGAAAAGTTTCATGCCACAATATATTTACTGTATAAGTTGAATTCCAGTTTACAGCCTACCATCTCTGGATGCAACACGTTGTGTTCTTTTTTTTTTTTTTTATAATTTAAATATTTATTCATTTTTCATTTAAAAAACAATACATATTTCCATATATTGAAAATATAATATTACAATTTCTCATAAATCATTGGTTTCGTATCATTTTCATTTTCTCCCCATAGCTCCCTTAACCCATTACCCGCCCACCTCCCACCCCGCTACTATATACCCCTGACATCTGACTGATTGGCTTGTATCTCATATTCTCTGGAAACCTAGGTTTGAGAACCGAAGAGAAAGACTAAGAAAGAAAGAGATGCTAATTACTATATTCTCTCCCTTTTCCTAATCCTTTCCCCACCTCTTTTCTCTTCGTTTCTTCTTATCCTCTCTTTCCCTTTTCTTTATGCTTACTTACTCAGTACCTTTCTTTACCTTTACTTTGAACTCCTCCCATTTCTCCCATTTCGCATAATACATCACCATCCTATCTTCCTGTAGATAATAGAGTTTCTCCAATCTAGCAATCTGATCTACTCTATTCATCCAATCTTCTTCACTCGGTGCCTCAACCTTACGCCAAAACCTAGGAATCAGACTTTTTGCTGCGTTTAGGTAGCCCAGTATGCCCAGTTCTTTATATTTATTTCCAGATATCATTGAGTTATGGAAAAGACAGATTTCAGGATCCAATCCTATCTCCACTCCAGTGAGAATTTTGATTTGGTTTGTAACTTTTTCCCAGTATGTGTGTATTTTTGGACATTCCCACCAAATGTGATACATCGTGCCCAACCCTCCACATCCTCGCCAACACCAGGGTTGCTTCTCCTCACTCATCTTGTGCTCTATCACCGGTGTGACATACCACCTTGTCAAACATTTAAAATTCATTTCCACTTCACGCATACTAATATTTTCATGTACCATTCTATATATTTTCCTCTGTGTGTGTTCTTCCCACTCCACTCCTAAATCCTTTTCCCATTTTTCTATATACTTTAATTTAAACTTACTATCTAAATCCGTGAGAGCTTTATATGCTTTGGCAGTGCTGTGTTTCCCATCACCTCTATCTTCTAAATATTTCTCGAGTTCATTCCATTCTTTCCTAGTTCTAAGGGGCTTCGTTAATTTCTCCACAAATTGTTTTAATTGATTATATCTCCATTTATCTATCCCAGTGAAAATCCTTCCCTCTTCTTTTTTCAAATCCTCCAGTGTTCTTAAGTTTACCCCCTCCATTACATCTCTCAACTGAGCGTCTTCCTTCATAATCCATCTACCTGAGATTTCCTCTTTACCTGGGGGAAAAAAGTCTGAATTTCTTAGTGACATTAATAATGAATTAAAATCCCATTTCCTCTGTTTGTGCATTTTATCCCATTCTCTTATTACAATCCTCGTGTATACACTCGTGCTCTCCTCTAATTCTCTAAATTGTGGTGGCACCCATACGCTCCTACCCAAATCCTTTCTACTAAGTGTATTTTCTATTGTGACCCAATGTTTACTCTTTAAGTTGTGTGTCCAGTCAAAAATTCTCGCTAGGATGGCTGCCCTGTGGTATCTTTTGAAATCCGGGACTCCCAACCCTCCTTTTCCTTTATTTCTGCTTAGCACTTCATATGATATCCTAGGTTTTTTATTTTTCCATATATATTTAGTAACCATTCGCTTGATTGTCCTAAAATACACCCCTGGAAGATTAATGGGAATCATCTGGAATTTATACAGTATCTTAGGGAGAATTACCATTTTTATCAGATTAATACGGCCCAGCCAGGAGGGATTTCCTCCACCCATTTTCCTCAATTCCTCTCTGATTTCATTTAACATTGGGATATAATTAGCTTTATAAAGATTCTTCTGTGAGGGAGTGAGTTTTACTCCCAGGTACTTTATTTCTCTATTTTTCCATATAAAGGGAAATTCTCTCTGTATATTTTCTTTTTCACTTTTTGGAAGATTTATATTTAATATCTCTGTTTTGCTCGGGTTAATTTTTAAATTTGACATTTCCCCATATTCCTTCAGTGTTTTCATTAAGTTAGGAAGTGTTATCCTTGGGTTTCCAACATAGAATAATAAATCGTCCGCAAATGCGGCTATCTTATGTTCTATCCTTCCAACATTTATTCCCTTTATATCTATATTTTTCCTAATTGTTGATAACAGGGGTTCCAGTGATAAAACAAACAACAGTGGGGACAGTGGGCATCCCTGTCTGGTTCCATTTGACATTGGAAAGGTCTCTGATCTCTCTCCGTTTACCATTACCATAGCAGACGGTCCTTCATACAATCTTCCAATCCACTTTCTCATCCTACTACCCAGTCCCAGGACCTCCAGTGTATCCATCATAAAACTCCAGTTAACCCTATCGAACGCCTTCTCCGCATCTATCGAGAGCAGCACTACTGGATTTTTTTCCATTTTACTCTTCTGTATAAGCATCAGGGACCTCAACCCATTATCTCGACCCTCTCTTCCTCTAACAAAGCCTACCTGGTCTCCATGAATCTAATCTGGCATCAGATCCCTTAACCTATTCGCCAATACTTTTGCATACAGCTTCGTATCTACGTTCAATAGCGATATCGGTCTATAACTTGCACAATGGGTGATATCTTTACCTTCCTTATGTATTAGGACCACCTGTGCCAGAAGGGATTCCTCTCTTATTTCCATCTCTCCCCCCAACGCCTCCATATATCTCTTTAATTTAGGTAGCAGTAAATCACTGTATTTTTTATAATACCTCACAGTATATCCATCTGGGCCTGGGCTTTTTCCCGTCTTAAAGCTTTTTAATGCTATTTTTAGTTCTTCCTGCGTGATTTCGGATTCTAAGGAGTTTAATAGTTCTTCACTCAATTTTGGTAATCCTGCATTTCTTAAATAATCCCTTCTTTTATCAATATTTGTCATTTTATCTTTATTTATAACATCCTTAGGGGCAATATTATATAATTTACTGTAGTAATTTTTAAATACCTTTGCAATATCTTTAGTTGAATGGACTAACTCTCCCTTGGAGTTTTTTATTTTATCTATATAATTCCTATTCTTCTTTCTCCTCAAGGCTCTCATCAGATATTTTCCTGGTCTGTCTCCCCATCTATATCTTTCACCAATGATCTTATTAAAAGTTCTCATTTTTTCTTCCTCCATTACTTTCTCTAGTTCTTCTCTCTTTTTTATCACTCTTTGCTCTATCTCTCCCCTTATGTTATTTTTATGTAGGAGTTCCATCTCAGCTATTTCCTTCAAAAGCCCACTGATCTTCTCGCGTCTTTCCCTTTTTTTCTTTGCCCCAATCGCAATAAGGATTCCTCTTACATATGCTTTATGTGCCTCCCACACTGTAGCTAGTGATACATCCTCTGTTTCATTTTCCTCAAAGAACCTCTCTATCTCCTCCCTGATCTTCCGGTCAGTATCTGGATCTGTGAGGAGTGTCTCATTCAACCTCCATGATAAACCACCTGACCTTTTCCCTCCCCATTTTAATTCCATTACTACAGGTGCATGGTCCGAGATAGTTTTTGCTTCTATTTCTGCTTTAACCAAATCCTCAATAAGTCGATGGTCCAGCAAAATATAGTCCAATCTAGAGTATGTCCTATGTACACTAGAGAAGAAAGTGTAATCTCTCTCTCTCATGTGGACAATTCTCCAGCTATCCACCAGTTGGCACTCTTTCATCACCCTTTTCAATGGTCCCATGGACCTATTTCCCCCTCTCTGTACTCCAGATGTTGTATCTATTTGTGGATCCATACATATATTAAAGTCACCTGCCACTATTAGATATCCCTTTCCAAAATCCATCAATCTTCTCATAACCCCTTTCAAAAACATCTCTGGCTTCTTATTAGGGCAATATATGTTAACAAGCGTACATTCTATGTCATATAATTTACCCTTCAAAAACAAATACCTCCCCTCCGGGTCTGTCTTTCTCTCTTCCAGTTCAAACCTGATGTTTTTTGCAAATCCTATAGCTACTCCCTTAGTTCTCTTATCTGGGGAATCTGCATAATACCATGTCGGGTGTTGTCTAGAGTATAACTTAATATTTTTTTTTAACTCTAGATGTGTTTCCTGCAAAAAAACAACTGAGGCCTCTCTATGTTGTAGTTCTCTATATAGTCGAAATCTTTTACCTGGGCAATTTAATCCATTTACATTATGGGTCACGAAGCGTATTTCCTCCATATTTTATTTTCCTTCTTCCTATTTTACCATTTCCTTTCCTCTTTCCCTTCCCTATACCTCTTCTCTCGTACCAGATGTCAGTTTTGAAACTCCCTATCCCCAATCCCCTCCCTCTTCTCTCCCTCCCCTTCTCCCCCCCCCCTCCATCCCCCCCACCTCCCTCTCCCCCCCCTCCCACCAACACCACGAACCCCTCCCCCCTCCCCCTCCCCCCTAATAGGTTTTTTATTTGCCTATAGATCATCTGTGGAAAGAGTCCCACTTTTGATTCCTATCTGGGGGCTCAGCTCCGTCCATGTGCCGCTCACCTTCCCCCCCTCCTCCCCGTTGTCCCTCTATCTATTTGTTCTCTGTTTTCTCTTCTAACTAGCTGCCATTCTTCTTTTCCCAACATAAATAACTCTCTCTCCTCCTCTTCCCATCCCGGTATCTCTATTCTCTGCAGTTCAAATTTATTACAGAAGTCCTTCATATCTTCAGAGGATCGCAAAAAAGCTGTGACTCCATCTTTCCATCCAATTAAGCATGCTGATCGACCCCATCTATATTGCACATTCTGATTCTTCAACAGTTCCAATAATGGTTTCAACGATCTCTTTCTTCTCAATGTCTCGGCTGCTATGTCTGCAAAAATTTGAATATTTTTCCCTCCATAATTGATATTCGTTCTTCCTTTAATCTTCCTCCATATCTCGTCCTTATCTCTATAATTATGGAACCGAACGATTATATCTCTTGATTTTTCTGGGCCTTTTTCTTGTTGAAGCTTTCCTATCCTATATACACCGTCTAATTTATACATTTCCGCACCAGGTCTGTCCATTATGGCATTCAAAATTTTTCCTGTGATCTCCTTTAGGTCTTCCCCCTGTTGCAGCTCTGGGACTCCTCTTATTCTAATGTTATTTCTCCTGTCCCTATTTTCTTGATCCTCCATCATATAAAGCAGTCTTTTTTGTTCCTTCCGAGTATCTAATATCAGTTTTTCTAATTTTGGGATAATTTGGGTATGGGATTTAACTGTTTCCTCCGTTTCTTCCACTCTAGATAGCAACTGTCCCATTTCTTTCCGAATTATCCCCATCTCTTGCTTTATAGATTTTTCTAAATTTCCAAACATCTCCGCCATTTCCTTTTTATTTGGCACTTGCAGTTCTCTTTCAGTTTCTCCCAACTCCATACTTTCCAGTGTTTGTTGGCTATTGTTAGCTGGTCCCAGGGAAGATCTTAAGCTATTGTCTAAGCTTATTTCCAGTTCACTTCTATCACTTATTTCCTGGATTTTTACTGGAGTTAGTTTTCCCTGCGACGTGTATTTTTTTATTGTTCCAGTTTGGGAGTTCTTAGGCATATTTCCTTTACTATTTTTCCCTTTCATGTCGCATATAAGATTATTAGAGCTTTTTCAAGATTCTGGGGTATATACTTAAAACTGTCACTGCTTTCTTCAGACCCTCTCTGGGAATTCCCTTCTTATTCTTTATGTTGGATGTCAGTTGGTCAGTAGCGCAGCTTGAAAAACTAACACTAACACTTGGGGGAGACCCACAGCTCTCACTCACCCTTCTGGAGTAGCTTCCGAGTTGCAGTCCTGGGATGCCCTTTCTCCTGCTGCCTTGTCCTCCTCTTCCAGGGAATTCCCTTGGGTCTCTTTGTCCTCCTCTGCATATACCCCGAGATATCCCTGGAGACAGCTCTGCTGTGTATGTCGGCTCTTCCCCTGCCTCCTAAGACGCCGGCCGGTCTCTTTCTCTCCCAGCTGTACACCTCGGCAGCCCACGTGGTATCGCCACTCCTCCTTGTCTCCTGGCAACCTCACACTCTCTCCCCAGGATCACCGCTTGCAGAGTTCATAGGGGAAGGACACGCTCCTTCTCTACTCTCCGGTCAACAGCCGCATCACCGCCGGGATCTCACCTCTCCTCAGGTCAGTCTCCAGCCGCCCTCCGACTCAGCTAGTCAGTCTCTCGGGACAAATTAGGGAGGATAGGTGGGGGAGGCTATCGGAGAGTTCCTATACTCCGCTCTCCTGTGCCGCCATGTTCGGGCTCCGCCCCCCAGTCCCCTGTCTCTGAGTCTTCGCAACACGTTGTGTTCTATGCACTCTGGCAAAGGATCATGTTTTCTGTTTCAGTCTGTTTTGGATGGGCTATGACATACTTGTTAGGATCCTCAAAGGAACCTTTTCCTGGCAGAAACATGGAGACTACCAGGGGAGGACTGACAACTCATGGGGCCCCTGGGCAATAGGGGATCATGGGGCCCTTGTGTCCTTGGCCAAACTCAAAAAAAGCCTATGAAAAAGGTACCAGGGGCATCTCATAGTTTCAACCCTGATTTCAGTCGTTGAGTCAAAACTAAAATACATATTAAGTCCCCTTACTTCTGACTTTTTTAAACTGCACACTCAAAAATTGTGGAATCCAGTAGGTCAGTATAAAATTTAGGAAACCTTGGTATGAAGGAACTTAGTGGTGAAAAAAATGACTTATGGATTTAATTATTCGTGTTTTGTAGATTTAATTTTTTGTGGTCCATGTACCTGTGAAAGAAAGGGGAGTATGCAGTTGTAGGTACTTCAGTAGAACTTTCATTGTCTGTTAAGTACATATACATATCAGCATAGTAGGTGAGTTCCCATGCATTGTACAGACATGGACTTTGGCTAATATACAGTGCATTCATAAAGAATTCAGACCCACTTTGCACTTTTAAATTTTGTTATGTTGCAACCTGATACTACAGTTGTTTAAATTATTTTTTTTTTCTCACCAATCTATACTCAGTACTCCATACTGACAAAGTTGAAAACATCATTGTAGAAATGTTTTTTTGTAGCCATCCCTATATCTGTGCAATAATCCTGTCCCTGAGCTCTGCAGGCATTTCCTCATGGCTTTTGCTCTGATACAGTATGCTTTGTCTTTTATAGAGAGTTGTGTGCCTTTCCAAATCATGTCCAATCAATTTAATTTACCACAGCTGGACTCCGATCAAGGTGTAGAAACATCTCAGCAACGATTAAGACAAATGGGAGGCACCTGAGCTAAATTTCAAGTGTTGTTGCAAAGAGTCTAAATACCAATGTGATATTTCAGTTTTTACTTTTTACATTTGAAAACATTTCTAAAATTCTGTTTTCACTTTGTGATTATGAGGAACTGAGCAAAGATTAATGAGATAAAAGTGAATTTAAACAACTGTAATATCAGGCTACAACATAACAAAATTGAAAAAAATGAAGGGGGGTTTGAATACTTTATGAAAGCACTGTACATATACTATACTATATATTAGCTTTTTCACCAAAAATGGCACTTAGTTTAGAGATTTCCAGATTGCTGCACCACAATTACCCTGCCCTAGTTAACTATGGTTGTATAATACTCACATATGGCGATTGGACTTTCTTGTGAATGGGCATTCAAACAATTGCTTAACATAAAGCCAAGTTTAGAATTGGCTCTCTAAGACCAAAGATGGCCCAATAATTGCAAATGACGCTTCTAACATTAAGCACTGTTTGCAATTGTCAGAGGGTTTCTAAACCTGTAGATGCTAGGGCGCAAAATAAAATCTGTTGAAAAATGTCACTGCCGGTGGGCATGGTCTTCTGCAGTGGAGCAATGTATTTTTCATGCTACATATTAATTAAACAACAAAAATTTAACAGTTCTAGGAACAAAATAGAACAACTCTCTTTGGGCACAGCGGACACTTCAGCATCTAGAAGAGATTAAATAGACAGATAAATAAAAGTTTTTCTAACATCATCTTACTGCTCCAGCGTATTTTTCAAAAGTGCCGAGAAAGGTGGAGTAAAAACAGGGCTAGATTGATATTTCCATTCTATGACAGATTTCTAATGCATACCCCCTCCTAACCTAGGACTCTTAGTAATCTTAGTGCAACACCAACAGGATCAGAAGGATCACAAGGTATGCAAGCCAATGTGTGGAAGCCAAATTACACAGTTTGTAGATTCTTAATGAGTACACCTATAACTAAAATCAGATAAAACAGTAGGATGTCATTCTATTCTGCCTGCAGTTTGGTTCTAAATGTACAGTCATACGTGTCAGCAGTTTGGAGTGTAGTTGGCTGTTTTGTCTCTGTCAGCCTTGTTGATAGGGTTGCCACCTAATCCCTTTAAAACTGAACACATATTAATTACACAGGTTCTGTGGCTGATTAAGATGGTAATTAAACTCACTTTGTGCCTTATCTGCATTAAATTAGCCTCAGAACCTGTGTAATTAATATGTTTTTGGTTTTAAAGGGATGAGGTGTGTCACGATCGCACGATCGCCACCCTCAACATGCGACGATCGCACGACCGCGACCACCAATACGTCACGATCACAGCGTCAGACCCCAGACCTTCTCACCAAACTCGTGACCGAAGAACTGGCCGATCTAAAACCACGATGTGACGTGTGTAACAATGCCACACCCAACTGCACCCTACACAGAGATTTTCCAGCTAATGGATTTCAATCTGTGTCTGCAGCCTGGATGCGCTTGTTACTGGGTCAGGTTAATTATGTCACTAACCCTTACACTGCCACCACCCCTTTTTTTACGGAGAAAGGGGAAACTCTCTTTATCAAATATACACTGTAATGGTTGAAAAGTCGTCTGTCCAATACGGTCACCGCAGGCCAATTGGGCAGAGGATAAAACAAACACAGTAGCGTCTCTTCAAAAGGCAGGAATTCGTAAATTGCAAGTAAGCGCTTAGAAACAGTTTAACACTTTCAGAAAGAAAGGTTTATTACTAAAAGAGTCAAACAGGTGCAATAAAAATATTTACAAAGAAGATGTAACTAAGATATATATACATATATATAAAGAACCACAGCACAGCAAAGAGATAATAGGAAGGAAGTTAAAGGGTTAAGTTACTTGCCAGTACGCCTTGGTTTGTAAGCAGATCCACGTTGCAGATCGAAAGGGTCTCCATAGGTGGTATATTGATGTTAAAATTGGGAGATGTGTTTTGCTTTTTTAGGCCTGCTGGCCTGTGTTTTCTATAAAATCAATAAATAATTATCCTCGCTCTAATATTACCGTGCCAATGCTATATATTATATAATACCATAGCAATACCATTGATTCATATATGCTGTGATAATATCATTTTATCAACTTTTCACCTGGATTACCTAAATTAATCTTATTATATTATCCTAGTGCTTAATAAAGCTTAAAAATAAAAAGTGTGTAATTAAATCCAATTATGATATTTATGCAATGTGATTATCTACTACATCCCCCAGACGAAGCTACGTTTTTCCCTGTGGCGCAACGCGTTGGGGAGGGGCAGTGACGTCACTAAGTATTGGACCGACATTACGGCGAGTACTGACGGAGTGTGTTCACACTCCTAAGAGGCTGAGCATCACCGCAGCTCGCGGTTTTATTTCTATATGCGTGTTGTTTTTTAACACAATGATATATTGAGCATTGAAGTGAGGAGAGGCTCTAGGAGGGAGAAAACCTCATATCTACATAGACTCAGATAGTTCGTAGGTTTCCATCCACATCATCATAAGCAACTTGAAAAGGAGAGTATATCACCAATATCTACTTGCTGAACCCTAAAAAACTTTTTTGCACATTTTTCTTTTCTTTTTTGCACATTTTTGCTGCTGAACGTTATGAATTGATATATTTTTTAATTATCTTTATTATTTTATTTATTTTTCACTAATATATATACAATTTATTGTTTGCTTTGCATCATTTGCACATTGGATCATATGAATTTATACAATTTTTTCATTATTTTTTATTTATTTATATTCAGTTGATTTTCACACTTGCACAGTGAATTTTATTAATTTATATATTTATTTTTAACGAGATAATCACATAGCATAAATATCATAATTGGATTTAATTACACACTTTTTATTTTTAAGCTTTATTAAGCACTAGGATAATATAATAAGATTAATTTAGGTAATCCAGGTGAAAAGTTGATAAAATGATATTATCACAGCATATATGAATCAATGGTATTGCTATGGTATTATATAATATATAGCATTGGCACGGTAATATTAGAGCGCGGATAATTATTTATTGATTTTATAGAATTCACATCTTATGAGAGTGAGAAAAATTCCAGCGATCTAATACATTGATTTCTAACTCCAGTGGCTCACAAGTTCATCTTAATAATATTAGCCTGTGTTTTAAAGTCCCCCGGCAAGGGGTACTTTAAAGGGGTACCAATACTCTGTTTAGGGAGGGATCGTCGGGCGGACCCTGCATTAAAACCACATCTTCATAATCCATGATATGAAACATAGGGGACAAACTGACTTGAGGAATGTTCATTTAATTCTGTCACCTATGCTGGTAGGTTTTATGAGGTTACAACCTCTTTCAAGTTTAGGAGAAGCTGCCTTATCTCTGTTAGGAGGTGAGAGTTTACACAGGCTTTTGGACAGCCAGGCTCTGTCTCTATGGGGGCTTTGTAGCTCTGGGCCCCCTGCTGCTCTGGCCTGCCAGCAACTTTTAACACACACACATCTGTCACTGGGCCTCTAGGAAGGGAGGGGGGAAGGAGAATAAAGGATAAATGAATACTTTTAATAAAAAGGGGGACTCTGCGTCCATTTCTGATGAGAAAGGTTGCTACAAGGTGGCAACCCTACTTGTTGATCTGGGCCACATTCTAGATTGGCTATGTAGTATAAGCCTTAACAGCAGTAGGGATTTTGTAGTTTCAGATTTTCTTTAGGCACACCTTCCATTCGCACTGTGAAAAAATAAAAGTCAGCAGCACTGTAGCTGCTGACTTTTAAAAAACAGCCACTCACTTGCCCCGCGATCCCACGGTGTCCTCCCTGCAGCCCATTTCACCAGCTGTCTGGTGTTCCAGGCACCAGCATCTTCAGTGTGGGCACCCGGCTGTGATAGCTTGTGGCTGCACAGCCAGGTTTCCACTGTGCATGCAAAAGTAGCGATGCGCTTCACTAATGGCTCTGTAGTCTTCTGTGACCTGTCACGTATCCCAGAAGACTACGGGGAGGGAGAGTAGGAGGACAACTTCTGTTTCCAATCATCTAGGCAATAGCAATGGAAGTGAGAGCGGGTACCTGTCATTTTCGGGTACCCGCTCCCCAAAGGTGCCAATCCTTAACCAGTCTTTAAAGCAGAACTTCCCCTTTCGGGTGGAGCTCCGCTTTAAAGTGTAACTATAGGCAAAGCTTTTTTTTCATTTTGGATAGAGTAAGGGAGGGTTATAAACCCTGTCAATATATTGTTTGCCATGTGTTCCATTGGGGAGATTTCCCTTCACTTTCTGTCCCATAGCCAAAATAGGAAGTGAGAGATAATCCCCTTCCCTCTCCTCATTGGCTCACTGGCTGGGAGCTGAGAATCCCTGGAGAGCCGAGGCTCCCTTGTACATCGCTGGATCGAGATGGGGCTCAGGTAAGTATTAGGGCTCATGTACACGGGCAGTTTGGAAAACTCTTCTGAACGATGGAAACTGGCTGCTGGAAAACATAGGTTAAAAAACATCAGTTTAGCCGCATTTGCATACCACGTTTATGCGCGTTTTTACATGATAACCTCAAGAGACCCTCCCAAATGCCCAGAATACCCTGAAAATTTTTAAAAAATTAACTATTTCAGACATTTTGAGAACAATTGAGAGAGCAGAAGCAGAGAGAGCAGTATGTCTTGAGATTACCTGTCTTTTCTGGTTGTATTCACTATGAATCCCATCATGAGTATAATGCAGCACGTTCTACCATTTCTTCCTTCACGCGAAACCTGGAACTAACTGCAATGGTGTACTAGGTCCATTTGAGTGGAAAACGCTTTGCATGCATTTCTGATGATAAAAAAAGGCTCTGGACAGCATCTGGATATGGAACAGTTAAAAAACACTTCTAAATGCAAACGCTTCTAAATACAATTGACTGCGTTTACAAGCATTTGGTGTTTGAAACGCTGGCAAAATCTACTTCTGAATGCAAGTTTGGTGCGTTAAAAAAAACAACTGTAAACTCAACTGCCTGTAAACGACTATGTGTACATGGACATATAGGAAAACATTAGGGAGAATTCAGGGGCTGCTGAAAAAAATTCTGAACATCTCCTGAACGTCAGTTTAGCAGCTGCAGTGTACATGAACCCTTAGGGTGGCTGGGGGAGCTGCTGCCCACAGAAGGTTTTTTACCTTCTTGCATAAAATGCAGGAAGGTAAAAAACCTTGAGTCTTTACAACCACTTTAATCTTTTTGTAATCAGTTAAATAAACATACGTATTCATTTGGTTCTTTGAGCCAATATAACGTAAATCCTTCTGCAAATAGTAAATGATCTCTTATCTTCTTTATTACATTTCATCTTTGTTATTGGGCAGTTGATCCTGGCAATCCGAGATATTTGCCTTTCCATCACATGCTACTTGACAATCTACTGCTTTGTGCTCAGCGTACTGGACTATGTGGTCAGTAACTCATCAGTTATCATTTCTATTGTTTGAGGTTGGGAAAGTGCATGGCCTCATAAATAAATACAGCCTAATAAAACAGTACAGACAATTCTCTGTGTTGCAATTAAGACCGTTTCCTTTCAGTAGTTTAAAGTAATCATTCCCTGCCAGAAGCAACAAGGCTACCATTACTGATATCCTTCTGAAAAAAAATTGCCTGGCTAATAAACTGAGCTACTAGCTTTAATACTTTTAAAGTCTGTGACCTTGAACAAGATCAGAACTCCTTATGTATACTTGTCCCAGTTCAGTGACTCGAAGTAATAAAGTTAGAGGATTAACAAGAGAACAAGACAATTAACATTTGCAGAGTGTGAAATTAGGTTTAGGAGATATATGCATATATGGGTAAAGATACTTTTTTGTTTATAGGAAGAGAGAATAAAATGCATTTCCCAGCTCAGCTTTTACACGCATAGTAGAACCCCAAATATTCAAATCAACAAAGCAGTTTGAATTCCAGAAATACACACAGGACATTGCTAGACCCAGGTACCTGGGGTATATGGCCCTGAGCTTTTGCTTGGTGCCCTTGGCCATTGACTTGTTGTTGTTGCAGGCACAGTGAATTTGTCTGATGCCAACATAACCCACAACAACAAGTCAGTGGGTCAGGTCATGGAACATCTCCTCTCATCTCTCAGGTTAGGGTCCACTGACACTAGTGCTGGGGCAGTCTTCCACTGACACCAATGATGTAGCAGTCTTCCCCCCACTGACACCAATGCTGGGGTAGTCTTCCTTCCACTGACACTAATGCTAGGGCAGTTTTCCTTCCACTGACACCAATGCTAGGGTAGTCTTCATCCCTCAGACACAAATGCCGACGCAGTCTTTCTACCACTGACATG
This sequence comes from Staurois parvus, assembly GCF_062004578.1. Taxonomy (NCBI): domain Eukaryota; kingdom Metazoa; phylum Chordata; class Amphibia; order Anura; family Ranidae; genus Staurois; species Staurois parvus. Next base: position 2,439,521 of record NW_028317852.1, on the reverse strand, counting down.
TAAGGGGCAGATTTCCTCTCACTAACACCATTGTAAGGGGCGGTCTTTCTACCACTGACACCAATGTAAGAGGCCACCAACCGCAAAGTCCTCATCCACACTTGATGTTTTTACAACTGCTGATGGCTTTTGACATTTTTTTCTACAGCTAGTAAACCCTCCAGCATGTTATCCTATGTGTCATGCACACATAGACTGTAATCAACGTTTTTTTGGCTGGGACTTTTCTGGATGGAAAAAAAACCTAGGACTAGTGGGTTTCTAGAGGAGTTTTTTAGCTGTAAAAATGCCCTAATGCTGAAAAACACGACAAAACGTGGTAAAACGCTGCAAAATCAGCGTTTTTGAACTTTTTTTTACCCAAAAAATGCTAAAAAATGCAAACGCTGGTAAACACTAATGCAAGGTGCTAAAAAAAAGCTGAAAAACTCACGTTTTTATTGTGACTTTACACAGCTAATGTTACCAGCGTTATCAAAACATCCAGTGTGCATGAGGACTAAAGGGCAGTCTTCTTTTCACTGACACCAATGTAAGGAGCCATCTCCCTGCCACTGACACCAATGTAAAGGAGAGTCTCCCTCCCACTGACACCAATGTAAGGGGCAGCGCTCCTCCCACTGATACCAAATTAAGGGGCAGCCCACCTCTCACTGACACCAGTGTAAAGGGGAAGCTTTTCTTTCAACAAAGCTTCCAGTGACACCAGTGTAAGTTAGAATCTTCCTCTCAATGACACCAGCATTTGTCGCAGTCTTAAGCACTCTTATAGAAAAATCAAGCTCCTTGGCTTAGCAGTGGACCCCAAGTGAAGTGTATATTATTACAGTCCAAAACCCACTCTGACCTAAGGGCTGCTGCATTTTAAAATGATGCTGGTACTGAAGTGCTTATGGACATAATTTGTATAATTGACTTTTTCTATTTTAAAGATTTTGATTTTGCTAATCTTGAAGTGAATCAATACTGAAATATTAACATGTACAACGTTGAGAGTCTTGCATAGCTGGAGAAAGAAATAGTTACATCACTGTTATTGAGAAAGGAAACAAAAAACTCCCCCCAACAGGATCAGGTTAAGCAAGATAAAAAAATAAACTGTAGAATGGGAGGCATTATGACTTCTTTGGGCTTTTACTGTCATATGGGTCTTCCTGTCTCAGTAATGCTTGTTCACCTCTTTTCTTGTCCTGGTGTCACAACAATAAAAATCTGATAGCTAAGATACTTTTCCCATTCTATTCTGAACTAAAAATAGGTTTGGCTGGAGTAAAGCCCCTTTCACAGGGACATCGTTTGGTCTATTCAGCAGGGTATCCATGAACAGATCACCTGGTGGATCACAGCTGAATGGGAAGGATGTCACATTTGTGGCATCTGTATCTGTTCACTGTTCAGATCCTTTCAAAAATTGAGCTTTGTGGACCCTTATTAGATTTATGGGTTTCTGGATGTTAAAGGACTTGTGTCCATTTACATCAGACTACCTCCGGACATGTTTAGGTCCAGAAAAATGGAAACGGATACAGACCTTTTCTATTCGTTTCTGAATTTGGAAAGACTTGGAGGTAAGCAAATGTTCAGCTACATTCACCTGAATGGACCTTTCAGTCAGGTCCATCTGAATAACTGAAAGGTAGACCTGATTGTACCACCCATGTGAAAGGGGTTTGAGGCTTTAAACTGAATCACTCCTTTAGAAGTTAAAGCTGAAATCTCGAGTAACCAAATATTGTCTAATTACAAGAGGCATGTGTATTCTTATGTGAATCTTGGAGTGCTTTGAGTATTTCTATCAGATCTGTGCAGCAATCCAGGGTGAAACTGGAACTTCCTGTAATAGAAAATGGTCACTAGTGTTCTCTCTCCTTGTGCAGGGTGTCTGGACGTGTATCTACCCTCTCTTGTAGTTTTCTGCAGGCAACCTGTAGTGGGTGGGAATGGTAGGTTCCTCCCATAGTTCTGCTCTCTGCACAGGCAAGGTACAGCACAGTGCTTAATTTACAAGATAATGAATGAGTTTGCAAAGGAATTTGGGGCACACAAAGTAGATTTTTATCCTTTGTGGCTATATTACGTTAAAGTTTTTCTGCCCTGAGATCGGCTTTAAGTTATAAGTAAATACAGAATCCAAACGCCCTCATAATGATCCTAGCATATTTACAGAAATGAGAAATACAAGGTGCATCAGCTTGTTGAAATACCAGTTTTACATTGATAAGTTTTACTAAAATTCATAAGGATTGATCAAGTGTCACACTTTCTCAAGAAACCATGTTCTGTGGCTTACAACAGATTTTTCTAGATGAAATCTGAAAGATCACAGGAATATTAGTGTGCAGCATGTCCGTTCTGCATGGGTTTGCCCTTATTTTTACCATCTTTTGTAACTCCTTTCGAAATCTAGATTGGGTACAAGCATAAAGATACATATTGACTGCAGTGTTTGTGAGGTCCAGCATGGTTCCAATGTCAGCAGCAATGTTGATAATCTTACTGTAATCTTTTCTTTCTATTTTGTAATGCATTGTCTTGATAATGATTTGAGTAACAAATCTTGTGGTGCACAAGTAGACAAAAGTCAATGAAATGGTCACTAGAAGCACCACTGATTTCACTCTATACTTCTTTATATGAGGAAATCTTCTCAAACTTCTGCTGTCTTGACCTTCACATTGTATTTTGTTGCTATGGCAAATTTGTCTTAACACGAGAGCATCCAGCGTAAAGATGATAATGTAGGGTATAATATACACAAGCGTATTTTGAAACCATACCAGACTTTCTACATAAAGCCTTGATTGTCCAGTGTGGTAGACACACTTAAAGCTTCCAGTTCCATTTATAAGCTTGGACTCATTAGCCCAATAATATGGTATAGAAAAAAGGTGACTGAGGATAAAGACAGATGATATCACATACAGAGTGCATTTTTTAGTACATAACTTGGATTTGTGCCACAGAGTCCTAACGGCAATGAAACGTTCGATGGTGAAGCAGACCACCAGCCAAACAGATGAATTATAAGCTCCGTAATTTAGCACATCCCGTATCATACACCATGGCGCCCTGCTCCAAAAAGGTTCAGTTGTAAAATTTTGAAGAATCAGTTCAAGGATGACGATGTGGATGAGAACCATTGTATCTGCTATAGACATTGCTATCATGTAACAACGACAAGATGGTGAGAGCCCACAATCTCTTTTCCAGAAAATTAGCAGTGTGAGTACATTTGCTGTAAGGTAAGATATACACTGATTAAAATTTGGCTTAGACCTTATTTACAAGTTAATTTTAGTGTAGAAAAGTTATGCTGGAGCTTCCAAAATATTTATACATCTGGGCAAAGGCAGTAACCAATAAATTGGCTGTAAAAATAGGAAGAGATACCCCAAATGCCACACACCTCACCCGGCTCAAGTGATTTGCAGGTAAAAGCAACCCCAGTTCAATTTATCCAAGCCATGTCCCCAACATGTTTCATCCAGCCTCCATGATTAAGCCCCAAGGCAGGGTGAAACATGTTGGGGACATGGCCTGGATGAATAGAGTTGAGGCTGCTTTTACCTGCTAACCGTTCAGGCTTGACAAGGTGTGTGGCAGTCGGGGTATCTCTTCCTATTTCTACAGAGTGCTTTGAGTCTGACAGACCTCCCCTCAGCCTGCACCCGCACTAGTCAGCGGAATTAAATTTATCGGACCTTGTTAGCCTGAACAGGGGCCACTAAGAATTTATTGTGGGAACCAAAAATGAGCTTTCAAAAGTTGAGTATGCAAAGAGGAAAGTTCTTTTATGATTGGTTGTTGTGAGTACCTGAACACAATTGATCTGTCCTACAGTGGCAGTAAAGTGTTCACCTGAGGTTTTGTCATAATGTGCAAATGTAACATTTACAGGATGAATGGCTGCAGATAAACAGGTACAACTAATGTAAGAGGATTTGTTTCAAGTGACTAGTCACTTGGGTGTATGTAAAAATCTACAACCACTTAAATATTCCTACCATGAATGTCTAAATGTTATATATTATTCAGTTTCTTGGTACACTATGCTGTCGTGAATTATTATTTTAGTAGTGTTATTTTTTTATATTTTATTGCAGGTCATAAGCTGTTGTTATGGGCAAACAGCTTCTTTTGGTGGTTGATGAATTGTAAATATAGTCTTTGTCTCCTGCCAAGCCATAATTGCTTAGTAAATTACTATGACGTTTTTCTGTTTCCCTAATTTTCACTGTAATCAGCCTAGAGACAATAAACAAAACAAAGATTATAATAACATTATTTAGAGTGACACATGACTAATAATGTAATGGTATAAGACAAAAAAAATATGATTTTCTATAAATATAGCTATTATATTCTCTCCACATCTAATAAAACTGATTTTGTAAGAGCCTTTGCTGCAGTGCAAATGTGGTTAACTCAAGCAATTACAATTGCTAAATAGGAAACAAAAGTAACCATAACAATTGCTACATTGCAGCAAAAGTCTCATGCACAGTAAGGCCATATTCACATATGAGCAATTTAGAATTGTGGGCAGAATTGCCACAATTCTGCCAGCGATTCCAAATCGTGGCAAAACACGCAATGCACATTTGGGTGCCATTCATCTTGAATGACACCTCAAATGCAATGCAGTTTTGCGCAATTGACACACAGGTGAATCGAAGCAAAATGGGAGTGTAAAATCACTCCTGGCTCAGGGCCAAAATGTGGTCCCTGGGCTTCTTTGAAGCAACAATTCGAGTGACTGGGCTGCCCTATGTGCAACATGAGAACTGAGCAAGTGTAGTGTGAACAGAGCCTAAACATTTTTAAACAGATGTCAACAGTCAGCCAAATTCTAATACAAAACTTGATTATTGTACCCACTGTAAAATCCTGGAGGTCATTGAGGGACACAAGATTCAGAGGCAACCGGTTTATATTACCACCTACAATAGTATCTGGACAATGGCAAACAAAAAATAGTGACCACCTTGGATGATATAACCCTTCCCACTCCAGACATGCTTCACTTTGTTAACCAAACAGAACTGAAAGCAAAGATCATAAATAAAAATGAGTGGGACTTGTGCCCCTCAATGAACTTCAAGAAAATAATTTAGAGGTGAGTTCAAAAATCCAGTTTTCCTTCATGCTGAATACAAGTCTAGGAGCGGGAGTTTGAAGTCTCTCTTGTGAAAGAAAAACTCTGGCTTGAGCTTTGTGTAGGTTCAGACCCAGATACTCTAACACAGATTTCTGAAGGTCCAGGATCCAATTAAACATTTTCAAAGTCTGAATTGTCCATGTTAGATTGTTGGCCAAGACTTGTGCCAACTGTTACCTCACCAGGAGGTTGTCCATATATCCCCATGCCCTTGGGGTGTAACAAAGCAAGCGCAGGGGCTATGACCTTGGTGAACACATGGGGTGTGTGAAGACAGGCAGAATATTAAGGCTATGAACTGGAAGTGTTGGGGGTCCACAGCAAAGCAAAGGAATTGCTGATATGCTGTAAAAATAGGAACATGAAAGTATGCATCCTTTAAGTCTACAAAGGCTAGAGATGTGCATGACAAAAACATTTGTTTCGTTTTGATTTCATTCATTAAATCAATCATTTTATTTTCTCATACTTGCTAGGTTACAATGATTCATTTTTGGAATTCATTTTATATTTCGTTTCGTATATTTATTGTTTTAAAATTGAAATTTTCTGAAAATTTTAATTCACTTGTTATGTTTCCAATGCGACTTTGCATTGTGACTTGCTTATGACTTTAATGGACTTGCTTGTGACTTTGATGCAATTTAGATACGACTTGGTTGCCTTGTGACTTGCTTTCGATTGATGATTTGAGACTTTGGGCAATCATAACAATACAGAGTATGACACATGTTTTTGAACGTACAAGACCTTCTGATGTCGCAAACGAATGAATATGAATTAATTCATTGTTTTCATTATAATTCATTTCACATTTGTAGAAATGTATTATAATTCGGAGCTCTGGATGCATACGAATCTCCAAATAACTAAAATTTTGTCTGAATTTTGATTTGTATATAAACAAATCGCACATGTCTAACAAAAGCCAGAAAGTCTTCTTGATGGAAGGAGGCTATAACAGATCTGTTGGATTTTTATGAAGAAATACCATCCCTGAAGCCCCTTCCTCCAGAAGAACCACAAAGGCTGCATGGAAGTCTGCTAATCTGTATGGTGACAGAAAGGTTGGAAGACAAACTGAGGAGTGAACTAAAAATGGAACTCTAGTCTGTAGCCCTGGAAACTACCTCTATCCAAGTGTCCGCAATCACTAACAGACACTTCCCCACTATAGAAAGTACTGGGCATCCATTCATGCCTAAGAGGCCTAGCCTGTAGGTTTTGGGGGATTTAGGAGCCCAGGTTTGTGGTGAAGCTGGGATCCTAGCATAAGTTTGGCTGTAAAGGTTGAAGCCTGTGAGTAATAAAAGAAACTCTTCCTAGCCTTGGGGGATGGGGAGAGGGTGAACCTTCCCAGCTTGAGGCCTAGGCTTTTCTGCTGGGGTAGAAGAATACTCTTACCCTCATTGACATCCTTGATGAGGGCATCCAAGTCAGCTCTAAAAAGATGTTTGAAGGGTATGTGTAGCAAACACTTTTCATATGCTTGCTCTGAAGCCCAACATTTCAGCCAAGGCATTCTCCACATGTTAGCTGATAAAAGATTCATAAGGAAATAAATTGGGAGACTTTTACTAACTAGTCTACACAGTACTGGCAGTGGTTTCCATCTACCTTTTAATATGCTCCTCTACTCCTCTTTTTCATATTACTATCCTTTGTTCTCAAAATCTAATTTCTTTACCCCTCTGCTCCACCCCAAAGCTTATACATATCTCCCTTACTTCTACCATCTCCCTACTACTTCTCTCATCACCTCCTGCTAATACTTTACTCACCTGCTAACCCAAACACCAGGGCAGGAAGGCATGTGCACTCATATAGATCCCACTATTATCTTACTTTCCTCGCCTTTCTTCTTCTCCTAACCTCTGGGGATATCTCCCCGAACCATGGTCCTCCAATATCTCACACCCACACCAGGCACCCTCCTTCCTCCAGGAATAGCCGCAATACACTCAATTTTATCTCAATCCCCATGTTCCTAAAAACCACCCTCCCTTCTTCATGTGCACTCTGGAATGCCCACTTTGTCTGTAATAAGCTCACCTCTGTCCATGACCTTTTTCTCTGCCACTCCCTTAACCTACCACCAATTACAGAAACCTTGCTTCAAGCATCAGATTCTGCTTCTTCGGTAGCACTTTCCTATGGAGGCCTTCTCTGGACTCACTCACCCAGACTCAGTGGTCGAAAGGAGGTAGAGTTAGTTTGCTTCTATCCCCACTGAGCACCTTTCAAGTCCTCCCTAACCCTCCCTCTCTATCCTTCTCTTCTTTTGAGACTCACTGCATTCGGCTGTTTTATCCCATTTCTATGAGGATTGCAGTAATCTACCGGCCTCCTGGATTGGTGTCGCGTTTTCTTGATGACATCTCTGCTTGGCTACCCTACTCTGTCTCCTCTGGAATACCCACTATCATTGTTGGAGATTGTAACATCCCCATTAATGTGAACAACCCAGCTACATCCCAACTCTTCAACCTAACCTCATCTTTTGCCTTAACACAATGCACACAGTCCTCCACTCACTCTGGTAGGAATACATTAGACCTTGTTTTCTCCCATCCTTGCACTACCTACCTCACAAACACCCCCTTTCCTCTCTCTGATCACAATCTCATCACCTTCACAGTGTCCTCATCTTCAAACACCTATCCCTCCAAGCAGCAAACAATTACCAGCAGAAACCTTCACAACTTTAACCCTTCTCTTTTCCACTCTGCAACTGACCACCTCTATGACAGAATCTCTCCCCTGTCGTGCCCTGACCTGGCCACTGCTGTCTACAACAGTTCGCTTTCATCCACACTAGACTCACTTGCTTCTTTAACTACAAGAAGTATCAGGCCCCGACCATTACAACTTTGGCAGACTGACGACACCGGGGATCTTAAGAGACATAGTCGTGCACTGGAGCGATTGTGGTGTAAAACCAAATCTCAGCAAACTTTCACCCTATATAAATCTGCTTTCTTAACATACAATTCCCTTCATGCTGCCAAACAAGCCTATTTTGTCACTCTTATTAACAACTTGTCAGCCAGTCCTCATCGTCTATTCTCTACTTTTAACTCCCTACTTTCTCCACCTCAACCCAGTAACTCACTGCTTACGAGATTGCAAATCATTTCAAAAACAAGATTGATGCAATTCGTAGGGGCATCTCCACTACACAGACATCTATCCCACTTAGCATACCTTATACAAAACCTCCCTCAACACTTTCCACTTTTGACCTTGCTACTACTGAAGAGGTCACTGTTCTCCACCATGTGCCACCTGGATCCTGTCCCCTCTCAACTACTATGGTCACCCTCTTCTTCTGTCCTATGCTCCCTCACTCACATCTTCAATCTCTCCCTCTCTAATGGTGCCTTCCCCACCCCTCTAAAGCATGCACAGATTACTCCCATACATAAAAAGCCCTCGCTGGACCCCACCAACCTGAACAACTTAAGACCCATCTCCCTGCTCCCATTTACCTCTAAACTCTTAGAACGCTTAGTCTACAATCTCCTGAGCTCCTACCTCACTGACAACAACCTTCTTGACCCATTACGGTCTGGATTTTGCTCACTCCACTCCACTGAAACTGCCCTACTAAAACTCACTAATGATCTACTAACTGCTAAAACCAATGGCCACTACTCTATACTCTTACTACTTTACCTCTCTGCAGCTTTTGAAACTGCTGACCATCCCCTCCTCCTCAAAAAACTCCACTCTCTTGGCCTCTGAGACTCTGCTCTCTCCTGGTTCTCCTCCTACCTGTAGCGGTACCCCCGAAGGGGCTGCTTAAGTTTGTTCACTCCGCCACTCTGCCTCTCAACCCCAAGAACTGTCTCAGCCCACACTGGCACACCTGGCAATAGTGTAAGTGCAAGGACCAATGAAAAGCACACACTTTATAATAAAACACAGAGATCAGCTTTACTGTAGACCTCTATGGGAAGTAATAAACATTAACAACAGGTATATGTTAGGAGAATCAAGAGAACAACAAATACTGTGACAGAAAGCAATATAACTCACTTTTACACTCAGGCTGCTCTTAGGGGATTCCAACCATGAATAACCCCAAGAGCAGAGGCAAACACTTAAATGGCAACCTCAAAGTGGATTTAACTCCTCTTCATAAAATGGGCCCCATGATGTCCAAGCAGAAGGAGAGCAGAAGAATGACTCTCTGTTATGTCAGACTTCTCCCTTCTAACCCCCGACACCATGACCTCAATAGGAAAACACTGTACCCAACTGATGTTTAATAGCTACTTTCAAGGTAAAGCTATTCCCTCACACACCATGCAATATAGAGGCCTGACTACGCATGCGCGTGCTCGTATGGCACCAGTAACTTTAGTCTCTTTGTAACTGGATGAATGTTGGGATCTTCAGCTAGCCACTTTCGTTGGTGCACTTAAACTCCTTAAACACTTAAAGTGTAATTGTAATCCTGTGGCAGTATTTGTATAGCAAAGTGAACATGGTGTCTGTTCAGCAGGGCCATCTACACAACCCAGTGCCTGGTGAATATGAGCAAGGTATGATGTCTCTGTATGTGTGCAATGTTCCTGTCATCTGACAGTGGGAGAAATCCCTCTCACCAGATCCTGTGACAAAGGCCCAAACGATCGTCCTGGAAATGACAGATTCCTCTGGTCACCTCACGATGAGCACTTCACACTGTCAGTGTAGGCACTGTACTGTAGACCACTTCTTTCAGTTTGGATGTTCCTTTGTCTGATCCAGATCACCAAGCATCCAGTGCACTGCCCAAAAGCACTTCTTTTCCAGGTCCAATCTCTCTCCTGCCACATGCAATCTCCCTCTCCTTCAGGAGAAACCCAAGATGGCCCCCTTCATTCTCCTCTCCCTAAGCATGATGGCTTTCGTAGTTCTTTATTTTTATTCTATCTCCATATCAGCCTATAAGGCCGTTTCTGTTCAAAACTCCATCGTCCACAATGCTTTGCAGCTGCACTTCCTGCTTGAAAGAGTCCTTGTCATTGGCTCCTTTAATGGCTCTTATAATTGGCTCTCTCTCTCTTACAGTCTGAGAGGAGAAAGGGGGGGCTGAAATCCCTCACTGCTTTGTCTGTGTCAGGGCAAGTGTCAGGTTACACAGGAGAGGCCAGTCAGCAGATCACAGCCATGAGACAGGATTAATATCTCCTGCTACACACTCCCCCCACCAAAGAACCTTTGGTCCTCCAAAGGCAGTAACAATCCTTGACCTGGTACATGCTTGATATATACACGCAGAGAAAACAAATTAGTACACACAGGAAATCAAACAATTTACATTCTCATAAAATCTTGGCAGAGGAACCTCCCACCAGTTAACATAGGATGGAAGGTTGTCCCGCCTACAAGCCACCTTAATTGGAATGGCCCAGCCAGATGTGTCAGGGGGTGAGTCAGTATTGTCAACCACCAAATCTGCGGTGGAAGGATCAGGTGCTTCAAGAGTCCTTTTTGCAGTGAGAATGACCTCTTCAGAGCTCTCACCCAAAGTATCATATGTTAGTCTCTTTGGTGGGTGAATAACCCTACGCTCTCGCTGTTCTTTAGGCTCTGGGGTTGCAAGCACACGGGTCTCTTCTTCATCATCAACCTTCTCCTCTTCCTGCATTTTAGCTTCATCTCTAACTTCCTCTTCAATAAAGGATGGAAAGTCTGCAGGTTCTGCTGTCATCAAAGAGGATTGAGAGTCTGTCAGCTCTTCAATTAGTGGACTCCGAGGCACAAACACAGGAGCATCGGGCCTGAGTATCCCGGTGTCAATCACTGTGGAAGGAGGGATAGCAGATTCAGGCATCTAAGACAACCACAGCCAATCCATTCCCATCTCTTCATCTTCGCTGTCTCCATCTTCTGCAGGCTGAAGCAAAGACTGAAACCGAGTCACTGGCCGAGATCTCTGGGGGGCCCTGGATGATGACTGTGGATCTGGCTGTAGTGGAACACGAACTGCTTCAGATAGAGGCAACAAATGATTACGATGCCAAGTTTTCAGCGGGCCTGTGCTTCCCTCTGGCCGGATCTGGTACACTGGGAGTCCTGGCAGCTGTTTGCAGATGACATAGGGCTGCGATTTCCACCGGTCAGCCAATTTGTGTCTTCCAGGAACACCCAGGTTTCTCAGCAGCACCTTGTCACCCGGCTGTAAGTCCTGCACTCGCACCCGGAGGTCAAAGTTTCTTTTATTTCTCTGTCCTCGGGCATCTGAGGCAGCTTGGGCCTTGTCATAGGCAGCCTTCAGACTTTTCCGCAGGCGGTCCACATATCCTCTGTGTGAGGTTGCAGAGGTACGGTCTATGGACGTGCCAAAAGCCAAATCTACTGGCAGCCGGGCCTCACGCCCGAACATCAGACGATAGGGAGAGTATCCTGTGGCATCGTTTGTGGTGCTATTATAAGCATGCACGATAGCTGCTATGTGCTTGCTCCAGTGCTGCTTTTTCTCAGAAGTCAGAGTCCCAAGCATATCCAAGAGGGTTCTGTTGAATCTCTCTGGTTGGGGATCTCCCTGAGGATGGTATGGGGTGGTTCTAGACTTCCTGATGCCCAAAAGATCTAACAGTTTCTTGATGAGACTGCTTTCAAAGTCTCGCCCTTGATCAGAATGGATGCGTTGAGGTAGACCATAGTGCACAAAGAATTTTTCCACCAAGATCTTGGCCACCGTGGGTGCTTGTTGGTCTCTCGTGGGAAAAGCCTGGGCATACCTAGTGAAGTGATCAGTTACTACTAGGATATTTCCCTGTCCACTCAAATCAGGCTCCAAGCTTAGAAAATCAATGCATACCAGCTCCATGGGTCCCTGACTCTGAAGGTGGCCCATTGGGGCAGCTCGGTGAGGCAAAGTCTTCCTTTGGATGCACCTAATGCAGGAGTGACAGTAACCCTCAACTTCAGCTCGCATGCAGGGCCAGTAGAATCTGTCCCTCACCAGGTGGAAGGTCCTGTCGGGTCCTAAGTGACCATGACTATCGTGCAAAGCAGTTAATACTGTCTCTCTGTGTTTTTCTGGCAGGAACAACTGCCATCTTTCTCCAGGATCTCCAGAGGGGCCCCTTCGGTAGACCACCCCTTGGTGCAACTGCAACCGATCCCACTCTCGGTGTAGTAGACGGGCTTCCTTAAGGGAGTCAGTGAGGAGCAAGTCAGGGCATTGGCTCTCCAAGGCTTTCAATGCCAAGCTACAGAGAGGGTCTTCCAACTGATCCCTTCGCAAGTCTTTCTTGGAGAGTTTTGGCAGGCCTTCATCCCCGACTTGGGTGACGTTGCAGTAACATCTGGGAACACCAGCGGCTGACACTCCAAGGTCTTTGGCCCTGGATCCTCCTCCAGCTTGGTGTTCTGCTCCTTGACATAAGGCTTGTACCCCTTCGGGAGTCAGCTGAGTCCATTCTTCAGTATAGTCCCTGGAACAATGAGGCCTTCTTGACAATGCATCCGCATCTTTGTTTCCAACTCCTGGTCGATATTTCAGACTGAAAGTGAATTCAGATAAGGCAGCCAGCCATCTGTGACCTGTGGCATCTAACTGCGCCGTAGTGAGGATATAGGTGAGAGGGTTATTGTCGGTCTTGATCACAAATTCAGCACCGTACAAGTAATCTCTCAGCTTATCCACTACTGCCCACTTTAGAGCCAGAAATTCGAGCTTGTGTGTGGGATAGTTCTTTTCAGTGGGTGCCAAGCTCCGACTCACATAGGCAACAGGCCGAAGGTGCCCGTCATGCTCTTGATACAGCACCCCGCCCAACCCATCTCTGCTAGCATCAACATGCAGCTCGTATGGCTTGGTTGGGTCTGCATAGGCTAGAACTGGAGCAGTGGTTAGATTCCACTTCAGCTGTCTGAAAGCCTCTTCACACTGAGCAGTCCACTGTTCTTGAATGGACTCTCTGGGTTTCCTAGGACCTCCAGCTGATCGAACAGGTTTTGGCAGATCAGGGTCATCGTCTTCCTCTCCACTCTTCAGTAGTTCGTTGAGTGGGCGAGCTGTTTTAGCGAATCCCTCAACAAATCTTCTGTAGTAGGAACAGAATCCTAGAAATGACCTAAGTTCGGTCACATTAGTAGGCCTTGGCCAGGAAGTGACGGCCTCTAGCTTCTGGGGGTCGGTGGCCACTCCATCAGCAGACACAATATGGCCAAGGTAGTTAACCGAGGGTTGATAGAACTGGCACTTCTCCAGGGATAACTTCAACCCCTCATCATGGAGTCTCTTCAGTACCTTCTCTAGACGCTCTTCGTGCTCCTCCAGAGTCTTGCCAAAGACAATGATATCATCTAGGTACACCAATACCTCTATCAGGTTCATGTCTCCAACCGTCTTCTCCATTAACCTCTGGAAAGTGGCTGGGGCACCGGACAGGCCTTGTGGCATGCGGTCGAATTCAAAGAACCCCACCGGGGTAATAAAAGCGGTCTTCTCTCGGTCTTCAGGGTGCATGGGAATTTGATAGTATCCGCTCTTCAAATCCAACACGCTAAACCACTTGGCCCCTGATAGACTCTGCAAAGCGTCTTCTATTCTTGGGGTGGTGTATTGGTCAGGAATGGTCCTCCTGTTTAGCGTCCGATAATCAATACACAGCCTCAATGCACCATTCTTCTTCCGTACCACCACTATTGGAGAAGCATATGGACTCCGGGACTCTCGGATTATACCTGCCCCTTTCAACTCTGCCAGTTGCTCACGCAGGTCTTCCAAGTCCCCTAAAGGAATCCGTCGAACTCTCTCCCTGAATGGCTTATCCTCTTTAAGACGTATTCGGTGTTTGGCACTTTTTGCACATCCCACATCGAATTCACTCTTGGAGAATGCAACCTTCCATCCCTGAAGCTGAGCCTTGGCCCTTTCCTTCCATTCAGGTGGAAGGGGAGAATTTTCCAGATAAAATTCCTTGGCAGGGATCCCATCTTTCTCTTCCCCCACCAAATCAGATAGTGAGACTGGGGTGGCTGGGTTAACTTGTCCCAACAACATCCGTGCTGGCATCTTCACAGGTAAGGCCATTATGTTGCAGACACTAACTGAGATTTTTCCATGACTTCTTTGTAACGCTTTAGTTGAAACAACTTCAGGAATTATCTCTACTCCTGAACCTTTCCTCTGGCCATCTGCCTCGACGACAATGAAAGGGCCTGGTTGCTTCCAGTTCAACTTGACGGACGCTTGTAAACAAGCAACTTCACCAGGCTGTAACACCTTCTCCCTTCGGTCCAAACGCCAGATCTTCCCCACTCCTTCAGCTGGAGCCTTCTGTTCTTGCACCAGGCGCTGATAGGCCTGTCTCAACATGGGGTGCACACTTGTAGTTGAAGTGTCTGACTCCAGAACAACAGGCGTCAACAGTCTTCTGACCAGATCAGTATTGGTTCCTATGATGAGGGAACCCTTACTGACCCCTACTGGGCGAGGACAGACCACTGCTAACGTGTCAAAAGTCTCCGTTTTCCCAGCCACAGAGGGATCAAAAGTCAGCCTGACTGGTAAATAACCGTCATAGGGGAAGTTTTGAGTGCCAATGCCCCATATCTCTAGCTCTTCCAACTTCTGCAAGGGCAGGTGCTTGAGGTGCTTGTCATAGAAGTCTCGGTAGAGAAGGGTCACTTGTGCTCCAGTATCCAAAAGGGCCTTAGTGTAGATTCCCTCTACTTGGATGGAAACAACAGGAGCAGGTCCCACTAGCCTGTCTGGAAGCTTGGGGGTGGTGGGGATCTGAGTCTGTTTGGTGGCCTGAATCCGCACTACTTTCTTGTGAAAATTCTGATCTGGTTTGAGTCTCCTTTGAGTGCTGGACATCTGGTGTGCATTGATTTTCCGCTGCTGGGCCGTATGTGCCAAAGTAAATGGGGCACTGGGTCGCTCAGAGACAACAACAGGAGCCTTCTGCAAAGGGTTGGACTTCCGCTGCTGTCTCCTCTTGTCTTTTTTTATGAAGCTCACTACTTCAGATGGGCACCCAGTTTGCTCCTTCTCCGGGGCCTTCTGAAGGTTTTTCTGCGACTTTCCAAGAGACAGCTTCTTTAATGCTCTCACCAACTCTGCTGTAAGGTCTGTCAGGTTCTCTTCATTTGAGCAATTAGCGATTAAATGGCCTACCTCTCCACAGCGATAACACTTCTTATCGTTAGAGGAGACAACACCCCTTCCTCCCTTGATCAGAGTGGACACCGTCTGCTTCACTTCCTCAAGTGATTGTTGCATATCGGCATGGGCTTCCATCACTTGTCCTACTGTTTTCTGAATTCCACAGAATGTTTGCTGTAGAGTAGTTTGCGCCTGTGCCAACTGAACTATAGCTTGTGTCAAAGTGTCAATAGAGCTGACGGGCCCTCCATCTGAGCTGGTCTCCGATGCAGACCCAGACTGTATGATGTAAGCTGTAGCGCCATGTTTAAGACCCTTGGCAGACTCAGGTATCTGTGCCTTGGCTGCAATGAGAGCTTCTTCCTCTCTAATAGCCTTTATGAATTTGGAGTAAGTGAAGAGGTCAGTTGGACTCCTGGATCGAAGTTGTAGCACAATGGGATCCAGTGGCTGGGCTCCCCTTTGCACCTGTAGCATTAAGGCTTTATTGGCCTCTTCAGCTTTCATCCCACCTTTCATTAAAACTTGTTGAAGGGTTTTATCCAGCCGTGTGACATAGTTTATTAACTTCTCACCCTCCATTTGATAAGTGTGATGAAAGAGATAGATTAATTCTGTGCAATCTTCAACTCTCCCATAAACTTCACAGAGTGCTTCTAGACACTCAGAAACTGAGCAGGTGGGTTTATCCCGTTTCAGGTTTCGAACTACATCAGAAGCTGGTGCCCGCAGGCTCTCTACCACCCTCTGTCTCTTTACCGTGTCAATCACATCCCACTCTTCCACAGCTTGGATGGCTTGATCCATCCAAGTATCAAAGTCATCTTCTCCTGTAGGTGTGGGAACTTTCCCCGAGAAGAACTGTAGTTTGCGATACCTGTAATTGATGGACCCTACTGAGTTCTCGAGAAGCCCTGTAACTAGTTTGCCAAACTCAGCCACTAGCAGAGAAAGGGATTCTTCTGAAGATGTCACTGGCTTTGAGGTGCTGACTTCTGGGTCCAGCATGGCGCTATCTTTAAGAGTTGATTGCAGAGTATTGGAAATTATCCCGGACGAGCCCCCACATGTAGCGGTACCCCCGAAGGGGCTGCTTAAGTTTGTTCACTCCGCCACTCTGCCTCTCAACCCCAAGAACTGTCTCAGCCCACACTGGCACACCTGGCAATAGTGTAAGTGCAAGGACCAATGAAAAGCACACACTTTATAATAAAACACAGAGATCAGCTTTACTGTAGACCTCTATGGGAAGTAATAAACATTAACAACAGGTATATGTTAGGAGAATCAAGAGAACAACAAATACTGTGACAGAAAGCAATATAACTCACTTTTACACTCAGGCTGCTCTTAGGGGATTCCAACCATGAATAACCCCAAGAGCAGAGGCAAACACTTAAATGGCAACCTCAAAGTGGATTTAACTCCTCTTCATAAAATGGGCCCCATGATGTCCAAGCAGAAGGAGAGCAGAAGAATGACTCTCTGTTATGTCAGACTTCTCCCTTCTAACCCCCGACACCATGACCTCAATAGGAAAACACTGTACCCAACTGATGTTTAATAGCTACTTTCAAGGTAAAGCTATTCCCTCACACACCATGCAATATAGAGGCCTGACTACGCATGCGCGTGCTCGTATGGCACCAGTAACTTTAGTCTCTTTGTAACTGGATGAATCTTGGGATCTTCAGCTAGCCACTTTCGTTGGTGCACTTAAACTCCTTAAACACTTAAAGTGTAATTGTAATCCTGTGGCAGTATTTGTATAGCAAAGTGAACATGGTGTCTGTTCAGCAGGGCCATCTACACAACCCAGTGCCTGGTGAATATGAGCAAGGTATGATGTCTCTGTATGTGTGCAATGTTCCTGTCATCTGACAGTGGGAGAAATCCCTCTCACCAGATCCTGTGACAAAGGCCCAAACGATCGTCCTGGAAATGACAGATTCCTCTGGTCACCTCACGATGAGCACTTCACACTGTCAGTGTAGGCACTGTACTGTAGACCACTTCTTTCAGTTTGGATGTTCCTTTGTCTGATCCAGATCACCAAGCATCCAGTGCACTGCCCAAAAGCACTTCTTTTCCAGGTCCAATCTCTCTCCTGCCACATGCAATCTCCCTCTCCTTCAGGAGAAACCCAAGATGGCCCCCTTCATTCTCCTCTCCCTAAGCATGATGGCTTTCGTAGTTCTTTATTTTTATTCTATCTCCATATCAGCCTATAAGGCCGTTTCTGTTCAAAACTCCATCGTCCACAATGCTTTGCAGCTGCACTTCCTGCTTGAAAGAGTCCTTGTCATTGGCTCCTTTAATGGCTCTTATAATTGGCTCTCTCTCTCTTACAGTCTGAGAGGAGAAAGGGGGGGCTGAAATCCCTCACTGCTTTGTCTGTGTCAGGGCAAGTGTCAGGTTACACAGGAGAGGCCAGTCAGCAGATCACAGCCATGAGACAGGATTAATATCTCCTGCTACATACCTATCGCAGCGCTCCTTCAGCATTACCTATAACTCTGTCTCCTCCTCTCCACTTTCTCTTTCTGTAGGGGTCCCTCAAGGTTCTGTCCTTGGTCACTTGATAAACTCTGATGGCTTTAAGTACCATCTCTATGCTGATGACAGACAAATCTGTCTTTCTACTCCTCACCTCACCCTTCAGTCTCCTCTCGCATTACTAACCTACTAAGTGACATATCGCCATGGATGTCACTCCACTTCCTCAAACTAAAATCTTTCCAAAACTGAGCTCATACTATTCCCTCCAGCTCATGCTCCCTCCCCTGACTTCTCCATCAAGATCAATAATATAACCATCAGTCTCTCCCCTCATGGTACTAGGTGTAATCGTAGACTCTCATCTGTCCTTTCAGCCCCAAATCCAATCACTGTCCAAATCTTGTAGACTTCACCTCCGCAACATCTCCAAGATATGCCCGTTCCTAACCTCGGAAATCACTAAGCAACTTATTCACTCCCTTGTTATATCTCGCCTTGACTATTGTAACTCCCTCCTCATTTGCCTACCTCACCGCAGGCTATCCCCTCTTCAGTCCATCATGAATGCTGCTGCCAGACTCATCCACCTTACCAACCAATCCATATCTGCCAACCCTCTCTGCCAATCCCTCCACTGGCTTCCCATTGCCCAATGAATAAAATTCAAAACATTAATAATAACATATAAAGCCATTTATAACTCTGCCCCAAATCACATCACCAATCTTGTCTCCAAATATCACCCAAACCATCCTTTCCGCTCCTCCTATGACCTCCTGCTCTCTAGCTCCATTGTCTCCTCCTCCCATGCTCATCCTCAGGACTTCTCCAGAGCCTCCCCCATCCTCTGGAACTCTCTACCCCAATCTATCTGACTATCACCTACTCTGCCCACTTTTAGGTGATCTCTGAAAACCCATCTCTTCAGGGAAGCCTATCCTGCCTTCAGCTAATAACGGAATCTTCTATTCCTCCTATCAGTTTATCCCCCACAGTTATTACATTTTGTACCACTAGCCCCTCCCCCTTAGACTGTAAGCTCCAAGGAGCATGGCCCTCCTAACCCTCTTGTATTGAACTGTATTGTTGCTGTATTGTCTCCCTTTAGATTGCGAAGCGCTGAGCAAACTGTTTGCGCTATATAAATCCTGTATAATAATAATAATACTCAGGGCTGCTGGCATGAGCTCTAAGCTCTCTGAAAAAGAGAATTGTGGAGGGAAGCTGGAGCTCTTCTCATGAGTTTAGTCTATTCCCTTAATGTTTGACAGACTAACACCACTGCAATGACAGGTTGTAAGGCAGGGCCTGCCAGAAAAAACAAGATTTTAGAAAGTGTCTTCAAACATTTTCTATGGATTCCTTAATACTGGTGTATCCTTTACAGGAATTGTCAGTGCTTTATTAAGACCGATCAGAGGTGGGAACAGCCCACTCCTCATTAAAACACTCCTCAAACTGATACTGGACTGCAAGACATTTGGGAGGAATAAACAATTTATCAGGAGTTTCCCAGTGTGCATACAGGTCACCTGGCAATATCGAGTGCATGTGAAAGGTTTAAGTACTCTTAGGGATACTAAGGGGCAGCACAGTGGCTAAATGATTAGCACTTCCACCTGGCAGTACTAGGGTCATTGGTTCAAATCCTAACCATGGCACCACCTGCCTGGAGCTTGCTTGTTCTCCCTGTGCCTGCATGGGTTTCCTCCAGGTACACCAGTTTCCTCCCACATTCCAAAAGACATGCTGGTAGGTATATTGGGTATTGTCTAAATTGGCCCTAATATCTATGAATGTGAGTTAGGGACCTTAGATTGTAAACTCCTTGAGGGTTAGGGACTGATGTGAATGTACAGTTAGCACTGTATAAATTGACAGCACTATATAAGTACCTGTAATGATATACTAGTAGTAGCACACATGGATGCTGCAGACTTCTCCATCTTTAATGTGGCACACATCATTAAAAAAACCCTTTCAAGTTCGCCCACAATACTCCTAGGGGTCTGCAATGTATTTTGGGGGACCTTTAGGGTCTGATTCCTCTTTTTTCTTAAAACAAAAAATGTAAATGTCAGTGCTAAAAAAAATATTGCCCCCCCCCAGCTGCATGGGATTATTATTTTTTTGCATTGGTTGGTACATGTTCCACAGGGCAGTGCTCACCACCCCATGCTATTTTAAGACACTCCTTGCCTACTAGCCAAGAAAATTGGCATTTTTAATTTGACAGATTTGGCTCACATTTATTTCAATGGGGATCAGCATCCTAACTTTGAAGTTTGCTAAACCCTGCTCAAACTGGGCCCAGAGCAGTTTAGCTCATCCATAGTCTTGAGCAAAGGAGAGAAAGGGGGGACATGATTGAAACTGTGAATAAGGTATAGATGGGTAGTTTTTTCAATACAAGGTGGTATGAAAATGTTTCTAGACTAGTTTTGTAACATGCCAATAGATAGCAGCACAAGGCTGCACACAGTCACAGGGACCTTTATAAGTCAGTGTGTCAAAAGACATATTCCTGTGTACATCGGAAGCTGTACAACTGGTGTTATGCTGACCACGTGTGTTACCACATCTGCTATTTCATCATGGACAGCAAGTTAGAAGGAAGAGCAAACGTGAAATTATACGTTGGTGCTCCCTGCATGCATCCTTGTGCTGCTATCTGTTGGCGTGTTACAAAACTAATCTTGAATACCAGCTCATATTAGGCTAGGGTCAAGAACACATGGACATGGCCTCAAATTATCGGGAGGGAAGTTCAAAACTAACCGTAGAAAGTATTATTTTGCCAAAAAAATAGATGATGCTTGAATGCTTGGAACAGACTTCCAGCAGAGTAAATGAGTCAGCCGACAGTAAATTAATTTAAACATGCTTGGGACAAACATAAGTAAAAAAACAAAACAAAAATAAAACAGTGACAAACTCTATGGGCCACTTACTTTTTTCTGCCATCACTTTTCTATTTTACCATGTACATAAAGGAATATCTCTGAAAGGAGGCAAAGTGTTGCAATAATAATAGCAAGCTGGAAAAAGCACATAAAGGCAATATTCAGAAATGTTTCTCACAAAATTCACATACATTTCACCCAGGATTCACACATTTTCAAATAAATTCAGTAAGAAAAAAAAAAAAGCATAAATCCTGGATGAATGTTGTGTGAAAACATAAGCAGGCCCCTAATTATTACCTGTGAATATAGAAAAAGGTAAAAAGATCCATCAAGGATAACTGAAGACAAGAATGGTCTAATTTAAAAGAATGGCTAATTTAAAAAAAAGCACAGTAAATAGCGTAGTAAAACTTACATGGGATTCCAATAACGGCCAAAAATGGATAGAAAATTTTCTGCACGGTTACCATCCAATGCTCATTCTTCATTATACAGTATCAAGATATGAGCTGCACTCAGTTAATATTATTCCAGGTTATTTTGTTGAATCCAGTTTGGATGATTATAGTAGCTTTGGGCTTTTTGTATCTCATTGGTAATCACAAAAAGTCTTTAATTTACTTAGACAAACAGTGAAAACCCAAACAATAAAAAAGATGGTAATTATTAACCATCCATTACAGTCGCCTTCTATCATGCATAGAAAGAAAACAAGCTGAATATGTTTAATTTAGAGAGGTCTTATAATTTGATGGCTGCTCTGGCTTTATGGCTTTTTACTTGCCTTTTGTCTATAGACTGCTCTACTGTATAGACCCAGGGCTGTTGCACACCTCTGTTTATATAAAGCATAAATACCAGGAAAATTTAGACCTGTGGACACTTAATCCTGTATTTTGAGGCTGTCTCAAAACCTGAAATTGAGAAAGTTTCTCAAACTAAGCTGAAAATGGAATCATGTGTCTAATTTGCATCGTATTTTATAAACTGAACTGCAGCCTTACCACCTGTCTTGCACAGTTGTACATGGACTGTACTGGAACTGCTAAGGCTGGCCATGCATTATACAATTTTCTTGAGAATTTTGCTTTGGATTTACCAAAAACCATATAATACGAGGTCAAACCTAAACAACACTTTCAATTGTATCCAATTGGGCAGGCCCTTGTACTACATAGTTGAAGGTAAATCTAAAGGAAATTGGGCAGAAAATTGTAAGAAAATTGTATAGTGTATGGCCAGCCTTTCTCTGGTTTCACTGCACACTGTGAGTTTCTCATAATGTGCATCAGAAGCTGCAGCAAGTCTGATAAAGCCTCTCTCACTTCCTTCCTGAAGGGAATCCAGGATCATCCAACTCTTTTCTCCCCAGACTGTCCCTGGCTCGCCCCTTTCCTTGTTTGGATTTCAGTTTTTTCAAGTATAGAGGATCAGCATCACATGTTAGCATGCAAATACAGTCTTCCTAGGAATGCCCACTCCTCAAGAATGACATCCACTCATTAAGGCATTTCCATATTTACATAACTCCTCCCAAGAGCCAGCCCACCACTTACATCAGGGCTGGAGGTTGTTAGGAGGAGTACTGAGGGAGGGTGCTATGATGTTTCAGGAAGCTATGTACAGTACAATGCCAGCCCCTCCTACAAGCCATGATTTTCCTTCATTCAATAGAGAAGCACAGGAACCCAGTGATTATATAAGGAATGTCATCATCAGAAATGTTATCAGAAAGGATTTATTTAAAAATTTCATTAGCATGTTGATGAGCAGGAAAGGGAGAAACCAGGTTGATTAACCCCTTGACACCGATCGCACGCAAATATGCGGCCTCTCGGCGTCTGGGCCTTGACGCCGAGCGGCTGCATATTTGCGTGCAATTTAAAAATACATATGTGCTGAGAGCGCATGCCCTGTGTGCTCCCAGAACATATATCCGCTACTCCTGGAAAGGTCCCGATCTCCTCTTTTGATCAGGACCTTTTCCGATCATGTTACCGTGATGGCGAATCACAATGGTCACATGACCCTAAAACCCCACCCGCCTCCCGTCTTCTGAAACTCTTAATGGGCAGGGAGGCGCCAAGAGGTTAACCCCCCTGTCGGTATTCCTGAGTGTAGCTCGGGGTTAACTTTCAGTACCAGAAGCGGTAACTTCGAGCTACACTCGGGATTACCCTGCAACATTGCTTTGGGGTCCCTCCAGCACTTACCTTGTCCTGCGCTCCCACAATGTCCCCCCTGCAGTGTCCCCGGCCGTGTCCTCTGGCCGATGCCGGCATTTGTCTTCCGTGTTCCATTCTCTGCGAGCGTTGGGATGTATGGGACATACGTGGGACGGAACCGGTGGGAAATTCAAAAATGTAAATAATTTGACATTCACTCAATACACTAAAATCTGATAGTATTTGTCACGATCCCGGCGTCAGGCCCAGACCTTCTCACCAAACTCGTGACTGAAGGACTGGCCGATCTAAAACCGCAATGTGACGTGTGTAACAATACCACGCCCAGCTGCACCCTGCACAAAAATTTTCCAGCTAATGGACTACAATCTATGTACCTGCAGCTTGGACGCTATTGTTACTGGGTCGGGTTAATTACGCAATTAACCCTTCACACTGCCACCAACTCCTTTTTGTATAGAGAAAGAGGAAACTCAGCAATACACTAGGATGATTGGTTAACCGTCAGTATTCCACTATCTCTACCGACCGGTTATACAGAGGGTTAAATACTCATAGTAGCGTTCTCTTTAGAGGCAGGGATTCGTAAATTGCAATACAGAGCTATAGAAACAGTTCAACACCTTTAGAAAGTAAGATTTATTATCAAAAGGTTAAAAGGGTGCAGTATGAATATTTACAGAAAGAAGATGTAACCAATATATATATAAATATACAGAGCATAACAGCACAGCAAACAGATCACAGAAAGAAGTTTAGGTAAATAAGTAATTGCCCAATAAATGCTTGGGGTTAAGCAGCTTCAAGTTTCATGAGCTCCAGGATGATTTGCTTTTTTGTCTCTACAGCTAGTTCCGTTGACTCATTGCAGGAGACTTTGCTTTCTGTCTGACAATCTTGTATCGCAGACAGTTCTATTTCTCTGACTGACCTCAAGAACTGTTTCTTTTTCTTAAGACAAACTCAACTGGAATTTTTCTATCACGGCCAAACCAATACCTTACTTGGCAAAAGAATTGTTAGGCAGGCTCAGCGTCATATGCTGCTTGCATTCCTGAGGGAGGGGAAGGAGGAGATACATGAAACCTCTTACGACAGGGAGGCCCAGACCCTCTTCCTGGCTCTTATATGCAGATCCTACACCTCCAGGTGTTCGCATAGGTGTTTAAGAGAAATACCCAAAATGTATAAGTTTGGGGCAAACTGGAGAACAGCACCTCTCCTTGTGGGCATGATTGTGACAGTATTACATTACTGTATCAAACCATTTCACATACATGTTATTCCTACTGCTTTGTTCTGTGCCCTGCCTGCATTTTTACCGTTCTTTCTGCCTGGAAACTGAGAAACGTCCATGGCGTCCAAAAAGCGTTCCTTTAGGTCAAAAGTGGTTTCAGACCAGCTAGAGAACAGCGATAGTAAATTAGAACCACTTGCAGAATTGAGTGATAATGATTCGTGACGAAATTCATCATCAGACACTGAAAACGATTTTGCGACTAAGCTCAGTGATGTGCGAACTTGGTGCTATATTTCAAATTTCAGTTTTTGGTTTGATTACATTATTGAATTAAATTTATTATATTATTTTTATGATTATTTATATTATAATTTATGATTACAGGCCTACAATAAAAAAACAACATACAGTCAGGTCCATAAATATTGGGACATCGACACAATTCTAACATTTTTGGCTCTATACACCACCACAATGGATTTGAAATGAAACGAACAAGATGTGATTTAATTGCAGACTGTCAGCTTTAATTTGAGGGTATTTACATCCAAATCAGGTGAACGGTGTAGGAATTACAACAGTTTGCATATGTGCCTCCCACTTCTTAAGGGACCAAAAGTAATGGGACAGAATAATAATCATAAATCAAATTTTCACTTTTTAATACTTGGTTGCAAATCCTTTGCAGTCAATTACAGCCTGAAGTCTGGAACGCATAGACATCACCAGACGCTGGGTTTCATCCCTGGTGATGCTCTGCCAGGCCTCTACTGTAACTGTCTTCAGTTCCTGCTTGTTCTTGGGGCATTTTCCCTTCAGTTTTGTCTTCAGCAAGTGAAATGCATGCTCAATCGGATTCAGGTCAGGTGATTGACTTGGCCATTGCATAACATTCCACTTCTTTCCCTTAAAAAACTCTTTGGTTGCTTTTGCAGTATGCTTTGGGTCATTGTCCATCTGCACTGTGAAGCAGCATCCAATGAGTTCTGAAGCATTTGGCTGAATATGAGCAGATAATATTGCCCGAAACACTTCACAATTCATCCTGCTGCTTTTGTCAGCAGTCACATCATCAATAAATACAAGAGAACCAGTTTTATTGGCAGCCATACATGCCCATGCCATGACATTACCACCACCATGCTTCACTGATGAGGTGGTATGCTTAGGATCATGAACAGTTCCTTTCCTTCTCCATACTCTTCTCTTCCCATCACTCTGGTATAAGTTGATCTTGGTCTCATCTGTCCATAGGATGTTGTTCCAGAACTGTGAAGGCTTTTTTACATGTCGTTTGGCAAACTCTAATCTGGCCTTCCTGTTTTTGAGGCTCACCAATGGTTTACATCTTGTGGTGAACCCTCTGTATTCACTCTGGTGAAGTCTTCTCTTGATTGTTGACTTTGAAACACATACACCTACCTCCTGGAGAGTGTTCTTGATCTGGCCAACTGTTGAGAAAGGTGTTTTCTTCACCAGGGAAATAATTCTTCGGTCATCCACCACAGTTGTTTTCCGTGGTCTTCCGGGTCTTTTGGTGTTGCTGAGCTCACCAATGCATTCCTTCTTTTTAAGAATGTTCCAAACAGTTGTTTTGGTCACGCCTAATGTTTTTGCTATCTCTCTGATGGGTTTGTTTTGTTTTTTTCAGCCTAATGATGGCTTGCTTCACTGATAGTGACAGCTCTTTGGATCTCATCTTGAGAGTTGACAGCAACAGATTCCAAATGCAAATAGCACACTTGAAATGAACTCTGGACCTTTTATCTGCTCATTGTAATTGGGATAATGAGGGAATAACACACTCCTGGCCATGGAACAGCTGAGAAGCCATTTGTCCCATTACTTTTGGTCCCTTAAGAAGTGGGAGGCATATATGCAAACTGTTGTAATTCCTACACCGTTCACCTGATTTGGATGTAAATACCCTCGAATTAAAGCTGACAGTCTTCAGTTAAAGCACATCTTGTTCGTTTCATTTCAAATCCATTGTGGTGGTGTATAGAGCCAGAAATGTTAGAATTGTGTCGATGTCCCAATATTTATGGACCTGACTGTATTTCCATTGAAAACAATGTACCGCTTTGAGCACAGAAACACTGACATAATCAAACTGCTAGGGAGGTTAAACTTCAGAATTAGGCCCATTACACAAGGCGAACTCCGTTTTGATCAATCTTCTGATCCTCTGCTGATCAGATTAGAGCAGGTGGATGACAGGTCCATGTCCCCTAAGTTTATGCAGAGCAGACACAGACAGAGCCCACTCTGCTCTATGGGCGACTCGGAGCAAATGGACTCCGCTTTCTGTTTACACCTGACTGACCTCCAATCCAGGGGCGGACTGACAAATCATGGGGCCCTCGGGCAATAGGGGATCATGGGGCCCCTGTGTCCTTGCCCAAACTCAAAAAAGCCTATGAAAAAAGTACCAGGGGCATCTCATGGGGCCCCCTACTAACCCCAGGCCCTCGGGCAGTGCCCAAGTTTCCAAATGGTCAGTCCGCCCCTGCTCCAATCCTTCTAGATGGAAAGGGACGAAGCCCCTTCTGTTTTTTTTTCAGCAGACCATATCAGACCGGAGGTAGGCGGGTCCATTTACACCTGCCAGTCGATAGCGGCGAATGGACCGTTCATACAAACTACTGAGTATCATTTTGAGTTGCTGCAATGAAATTTCGGCAAAATGGACTAGCCTGTTGCATCATTTTTTCACTTAGATGTTTGGGATGCCTTTGAATCCAGTCCTCTGTAGGTTGATAATTTTCATTTCAATCAAACAATGGGCATCCTTACATTCCTAACACATTACCCAGTCCATATCAGTACAGATATCCAGCTTTATATTTTTACCCATTGAGATCTGATGTGTTTTCCAAGTGTTCTTTGAGCAGTGCATATCTATCAATATTGAGCATGTGTGTATGTGTGTTTAAATGATTGTCAAGCGTAACCATGCTGTCTAAATGGGGTTCCGGAATCAAGAGTTCACGTCAACCAATTATATTTATTTTACTGAAGATTGGGAGAGTGTAAGGAAGATGGCTGGTGTCAGCTCCTTCAGAAAGAGGCTTATGAAAGTCTCTTTTAGGGCTCTATTTATAAATGGTTTCCTATAACTTTCACCTGGAATTCAAACCGTTCCTAACTGGTTTCAGTTGGAGAAATGTGCAAATCCTGGTTAAAAGTTGTGTGAAAACATTTATAAATAAACCTCCTAAATATCAGGTGACAGAATTTATAATGATGGGGTTGTGAGCTGTTGATGTTGGTTTTTTTTTTTTTTTAATTTAAATATTTATTAAATTTTTCATATTAATACAAAAGTCCCAAAACAGGGAAAAAAATTCTCAATACAAATAAACATTTATAACATTTCTATCTTTCCCTTATTAAAAAAGAACTCTTTTCTTTCCCATCCCACTATCTCCCCTTCCCGCCCCTCATCCCCCCTCTTCCCTCTGCAGACTCCAATCCATTCTGATCTAATAAGGCTTATCCATTTTATTGTTAACCTTTTAGTTTATATTTTCTTATATTTCTCCTTCAATCTTGCTCTTTCCCACTTTTCCCATCTCCTAGAATACACTCCCATCCTATCTTCATGCATATGGTATGATTTTTCCATTCTACCAATCTGGTCCACTCTGTTAATCCAGTCTTCCTCCTTCGGTACCTCGGCTCTTCTCCAAAACTTGGGTATCAGCCCTTTCGCTGCATTCAAGAAGTACCAAATACCTGAATCTTTATGTTTATTTACAGATGTCTCTACCTTGTGTAGGAGACACATCGTTGGGTCTAACCCTATGTCAATTCCGGTTATTTCCCCAATCAGTTTAACTATTATCTTCCAAAAGGCCTGAATTTTCGGACATTCCCACCATATGTGAACCGCCGTGCCAATCTCTCCACATCCTCTCCAACACTTATTTGAGTTTTCCCCATTCATCTTATGCTCTACACTCGGTGTAATGTGCCATCGTGTCATACACTTGTAATTAACCTCAACCTCTCTCATACTAACATTATCGTGTATCAATCTAAACATCTTTCTTTGACTATCTTCGTCGAACTCAACTCCCATGTCCCTTTCCCATTTTGTAATAAAAGTTAACTTTGTGTTTATGTCTAATTCTGTGAGTATTCTATACACTTTTGAAATACCGTGTTTCCCATCACCTCGTGTCCCCAACAACCTTTCAAACATATTCCACTCCTGTTTTATTCTCAGGGGTTTCGGTAAATTTCCAATAAAACATTTCAATTGATGATACTTCCACTCATCTATTCTAATAAAAATATCTCCCTTCTTCTCTATTAAATCTTTAAGTGATCTCAGTTCCCCTTCCACCAAGACATCACTCAGTTGGGTGTCCTCCTTTCTAAACCATCTCCCTGATATCTTATTCTTTCCCGGGGGGAAATACTCAGTATTTGTAAGAGGCATTAATATAGAATTGAATTCCCATTTCATATTTTTGTGTAAAGTGTCCCATACCCTAAAAACATTTAATGTGTACATACTTGTGCTTTCTTTAATTCCCCTAAACTGTGTTGGGACCCATATCATCTGACTCAGTCTAGTGCCACTAAGATCATTTTCAATTGTTACCCAACTTTTTCCCTTATGGTTAAATGTCCAGTCATATATTCTTGCCAAAACCACTGCTTTATAATATCTCTTGACATCTGGTAGACCCATTCCCCCTTTCTCTTTAGTCCTACTCAATGTTTCATATGCTATTCTAGGTTTCTTATTCCTCCATATATATTTTGTTAACATTCTTTTCATTATCTTAAAGAAGGCCTCTGGGATTTTAATTGGTACCATTTGAAATCTATACAGTATTTTAGGCATAATTACCGTTTTGACCAGGTTTATACGTCCTATCCAGGCTGGGTTTCCTCCTTCTAATCTTTTTAAATCTTCCCTGATCTCATTTATCAAAGATATATAGTTTAATCTATACAAGTTCTTGAGTGAGGCAGTAAGCTTTATTCCTAGATACTTTATCTCTTTTTCTCTCCATATAAAGGGGAATTCTTTTTGTAGTTTTTCTTTTTCATTCTTTGATATATTAATATTCAGGATCTCTGTTTTCGTTGGATTAATTTTTAAGTTTGAAAGTTCACCGTACTCCTTCAGAATCTTCATTATATTTGGGAGAGTTATTCGAGGATTCCCCACATAGAACAATAAGTCGTCCGCAAAGGCCGCTACTCTATGTTCTGTGGATTCTATCTGTATTCCCTTTACCGATCCACTATTTCTTATTATTGACAACAGAGGTTCGAGTGACAATACATATAACAGAGGGGACAGTGGACAGCCCTGTCTTGTCCCATTAGACATTCCAATGGGTTCTGATCTCTCCCCGTTTACCGTGATGATTGCAGTAGGCTCACTATATAATTTGCTTATCCACTCTCGCATTCTATCGCCTATCCCCAGCACTTTTAAATTATCCATCATGAAGCCCCAGTCCACTCTATCGAATGCCTTCTCTGCGTCAATCGACAAGAGCACCACCGGGTCTTTCCCTTTTCTACTCTTCTGAATAAGCATCAGGGTTCTCAAGCCGTTATCTCTACCTTCTCTCCCTGGTACGAAGCCCACCTGATCTCCATGGATCCATTCAGGCATCAGATCCCTCAACCTGTTTGCTAACACCTTTGCATACAGTTTAGTGTCAGTGTTCAGTAATGAAATAGGTCTATAGCTGGAGCACTGAGATGGATCTTTTCCTTCCTTATGAATAAGTACCACATGGGCCTGCAGGGATTCTCTCCTCACTTCCGTCCCACCTCCCAGAGCATTCATATATTTCTCCAGCTTGGGTAGCAATACCTCACTGAATTTCTTATAGTACCTAACTGTATAACCATCCGGGCCTGGGCTTTTTCCCCCCCCTGTGCTTTTCAATGCTCTTTTAATTTCTTCCTGGGAGATTTCTGCATCTAGGGATTTCAACTGTACTTCACTTAGTTTTGGTAATCCCGCATTTTTTAAGTATGTCATCTTTTTTTTATTAATTTCCTCTTGGGCTTCTTTTAGAGGGCCTTGGGTACTGATATTATATAATTTCTTATAATACTCCGTAAACACTTTAATAATCTCTTTATTTGAGTGGACCAACTCCCCCTTTGAACTTTTTATCTTTTCTATGTAGTTCCTATTTTTCTTTTTATTCAAGGCTCTCATTAAATATCTTCCTGGTCTGTCTCCCCATCTATATCTTTCGTTCAAAACCCTGTTGTATACTCTTCTCTTCTCCTCCTCCATCAACCTCTCTAGCTCATCTTTTTTATCCACTAGCTTCTGTCTCGTATCTTTTGTTATTTTCTTCTTATGGATCTGCTCCAGTTCCAATATTTCTTTTAAGAGCCTACTGACCCTCTCTCTTCTTTCCTTTTTTTTCCTTGCACCTGCCGCGATCAAGATTCCTCTTATAAATACCTTGTGGCTTTCCCAAACTGTAGCTATCGATACTCCCTCTGTTTCGTTCTCCTTAAAATATACCTTAATCTCTTTCTCGATTTTTTGAACTATATCCTCATCCAGAAGAAGGGCCTCGTTTAACCTCCACCCCAATCCTCCAGTCCACCTTCCTCCCCATCTCATTTTCATCACAACCGGAGCATGATCCGAGAACGTCCTTGTTTCTATGTCGATTTTAACCAGATGATCTATCAGTTGGTGGTCTATTAAGATGTAGTCTAATCTCGAGTATATCTCGTGTGCATTCGAGAAGAAGGAATAGTCTCTGTCTTTCATATGCGTTATTCTCCAGGTGTCCACTAGTTGATATTCATGCATCGCTTTTTTCAAAGCTCTCAGAGACCTACTCCCCTCTCTTTGCACAGAAGAGGTATTATCCTTTTGTGGGTCCATACAGAAATTTAGGTCTCCAGCTACTATCAAACGCCCTTTTTTAAATTCCATTAATTTTTTTAACAGACCCTTCATATATATCTCCGGATTTTTATTAGGGCAGTATATATTGGCTAAAGTGCACTCAATCCCCTGAAGTTTACCTTTTAAGAATAAAAACCTCCCCTCCGGGTCGGTTCTTCTATCCTCCAGCTCAAATCTCATATTCTTTGCCAAACCTATTGCAACCCCTTTTGCTCTTTTAATTGGAGAATCTGCATAATACCATGTTGGATAGTATTTGGATCTCAGTTTTACATTTGCCTCTATCTCAAAGTGTGTCTCCTGTAAAAATACCACTGACGTCGCCCTATGATGTAACTCATTAAACAACCTAAATCTCTTCCCTGGGCAACTCAGCCCGTTCACATTATATGTTATAAACTGTATTTCTTCCATCGTTCCCAATTGGCTCCATCTCTCTTCCTGATTGCCTTTTCCTCTTTATCTCTTCTGTCTTGCAGAGTATTGACCCCGTACCTCCTCCCCTCCCTCCCTCCCCTTCCTCCCTCCCACCCAGCTTCCATCCCTCCCAACTTCCCTCCCCTCCCTCCCACCCCCCCCCTCTTTTTAGGCCTACTATTTGCCTACTAATCATTTGTGGAAATACAATCCACCTTTGATTTAATCTCAGGGCAAAAAAAGTAAAGAACTCCACCCATGGACAACTTTTCCCCCTTCTCCAACCTCCCCTTCAACCCCTAACTCCTCCCTGAATATCTCAATAATAGTGGTTAGGAGACGGTTGGGAGATGGCCGAAAAAAGACAGGAGGGAGAGAGAGAGACAAAAAAAAAAAAAAAAAAAAAAAACCCACATTATCTCTCTCCCTCTCCCCCTCCCCCCCCCTCCCCCCGCCTCCTCCCTCCAACAGGCTGCCAGCGCTCCTTTCCTTTTATTCTAATTTCCCAGTGTTCTTCTTCCCAACCAGGGATCTCCAGTCTTTGTAGTTTAAGTCTATCACAGAAATACTGCAAATCTTCTGGGAACCTGAGATATGCTGTAGTTCCATTTCTCCACCCTATTAGGCACTCAGGGGTCCCCCATCTATATTGGACGTTCTGTTCTTTCAATCTTTCCAATAGAGGTCTAAGGATTCTCCTTCTCCACAGAGTCTCTGATGACAAATCCGCATATATCTGTATTTCTTTTCCTTCGAACATGATTACTGATTTTCCCTTAATCCTTTTCCAAATTTTATCTTTATCTAGGAAGTCACAAAATTTAACAAGTATATCTCTTGGCCTTTCCTTTCCCGAATTTCCTTGGAATTTTCCTTGTCTGAAGATTCCTTCCATTTTAATCCTTTCCATATCAGTATTGTCCATTATGGAGTTTAATATTTTACAGACCACCTCTTGCAAATTTTCTCCTTTTGAATTCTCTGGGACTCCTCGTATCCTAATGTTTCTCCTCCTATTCCTATTTTCTTGTATCTCAGTCTTATAGCGCAGTTTTTCTTGGGCTTTCCCTATATTGGTTATTTCTTTTTCTAATTCAGAGATAATTTGGGATTGTTTTTTAACTTTTTCCTCCGTTTCTTCCACTCTCACCAAGAGATGTCCCAGATCATTTCGAATATTTACAATTTCTTGTTTTATTGTTTTTTCCAGACCTTTAAACATTTCTGCCATTTCCTTTTTATTTGGTATTTGTAACTCTGTCTCCATCACTGTATTAGCTGATGTTTGTTGGCTACTAATGTCAAGGCCTAATGATAGTCTAGGGCTACATTCCAGACTTAGGTCTACTTCTCCTTTTCCACTATTACCCTGAGATCTTTCTGGAGTTATGTTTCCCTGGGAGGTATATTTTTTAATGGTACCGGTCTGAGTCCCTTTAGGCCCACTTCCTTTTGCATTTTTATTTTTCATTCTTCTATGAGTCTTATTCTTCTTTATAGGCTCGGGGTTATGGAGAGACTGTTATTAATAAACGAATCGCACCTTATCCACTCACTTGGTTTTCACACTTTTCTTTCGTTTACCCTCTTCTCTTTTCCACTCCTTTACATTCCCCTGTCAGGGGGGGTCCCCTTTTTACTCTCATACACTTCTTCCTCTAAACAGTTTACAACAGGGGACCATACTTATCAAGTGTCAACCAAAGTCACTCACCCTCCTCGTGTCACTCTTCCTCTCGTGACCCGGCTAGGAGCTCTCTTCCACTGTTGTTCGGCTGGGCAGTGTGTACATTTAGGGGGCTCCCAAGTGTATCATCCGCCTTTGTCTCTCCAATCCCCAGTGCCTCTCCTCCTTCACAGGCAGGGCTCCAAGCAGTGGGCCAGTCAGCAGGACGCCGGACAGTGGGCCACTAAGTATGACTCCATATAGTTGACCAGCAGTCAGGTCTTCGGCTAATAAGCCGGCAAACAGATCTCCGGGTAGGGACCGACCACCAGGACTCCGAGCTCTGGGTTTAGCATACAGAGCTGCAAACCGTGGGCTAGCTAGCAGGGCACCGGATAGTCAGCCGGCAAACAATGGTCCGAGTATTGGACCGGCAACAGGGCTCCAATTAGTGAGCCTGTAAGTCGGGCAGCTGCTCTCCTTCCGCACCAAACACCGGCCGGCTTCCTGGTCTCCCAGCGGTGCTTAGCGGCTGACCACGTGGCCACACCGCTCCTCCACGTCTCACAGAAGCCAGACACGCCTTCACCATCGAGCACCGCAGCCGAACCCCTTCTCCCAGATCAGCTCTCCCACAGCGCTTCAGTCTATCCAAAGGGGACCACCATGCTGCAGTAAATTTTCCCACTATGCTTCCCCGTTACAGGTAGGGGTTTGGGGAGGTCGGGTGGAGGAGCTTGTCCGAGAGCTCCTACATCGGGCTCTCCTCAGCCGCCATGGTTAGGCTCCGCCCTCCACTCCATACCATTTAGACTCAGCTGTTGATGTTGGTTATCCACAAATTGGATTTGTATACTTTGATATCTTTGACACTTGGCTTGGTCCAGCTCACAGTGATCATGGAATGAATGGCTCAGCGGAGGAGAGTGTTGAATGGCAAAAGAGGAGAGTGTTGTGCCAGTATTGGGTACATCCATGGTGTCCCAGAGAATTTCCAAGGGGCATTTCCATACTGCAACAAAAAGAAGGGTCAGCCGCACACCTGAGGATTGATGAATATAATGTATATTTATTGATCCATAGGACACACAAAACACCAGGACATGAATACAGGACTTGTTAACGCGTTTCACAGGATCTTGTGCTTAATCATAACAAAGAAAACAACAAAAGTACTGTCTTATATAGGAGTTAATTAATAAAGAACACCTATCCTAATCAGAACTCCTGAATCTTGAGGGTACGCCTACTAGTACACTGAAACAAAACATATAAAACCATTTTTATCAAAAACAGTGATATCAAGGAACAACAAGGAAGGAAGAAAAGAAAAAGTATAGCGAAGTGGAATAAAAGAGAAACAAAGAAAGAGAAAAAGAACGATGAATAAAAAAAATTATGAAAAAATTAGAAATGAAAAGTAAAATGAAATGACATGTACAAACACAGATAAAAGCGAGTAAATATCCCCAGAAGATATTGGCTGAGAGGCCACATTTGTAAATGATCAAAATTAAAATAATATATACAAAAAACGCATGTCTACTTGGGATAAAGTACAAACAAAATCACAAAAAAACACACATATTCAGACAGGAATATATCAAAACAGCAGAAAAAAATATTTATCAAAAGTAATGCATCAAAAAGCATTGCATCAAAAGACAAAAGTAACGCATCAAAAAACAAAAAGAAAAGAAAATCCCAAACGAAGAAGAAAGATGGTTTTAAAAATATGTGTGCACATGAATGTGTACTCATGGGGCGCATGATGTGCCCAAATGAACATTTCATGCAAATAAACAAAGTAATGAAATATATGAAAGGATATATATATATATATATAATTCAATAAACATAATAAAAAAATTAAATATATATATATATGCACACACATGTGCATATACACACCTGCACCTATATGCAGGCGTGAAGGGAACGCTAGAGATATGTTCTCTATCAATCATAAAAATATGTGATGTCCCATTCATGGTTCAAACCCTGTGGGACACGTGTATTTAGATGGAATATCCAGAATACCTCCCTTTTGCATAATGGCAAAAACGTATCATCACCTCTTTTTAAAGGACAAATTTTTTCAATGACCTGTACCGCCATAATATCTCCTGCATGACAATTTTTGAAATGGCTGGCCACACTAGTAGAGAGATGTCTTTCTATACTATATAGATGTTCATAAAAACGATCCCTTAAACATCTGGTTGTACATCCCACATATTGAATATTTCAAAGTTTACAAGTGATCAGATAAATCACATACAGTTGTGTTCAAAATAATAGCAGTGTGTTGAAAAAAGTGAATAAAGCACAAAATCCTTCTAATAGCTTTTATTTCCATACACACAAATGCATTGGGAACCCTACACATTCTATTCCAAATCAAAACATGAAGAAAAATATCAAATTTGTGTTGTTCCTCTAAAAAAAAATTGAAGAAAAGTGAATATTAGACTGTTCAAAAAAAAAAAAGCAGTGTTTGTATTCTTTACAAACTCAAATGTTCACTATATAAACTGAAATGTTTGAAGATTTTGCTTTCCTTTGAATCACTTAATATTTAGTTGTATAACCCTTCTTCCTGTTGCATCGTGTGTGGTAGCGAGCCAGAGCCTGCACCTGTTGAGGATTGATCTGAATGGTTTGCCTGAGCAGTGTACCTCTGTTCTTTGGATTCAGCCCTCGCTTTTTTTTACCTGCTCGGCTTAATACATCCTTATTTCATTCATTCCTTGAAACATGTCGGACAAGAACACCATTCAGGATACCAGCCACACGTTCAGGTTGTTGGAAGATAATCCGCTTAGAACAAATGCGCGAGACTTTAAATAGTAATATGGATGGGACTGCTAGCTCTGTTAAGCTGCTTTTCTACAACCTGGAAAGGAATATGTCAAAGGAGATTAGAGCCTATTGGGACTCTAGTTCACCATCTGAATATTTGTCTCTTGAACGTATACCTAGGGGCTTACATATTAACAAATTTCCTACATTTGAATTATTTGATGATGATGATGATTTAAAGAAACAGTGGACGGACACACTTTCCACCTGCTCCTTTGCTCTAATGAACATCATTATCCTCACAAAAACTAAAGAAATTGAAAAACTTCAGAAGGAAATCTCTGTTTTGCAAGAGGACATTAAACCTCTCCATAATGCAGCTGAATTTGATGAATTGGACAAATGCCTAAATGACAAATTGTACGATTAGAAAAGTAAATTATAGATGGTAAGAAAGAGAAAATGTTGAGAGACAAATTGGATTATGACACAAGCACGGTTTATATCTGGAAACGACGACGCTCCTGTGGCAACCTTCCAGGTGGGAAACGTTAGCTTTTCTGACACTGAAGCGGAATTTCTGGAGGAGACTATGGCTGCCTCTGATACAGAAGAATGGAGCCAGTACACCTGTCTCCTCAAAGAACGGAAAACAAAAGTACAAACATCACAAGAAGCCATCAAAAGGGCACAAAAAGGCAAGAAGAGGAAAAGGACAGGGAAGGAACAACAGGTGGCAAGCAGTATCCGTTGTGGGTACCACCCCGCAAGATGTAACATGATATATTTTTCTTCGTGTTTTGATTTGGAATAGAATGTGTAGTGTTCCCAAAGCATTTGTGTGTATGGAAATAAAAGCTATTAGAAGGATTTTGAGCTTTATTCACTTTTTTCAACACACTGCTATTATGTTGAACACAACTGTATGTATCACACATTGTAACAAGATAATCAATGTTATTCACTTAACCTGTCAGTGGTCAAAGTTTTTGGTGATTGGTGTAGGTGCAGACTGTGACGATCGCGGCGTCAGACCCCAGCCCTTCTCACCAAACTCGTGACCGAAGGACTAGCCAATCTAAAACTACGCTGTCACGTGCATAACAATGCCACACCCAGCTGCAACCTGCAAAAGATTTCCCAGCTAATGGACCACAATCTGTGTACCGGCAGCCTGAGAGCGATTGTTACTGGGTCAGGTTAATTACGCAATTAACCCTTCACACTGCCACCACCTCCTTTTTCTACAGAGAAAGAGGAAACTCGGCAATATCAGCAATAACACTATGATGTTGAATAATCGTCTGTATACCACTGTCAGCGCAGGCAGGGTATACAGAGATTTAAACATGCACAGTAGCGCTCTTCAGAGATAAGAGGTTCTTAGTTTTCATTAAAGAGCTTTAGAAACAGCTCAACACTTTCAGAAAGTAAGATTAATAAAAGGTCAAAAGGGTGCGATAAAAATATTTACAGAAAGAGATGTAGCATGCATATATATATATAGAGAGAGAGAGAGAGAGAGAGAGCGCAATAACACAAAGAGATAACAGAAAGAAATTTAGAGAGATAAAGTACTTGCCGTCAACCTTGGTTTAAGCAGCTTTCAAGTGTCAGAGCAAAAGGGCCTTATCTCCCAAAGTTAGTTACGATGTTAAAAGGGAACTTCTTCAACTTCGACTCAGCTTCTGCTCCAAGCATGACAGCTTTTCTAGGATATCAGCAGGGTGTCTCCCTGAAGCAAAGAACCAATTGCCTCATTTGCGAGGGAGTTGTGGGCGCAGGCCCCAGCTAGAACCAAAATCCCTCACAAGTTGATACCAGGGCAATAACTTTCCCTGGATACATATAACATTCTATCCACGAGTAGATTAATATGCAGAATCGCCTGCCGAAAGTCTAGATATGAAATATCACATACCTGCTGGGACGGTTAAGGCGATATAATTTTCTGCTCTCCTGTAGATGTCAGCTAGGGGGCGTAATATATCAGACGACTTGTATTAAAGTGACCGGTCTGAATATATGCCTGGTTTTTATGTCTTTCATATTCCAAGATATGAAATCATAGGGGAAAATGGATCTTGAATGTGATGTCTGGTTTATGGTTTATCTGGAATGTCTTTGTAGCTCAGCGAGGACACTTGGTTTATGGCTTTTATGGCTTTACGATTCCTTTCCAAGCAAGAGTCTCACAGACATATGGGGGGGCCAGGCTAATTGGGGTTTAGAACCATGAGCTCTCCCGCTGGGCCTTGATGCCTTTGATCTCTGCATCAAACAGACCACATGTCAGTCAACAGAGAGGAGGGGGGGGGGGGGGATTTTGAGGAAGCTGATTTGGGAGTAGAAAATGATACAAGATGGAGGCCTTTGCCAAAATGGAGGTTCACATCCATCTCTGTGTGCACGATTGCTACACAGACATCTGCATTTGCCTATCTTGTACTGTAAATGGTAGTCTTACAAACTTCACATTCTGCTGACATTTAAAAAATATTTAAAACAACTTCAAAGTATCTGGGAGTATCCTTTGTTTCAAAGATGAAATATAGCTCTTAAAAAAGACCTAAAGCCAGTTACTGAACTCAAATGTTTTAACGTGTTACTACACTTTCAAAAATTGTTTTCATTCTCTATAAACATAAAGCTTTCAGTAAAGGGTCCTACAAGATCCTGGTTTAGGTGCTTCCTGTTTCATGGTGAAACCCATGTACCAATTGTGCTCCTGTATTTTCATCTTGTCACATATGCCTCTGGTGGAGACTAAAAGCAGACCTGCGAACACACACATTGCGCAGACACGGTTCATTGCTGTGTCTATCTAGAGACCTGGTACCCCAACGGTGGCTCTTAGGCACTTTCAGTGGAGGCTTTACAGCCTCTGCACAGTAGTCTGCGCTTTCCTATTGCTCTGTGTCAATCTATGTCTTCTAAAGGATGTGAATTATTAATGTCAGGCACTGTACATCTCTTGTAACAAGTCCGTAGTCCTACAGAAGCTGATTGGTTGCCATGCGCACCTGCTCCAGATTCTGATAAATTCCCCTCACAGGATTTTGTGGACTTGAGGTCATAGACTTTTTTTGATCGAAAAACAAAAATAGCTCATACGATTGTGCCATGAATGGTTTCGATTTTCTTAATAAAAGAAAAAAAAAAAAAGAAAAAACCACCACACAACTAAAACCCAGCACGCTGAAGCAGGCACTTTTGATTGCGGCAATAAAATCATGAGTCGCAGTTGGCACACTAATGATGGATTCAAAGATCAACACAAATTTTGTTAGTTTTTCAACTTTACAAAATTTACAAAAAAAAATGGTGTCCGCTCTGCCCAACTGTCTTTTGCTATACTACTGAATCCCTTCCCTTATCTCCAACAACATGGACAGTAACTGATCTGAAGACCAAGTAAGAAGTGGAAGGGCCAATTAGACTTGTGTAAATACTTTTTACCTGAACCTGTTAAATGTTTTTCAGACACTCTGATTTAATAAGGCCCGTTTCATGAGGGTCAAAAATAAACCAGCAAAAATTCAAAGATAATTTATATTATCTTTTTTATTTTCCCTTACATATATGCATATGATTTAATTAATATAAAAATAAATAAATAAATCATTTAAAATTTGCATCTACTGATAATCCAGTATAGTTACCCTTTGATAGAAAATAACCATCCAAAATGTTTTTTTCACAAAATGAAAGCTCAGTCAGGAGTGAAAACATTCTTTTTTTTTTATTCTGCATTCATTAGTACAACGTTTCCAGCTTTCAAAATGACTCTCTTTAGCAGTAACAGTGAATGAAAATGTTATCCTCATTTACATCCATGAAATATTTGATTACTACATTATTGGTACAAAGACACACACTTCTGAATAAAATAAAGTATATTTTTTTAAAAATAAGATTTCCTTTTCTTTTTAGCAAATCCATACATGAAAAATTATAAATAGGGAAATTATTTTATTTCTGCACATAAGTGCAAAAAAAAAAAAGTTGTCCAGTGCCAATTATTACATTCGATACAGAAACATTATAGCCATTGAAGCAATCATGGTATGCAATATGGTCTGCTAGCAGCAAACAGGACACAGTGTAGCCTAAAAGCCACCCAGATAAATAAAAGGGGTCTTCTCACCATAAGCTGCTTAGTAATAAAGAAGTGCAGTAAACAACGACAACCAGGTTTGATCTCTTTACAGATTTGGCAACAAACTAAACTGGTTACTGACAGTTTTGTTCTTTGCATTAACCTACTGAATTAAGAAACGTTATGTCAATATTTGTGAATATTCTTTTTAGTTATTAATACATCAATTAATAATTTTGTAAATACAAGCGCCAACCTTGCAGAAACAGGTCTGTAACTTTTGGAAAAATTAGAAAATAAGTACAGAAGAAATTTGTTCCCTCTGTTTAACCTACCTGACATCATTCAATGACATTTAGGTGTGTAGTTATAGTGAAACTAAAGCTGCCTATATTTCCCTCTGCTCCAGCAAGCAGGCTGCCCATTTTAGGGTTCAGCATCTTCAGTGTTCTTGACTGGCTGGCCCAGGATGATGCAAGAGCTTTGCACGCAAAGCTCAATGTACATTATAAAGAAGTTTGCAAACAGGCTTTTATTGCAGAAGAGACAGAGTATGCCTCTTATGTAATAAAAAGCCTTCCTGCTTGTAAACCTTTTTTTTTCTCCTTTCTACTTCAATGCTAGCCATACGCACCTAAGCAGGCCATAGATGGTTAGCACAACAGCCAGGACCACCAGAGATTGGAACCATTTATGGCCAGGCTGATTGTACTCAAGCTGATCCAGTGATCGACCTGGCTACAACAAATATATCAGATTTTCACATGCTATCACTGCCAGCAAATATAGACACTAACAGTAATCGCCCCCCCACCAGGAGAACACAATAGCTCAGTGGGAGTGATTCCCTCCATCAACACTGTCAGTCAAGCGATTTTCTTTCCTGCAACCCGTGGAATACTCAGTTCCAGCTATTGTATTCAGACAGCCAGTGTTTGCGGCTCTCTGAACACCCTACAGTGAATGCATCTGATTAGATGATGCAGTCACTGTTCGGCTGACAGGTTTCCACCTGCAATTTTCAATTGCAGGTTGTTGAGCCAGTTGGTGTTGAAAGGGAAACCCACAGCTCAAATTTAGCTGATTCAGCAGGAATTGCCTAAATACCAGCCTGGATTCACACCCTTGTGGTACTGTACACGTTGCTGCAAATGCACAATATTCATTCTGATCCGCTGTGGTGAGCTATGTTGGTGCTGTCTTAACACAATGCACATTAATAAAAATGCATACTTGGCTGCATTGCAGAGACAGTGCAGGTGGAATGGTCTCATACTGCCAAAACAACCCTGGTCCTTTATCATGTCATTAAAGTCAGTGTGATGTTGGATGTTTAGGTGTGACTTTTTTTTTAATCTAAATTAATGCATAACTGTAAGGAGTTAATGAGTGTCAGCTAGTGGAAGTAAACCTACTTAAGCAAGCCATAGACTGTTTAATTTTCTTTTCGTCCACCGTGGTTGTAGGGAAAGCAAATCAGGGGGATCCCTCCCTACAGCGCTATTGTGTTCTGCCAGCAGGGAGACTTCCCGGCCAGTTGAACACAATGATTACTGCTAGAAGCTATAGGTGCTCCCAGTAATAGCATATAAAAAAATCTGACAGGCTGGTTATACCCAAGTCAAATTGATGGATCGACTTGGATACAATCTGCCTGCCCATAGATGGTTTGAGTCTCCGCCAGTCCCTGCTGAACCAGCTGAGATTCAATCCATCCATGGCTGACTTTATTCTCTGGTTAGCCCTTCTCAGGCAAGGAAGACCTCAGAATGTTAAATATACCACATTCTACCAAAGACTAAACTTACAGTGTTGATTTGAAAGGTTAATCAAGAATAGAAATATTGCAGCTCACAATATAATTAAAACAGGACCGCTATGATGCTGATTTTTCATCATTTTTAATTACATTTAGAAAATTTCTCACCCATAAAATGCTAAATGCAACATTTTCTTTTGCAGCTTCCCTGCTGACATTGTATTTCTAAATTCAGACAGAATTCTATGGATGTTGGGCAATCTACTGTAATACTGCAGCTTTCTATTTACAAGAAACATGAGTGTGAAGACATTTCTACAGCTATGGCAAAAAAAAAAAAAAAATCCTACTGACGTTAAAACATTACAATCTAAGAAATCTTTCTTCATTTGCTCAACTTCCTAACAATTAAGGTGATATTGAATTTAAAATGTATCTAAACCCAAGAACAAAATTGTAATGTACTGCT
Source organism: Staurois parvus (assembly GCF_062004578.1). Classification (NCBI taxonomy): domain Eukaryota; kingdom Metazoa; phylum Chordata; class Amphibia; order Anura; family Ranidae; genus Staurois; species Staurois parvus. Next base: position 2,397,290 of record NW_028317852.1, on the reverse strand, counting down.
GTGTAACAGTCCTAATATACAGAAGCTGAATTAGTTTTTCAAAGCTATTTTCCTTTCTTTTCACATGGTGAACCTGCCAGTAATGCAATTCCTGACCTAGGGTTAACAATGCTGCTGAGTGAGCATTTTCACCCTTGGACAAGAAGTGTGTTAGGACTACAGAACAGCATCCCCTCCCTTCATCTACATAACACAGGGGGGGGGGGTGTTCTGTAGTTATAAGGCAGGGCTTAATACTGCTTGAGATTTCAGTGCAGCAGAGACTAAGAACACAGAAAGTCCCAAGCCTGCTGGATTTATGGCAGGATCAACAGGTATATTATTTCATTTATCAAACAGATATTTTATTTACGGTGTTTGTTTTAACAGACCAAAAAAAGCACATCATAAGTTCACTGTTAGGGTTTACATACACTTAAATCAATGAGCCTAATATTTATAGTAAGCATAATAAAATATAATTGCTTTCTGCGAATAAAATTCTTTTTTTTTGTCTTGGAAACTTTCAAGTTTATACTGTAATGTAATGTTTGACGCGCTTTGGCACTGAACTGTAAAAATGTCTGCTACAATAAAACCCAACTGCAACCAAAATTTGTCTCTTTCATTTTGAATAGAACAGTGAAGCGTCAGAACCTCAATTTGCTGACTGCAGTGTTTTTTCTAGAACAAGAAATTATGGGAAATCTCTCAAATAGGTAGAAACACAAAACGCAGTGGACATTGTTTTTAATTTCTCAAAATGTGTTTATTGCAGTCATTGCCTTCTTGTTCCAATGACGAACACTGACATCTTGGTCCCCCTTCCTCATTTTTTCACAGACATCATAATATGGACTTGAAGTGAGGTAAAATATTCCCAAAAGAGAAGAAAAAAATTGGCTTCAGTTAATATTTAAGTATTAAAGAACTTCTGTACTAAAAGAAGTATGGGGCCTTATATTGCTTACACCAAGAATATCAGTTGCTTGTCTGCTACTGGCGTCAACACAACCAAAGTCACGGACCAGAAATGAGCATAGCAGTCAGGCAACTAGCATTTTCAAAAGAAGAGTCTAGAAATGGTGGCTTGTATATTTCCTTGGTACAGATTTATTCAACAACCCTGTATATAATTCACAACATTTTAGTGTTTTTTATTCTCTTTGGTTCATAGATGGGCTGCTACCAGAAAGAAGATTTCAGTTGAGATACTAAGCTTTTATTGAGAAAGGATATTTGGGATGCCACCATTCAAGAAGATGGACGCAATGAACAGGATCCAGAACTATTTGTATGCCTTGTTCCCCACGAGGCTTCTTGCCATTTAACATAGGACAGTCTTGGAAGACCAGTCGCACACGATGATGTCTCATGTCAGTACTGACGTTTATTGTGAGCTAAAAAAAAATTAAAAATTAGCTTCCTGATCAACACAGAAACTGTAAATTATATTTCATGATAACGACATGTTGATGTGTGCTGTGGAATTGTAAACCTGTACACTCTCACACACAATCGCTCAAGATTTTTCTGACAGGTAAAGCATTGGTACTTCATAATGAAGTTTGCCGGCCTCTCTCTCGCCCTGTAATTATACTTGTCAGTAAGGCTGTCCCTTATAGTGATCGGCCCATAAAAACCTGGGGGTGTAGGGGTAGAGGCAGGTATAGATGCCTACGCTTCATATCTGCAACAGTTTGCTCCTTTTTACCTCAGAGAAATACACACACATTAAGGTACACCTCCAGCCAAAACTTTTTTTTTGAATCTATTGTTAAGAGTGGGTCACAGGAGGGCACTTACTTGTGCATTCCTGTGACCCACAAGCATCAACCCGATATTCTATCACTTCTTGTCTTGGTGATGCCTCGTCAGCGAAATATAAAAACACAGACAGCAATGAAAACCTGACAAAGGGGTGGGGTGTGAGGTTAAAAAGATTACTGTATACAGAAATGTGGGTGGTTGGCTTTACAGTCCAAATCACATTCACAAGAAAGCCGGCAACAAAAAAGCAAGCACTACCATGAACGTAAGAGTTATATCGATGGCATCATAAGAGTTAAAGTGCATTTATGCCGAGATTACAGAGATCATTATTAGTATTGTACAGGATTTATATAGTGCGAACAGTTTACGCAGTGCTTTACAATATAAAGGGGGACAGTACAATTACAATACATTTCAATACTGAAGGAATAGGAGGGCCCTGCTCATGGAACTTACAATCTAAAGGGAGGACATATTCTTAACAAGCAGTAACAGACCTTTAAAAAGAAGTCAAACCAGTCCTCTAGCTGCATACACTACGAAGTAATTTATTTTCAAAGATCCTCAAACATCACAACAAAACCCTTAAAACTGGAGTCAATTTCATACAGTTCAGGACAAAGGGTCAGCTCACTGTCAAGACTTGAGGGCCAGATTGGCCAGTGGGATTAGAAAATGCCCAAGCATCAGTGAGAGAAAACCATGTCCCATTCTCTGCGGTCAGTGGGAGAAAAAAATTGCCTTAGGGATGGTGGTCAGTGGGAGTAAAAAATTACTTACCGCTTGCGGTCAGCAGAAGGAAGAATGTTGCCCCCATTATTGATATAAGCAGAGCAATAGTGCCCATCCTTGGTGTCAGAGGGAGAAATAGTGCCCTGAAAGCCAATTAACCACTGGTTACTGGGCACTTTTACCCCCTTCCTGCCCAGGCCAATTTTCAGCTTTCAGTGCTGTTGCACTTTGAATGACAATAGTGCAGCCATACCCATATGAAATTTTTATTTTGTTTTCTGCACACAAAGAGCTTTCTTTTGGCTGTATTTAATCACCACTGTGTTTTTTATTTATAGATAAAAAAAAAAAGCGAAAAGAAAGTTTTCTTTGTTTCTATTACAAAATTTTGCAAACAGGTAATTTTTCTCCTTCACTGATGTGCAGCACTGTTGGACATTGATGATGCTGCACTGATGGGCACTAATAGGTAGCACTGATGGGCACTGACAGGCACAGCTTGGCAGCACTGCTAGGCACTTTTGGGACTGCACTGATAATCAGTGCCCTTATTATCAGAGTAGACATCTCTCTGCAGATATGGTGGTCAGCTGTGATTGGACACAGCTGATCACGTGGTAAAAGGCCTTTTACCATGTTATGTGGTCAATCCAAAAGGACACAGCTATCACAGACAGTGCCGGGTGCTCACCTAAAGAACATACTGTGCATACAGCATTACCAAAGACAATTTTCCCCTGTAGTATAAACAGTCAGTATGACTGTGTAATATGCCTGATGTACCATCAGTCACATTGGAAAACCACAAAAAGTCAAAACAACATAAAATAGGTACAGCGTGTGACTAGTTTAGACTTACACACGATTGCTATCAGGCAAAGCTTCCAATGAAAGAAGTAACAGACTACTTACAAAAGTCAGTGTCATACCCATGACCACAGGGATGAAGATAAAGTTAAGGGTAGTAATCTGAAGTAGGCAACAGTCTTGGTCTGGGTTATAATGGACTTCTTTGTACTCTGTTGGAGGCTGCAGATAATTAATACAATGATTCTTCTGTTTTAGAGGCTAAATAACAAAAAAAACAGAACACCTTTATGAGATCATATGTACTATATAAATGTAAACTGGTCTTTTTCAGCAAAGCACACACACATCTAAAACAGCTGAATTTGAGATGTCATAAAATACACCTTTCATGGGAGAATGTGTAAGCTACCATTGCTGATTTTTTCAGAATGCTGGTGGTCTGCTTGTGTTTGATTTGTGGTTCACAAGTACTGAAGCCAGACAGCCTGGCAATTAGCATTTTCAGAAAGCAACCAACAATAGAATCCCCCGTACGTTTCTAACTACAGAGTTACAGAATTAGGCTTAAAGATCCAAATTATTCATCCTCCTCCCCTCTCATTCACCTTCTTATCTTTCACCCCACTTTTCAACCTCCTTCATCCCAAGAAAATGTCCTATTTTTTTATCCCTCTTCAGCTCCACCCCAGAATATGCCCCTGGTTTCTCCTTCTATGATATCCCCACCTTCCTCTTCCAATCAGAGAACACTATGTATTCATTCAAAAAATGCAATACATTCTCTGAATGGCACCTGTGTTGTACAGCTGACCTATGTTCACAATGCATCAGGCCAGCCACTCAGCATGGGAACTGGAAGCAAGTAGAGATCACTGGGGTAGCGGTGTCTACTCCAGTGATTTATAGATTCCAGGAGCATTTGCCAGGTAAGCTATATGCGTTTGGACATTGGGGATGTACCAATGTAACTATGTACCAAGATGGACCAATGTAACTATGCATAAAATCTCCAAACCTTGAATTCTTTTGTAAGTTTTTTTTTTGCCTTTAGACTGCATAAAAATGACCAATTTTCACAATACAACATTTTAAAAGAAAGCCTTGTGCGTGCTGAAAAAAAACTAAACAAAAACAACCCCCCCCCCCCACAAAAGTGACATATGCATTACTTTAACATTGACAACTAAGTAATGACCAAGGTATAGCTGAATCAGTAAAATGTTACTATGATCCATAAGGGTTATACAGGTGAGGAAACTCAGTTATTGACAATAACTTTTCAGGGCATGTAAGGCAGAACTAAACCCGTTGATAAAACAGTTTCATTCAAGGTATGTCATGAATGAGAACCATCACAGTGGACTGTTTTTTCAACTAAACTGTCAAGCCATCAAATGGCTGGTCTCATAATTGATCATGTGTGCAGCACCATGGCAACCACAGATCGAAATAGAAGCTAAGATGGCAGCTTCCTTTGCAAGAAAGCATAGGAGGGTTTAATTTCGTTTACAGGTTCAGCTCCCGTGGCATCTAAAAGGTATTGTTCCTGTTAAAGGGACTCTTATGAAAAAAAAGTTTTGGGCTGCCAGCTGCAGGCCTCCGGAGAATTGTAAATGTTTGGCTATGTTTTTGTATGTTACAGACCTGCAACATGTGTCAGAACCAGGTAAACTTGCTCCAGGCCAGCAATTCAGACAGCATTAAATTCAAAGCATCAGAATGACAACCAGCCAACTAGCATTATCAAAGAAGAGTTTAGTAATGACTGTCTTCAATCTGTCATGACTAGAGATGAGCGAATTATTCAAAAATTCGATTCGGCTGATTCGCCGAATTTGAGGAAGAAATTCGATTCGATGCGAATTAATTCGCTACGAATTTAACTTATTAAAAGGTTTTCTAGGCTTCAGAGAGCCTTTAAATTAGTGCAGAACACTGTACCTTTAATTTAAATGCCCTTGGAGATGAGGAAGGACAAGGAGAAGGAGAAGGATGAGAAGAAGGAGAAGGAGAAGGATGAGAAGAAGGAGAAGGATGAGAAGAAGGAGAAGGAGAAGGAGAAGGATGAGAAGAAGGAGAAGGATGAGAAGAAGGAGAAGGAGAAGGATGAGAAGAAGGAGAAGGATGAGAAGATGGAGAAGGAGAAGGATGAGAAGGAGAAGGATGAGAAGAAGGAGAAGGAGAAGGATGAGAAGAAGGAGAAGGAGAAGGATGAGGAGAAGGAGAAGGATGAGAAGAAGGAGAAGGATGAGAAGAAACAACAATGGAAACAAATAGATACAATGTTTCAACCGCTGTATGGAGGGAATGTCACAGAACTGTCAGAAATAGCGGAGCTCTGCAGATACACTTAGCGGAGCTCTGCAGATACACTTTTTGCCGGCTTGGAATTCTTCTTATTTTCATCCTACTTCTTCTTCTTCTTCTTCCTCTTCATCCTCATCCTCTTCTTCTGAGGATGAAGAAGAAGAAGAAGAAGAAGAAGAAGTAGGATGAAAATAAGAAGAATTCCAAGCTGGCAAAAAGTGTATCTGCAGAGCTCCTCTAAGTGTATCTGCAGAATAGAGGAGCTCTGCAGATACACTTTTTGCCGGCTTGGAATTCTTCTTATTTTCATCCTACTTCTTCTTCTTCTTCATCCTCATCCTCAGAAGAAGAGGATGAGGATGAAGAAGAAGAAGAAGAAGAAGTAGGATGAAAATAAGAAGAATTCCAAGCCGGCAAAAAGTGTATCTGCAGAGCTCCTCTAAGTGTATCTGCAGAATAGAGGAGCTCTGCAGATACACTTTTTGCCGGCTTGGAATTCTTCTTATTTTCATTCTACTTCTTCTTCTTCATCCTCATCCTCAGAAGAAGAGGATGAGGATGAAGAGGAAGAAGAAGAAGAAGAAGTAGAAGGATGAAAATAAGAAGAATTCCAAGCCGGCAAAAAGTGTATCTGCAGAGCTCCTCTATTCTGCAGATACACTTAGAGGAGCTCTGCAGATACACTTTTTGCCGGCTTGGAATTCTTCTTATTTTCATCCTACTTCTTCTTCTTCATCCTCAGAAGAAGAAGAAGAGGATGAGGATGAAGAAGAAGTAGGATGAAAATAAGAAGAATTCCAAGCCGGCAAAAAGTGTATCTGCAGAGCTCCTCTAAGTGTATCTGCAGAATAGAGGAGCTCTGCAGATACACTTTTTGCCGGCTTGGAATTCTTCTTATTTTCATCCTACTTCTTCTTCTTCATCCGAAGAAGAAGAGGATGAGGATGAAGAGGAAAAAGAAGAAGAAGTAGTAGGATGAAAATAAGAATTCCAAGCCGGCAAAAAGTGTATCTGCAGAGCTCCTCTATTCTGCAGATACACTTAGAGGAGCTCTGCAGATACACTTTTTGCCGGCTTGGAATTCTTATTTTCATCCTACTTCTTCTTCTTCATCCTCATCCTCTTCTTCTTCTGAGGATGAAGAAGAAGAAGTAGGATGAAAATAAGAATAATTCCAAACCGGCAAAAAGTGTATCTGCAGAGTTCCTCTATTTCTGACAGTTCTCTGACTTTCACATTTACAGCGGTTGAAACATTGTATCTATTTCCGAATAAAAACATCTGTATCCTAAATGGAAACAAATAGATACAATGTTTCAACCGCTGTACATGTGAAGGAACTGTCAAAGAACTGTCAGAAATAGCGGAGCTCTCTGCAGGGACACTTTTGCCGGCTGATCGGGAAAAATCCGATTCGCGCACCCGAAGTAGGCTAATATTCGGATTCGACGCGAATCGAATTTTTCCTGAAATTCGAATCGAATTCCACTTTGCCTGGTTCGATTCGCTCATCTCTAGTCATGACAGGTACTCTGTGGGGATGTTAAACACCAGCTCACATTAGCGCTTGCTACTCTTAAAGTGGAACTTTATATGCAAAATAAAAATGGGCGAAGAGGCAAGATTATTAATGTAGAAGAGGCATGCTTTGTCTCTTCTGCATTAAAATTACCTACCTGCCTGTCCGCCCCTGTACAGTGAGAAGTGTGTAGAAATTTGACAATGCCAAAGACAACAGAACTGTACAGCCAATGAGAGCGGCCAGTGATCAATACCCAGAAGTGGGCCATTCAAAGATGTCAGCTGCCAGAGGGGAGCTCCAGGACTTCACATCGCTGGACCCAAGGTGAGCACAGTTCTGCTTTAACACACAAGAAAACACAAAAAAAAGCAAAGTAGTTCTGCTTTGACGCTAAATAAAATACCATAGTAAGTTATACCATACCGGCTTCTTAAATTTGAAGTAAAACTCCCACAAGGGCTCAGGCCTGCTTCCAGTTACTTTTTTACAACAGAAGAGTAAACACTGAAAAAAAAAAATCAATATCCCTTAGTACCTTTTAAGGCAGTGCTACCTGGAAAGAAAAAAAATTAACACAACAAAATCTACACATCATTTAGCTTATTAGTACAACACAGAAAAATAAATGAAAGTGTAAGGCAAGCCAACAGGAATGAACATATAAAAAGCTCATTCACCATTAGCATTATTCAGCTCTTCATTATCAAACTGCCTGTTAACATCCTTTTTTACTGCTCCAGTAACGGAATGAGAAGGCAGAGATGGACAACATTTGTATGCTAAAGCATGCAACAACATGAGTTTGATCGACATGAATGGGAAAGTAGACATCAACAACCATTGTGTGCCAATTGAACTCTTTGATGATGTCATTATTTAGATGAACGGGGAGCCATAAATTTGTGGGCTGACAACACTGCAAATTCAGCAGTGGGACCATGGTGTTGTCTGCATAGCACAGGAAATGAGTCCACATTAGAAGGACTGTCAACATCAACAGTCAAATACTTGACTATACATTAGGACATCAAAGCAGATCTTTACCCTGAAAAGAAAGTTCCCTCCTATGCACTCCTTCTCCCCTCCACTACACAAATAGGCCTCTTTTTTTTTCAATAACAGGAAAAGACTAGATGGAATTGCACAGAGCTGCCCTGATCCTCTTTTTTGATGTGCCACCATGGAAAGCCGCTATCATGGCACACTTATGGGCTCCATCCTGAGCTGTGTTGCCTGCCCCCATAGACAAAGACAATGCGGCTTGGCCCCACCCCCCATCACAGGATATGACTGACAAAGAGAGTGGGAAGAACTGCTGCAGATGGGCACAGCACTAAATCGAGTGAGGGGGGGGGCATACTGCAACCTAAACATTCCCTGCATTAAAAATATTTAGAATGCCATAATACAGGCTTATTGGTTGTTTCAGGAACTGGAGTTGTGCCTTGAGTTCCGCTTTAACAACTTGCCCTCCAGAGGATTTACCCCCCCCCCCCCCTTCCTGACCAGGCCTTAAATTTACGTCCTTTTTTCCCCACAAATAGAGCTTTCTTTTGGTGGTATTTGATCGCCTGTGCATTTTTTATTTTTTGCGCTATAAAACAAAAAAAAAATCTAATTTAGGCCAAAATGTATTCTGCGACATGTCTTAGCTAAAACAAAATCCCAATACATGTAAATTTATTGGTTTACGTGAAAGTTATAGTGTTTACAAATGGCGGTATATATATTGGCGATATATATACTGGATTTTTTTTTTTTAACCAGTAATGGTGACAATCAGCAACTTATAGCGGGACTGTGGCGGGCATTCTGACACTGGGGGGAAATGACTTGGTGTCACTGACATCCCCAATGACACCAATACAGTGATAAAGCTGATAAGCTAATAAAAAGCACTGACACTGTACTAATGACACTGGACAGGAAGGGGTTAACATATGGGACAATCAAAGGGTTAACTGTGTGCCGTTTTACTGTGTGCTGCGTGTGCGCTTTACACTGTAAGCACACTGCTTTGTGTGGCTCTGCAGAGGCATACAAACCAGTGTGCAGGAGCTGACACGGGAGAGATCTGTGATGTTTATACACAGGTCTCTTCTCCGTCGGTGATGCTTGGCGATCGCCAGGTGCCGGCGGGGAATCACAGACCGAGACCCGGTGTTTGACAGCCAAGGCCACGAATGGTGGTGCAGGCAGGACGCGTGAGTTCCCTACCCGGAACTGCAAAATCATATATATATATATATACACATGATTTTGCGCAGCTTTGCCGCCATGTAGCAGTATTTCTGCTATAAGGCAGCGCGGAAGGGGTTAAAGTGCACCAGTGCCTAGACTAAGGACATTAAGTGGAACAATACTCAACTCTACACGTGACATCTGCAAGCTCCCTTATCCAAGCCAACATTTTCATCCATTTGTCTTCCAGGTTCAGGATCTCTGGCCATGTTGATTTGCTGTGCCAAGATGATGAATATTCTGCACAGGTGCACAGGAGTTGATTTGTTCAGCACATGTGTGGAAATACATAATGAGCTGTGCATGACATTGTCAAGTCAAAGAGATTATGGACAGACAGTAAGAATTCTTTACTGCAGACATAGTGGGGTTGATTTACTAAAACTGGAGAGTGCAAAATATGGTGCAGCTCTGTATATAAATATATGTATATAAATGGCCGGACGGAAGCAGTGCAGGGGCGGGTGGCCGTTTATAACTGTCCTACCCGCTTCCCTGATTGTGTGCGCTCCTCTGGACACAGCGAAACACCGATCGTTGTACGGGATCTCTGTGTGAGGTCCCGATCATGTGATCACTGATTGGCCAATCAGTGATCACATGAATAGTAGTAAGCAAGATGTCACTTCTGACATCATTGCTTACTATGTGTGAAATCTGGGAATGATCACAGAGATCACATGGTTCAAGGCTATTCACAACAGCCTTGTACCATGTGACAAGCTGTGACCAATCACAGCTTGCACAGTATTTCTCAATGGCTGCAAGAATTATTGCTTTTACAGCCTTTATGGGAGTAAAAGCAATCAGTGTTACTAAAAAAAAAAAAATTCTTCATCAACCCCACAAGTAGTACAGTGTCTCTATGGTGACACTATACTGCTAGGGTGACAGTATGTTATAAAAAAAAAAAAAAAAGTAAAATTTTTTTTGAAAAATTATAAATTTTGGTTATAAACTAATTTGAGTTTTTTTTTTGTACTAAAAAGAGGATAACTGAATAAATTTTGACAAAGACTTATGAAGAAAGCTTTGCAAAATTTTTATAAGAAAAACACTTTTTTTAAAATTTTTTGGACATTTTCATTTATATAGCAAAAAAAGATAAAAATCCCACTGAATAAATACCACCAAAATAAACTTTTATCTGTCTCAAAAAAATACTAAAAAATTCATATGGGTTACAGTGTTGCATGCCCGCACAATTGTCAAAGTGTGATAGCACTGAAAGCTGAAAACTGGCCTGGGCAGGAAGGGGGTGAAAGTGTCCGGACTTGAAGTGGTTAAAAGAGAGTATCTCTATAATTCATTCTCACTTTTACAATTGCACTGTACAGGTGATCTGTTATTCAGAGGAACATACACATGAAAGCTTTCCTTCCACAAATTAGTATTAAACAGTACAAGTCTAGAATGTAGTCTGTGCAGGAGGAAAGACTGAGGTAATAAACCAGTAAGAGTGACGTACTGGATTAATAAATACAATGTGCTAAAACCAAGAGGCTTAAATGATGATGACAATAACAAGCACAACACAGTTGTGAGTGGCAATGCATAATAAATGTAGTGTATAAATAAGAAGCAAATATATTCTGTGGTATGATGTGTATTGAATTGGAAATGTATGTCAGAAGTAAGTGGTAGACATCTGTGTTATTAGGAATCAAGCGTATGGAGAAATCAGGTTGTCTATTCATCAGTAAAAATTACCCAGCACTTAGAATTACTGGGCAATAGAAAAACTTCTCAGAATTTTATTGTTTGTTGCCACATAACAAGCTTCTCTTGTGTACCAACTTAAGGGATCTTGACTTGTTTTTGTTTCAAGTGAAAAACTTACGCTTATGTCAAAACTCCACAGGGTGACTTCAGGAGGTTGATCAACTCATCAGTTATGTAACTCTGTGGCCAAGCATGCAACTTCCTCACACATTTTAAGTACATACAAGGCTAACTGAAGATGCTAACATTATGGAGTTTCTACAATAGACATTCTATGTACTCCACAAGTTGCTAAAATAAAGGGCAAAGTCACTAGGGTCCGGCTTGAAATAAAAAGCATGAGAGCCATGGCATATGCAATGCATGAAACTTACCTTTTACCAAACATCCTCATCAATAAAAAAAAAAAAGAAAAAAAAAAAAAAAGAAAAAAAAAAAAAAAAAAAGGAGGGCTGACATGTAAGCAAATACAGTGACCCTGAGATTATGTTATATAGAACAGAGGACCTCTAGTGGACAATGACAATACTACAGAAAATCAAACATTCCACCTGCATTTGAGACTGCAACTATTTATTTCAGGTAAGGGGCGGACTGACAACTCATGGGGCCCCCGGGCAATAGGGGATCATGGGGCCCCTGTGTCCTTGCCCAAACTCAAAAAAGCCTATGAAAAAAGTACCAAGGGCATCTCATGGGGGCCCCCTATGGACCCCGGGCCCTCGGGCAGTGCGCCCCCATTTCAGGTACTTATATAGTGCCGTCAATTTATGCAGCGCTTTACATATATATATTGTACATTCACATCAGTCCCTTACCCTCAAGGGGTGTACAATCTAAGGTCCCTAACTCACATTCATACATACAAATACTAGGGCCAATTTATACAGGATCCAATTAGCCTACCAGCATGGCTTTGGAATGTGGGAGGAAACCGGAGTACCCGGAGGAAACCCAAGCAGACACAGGGAGAACATGCAAACTCCAGGCAGGTGGTGCCGTGCTTGGGATTCGAACCAACGACCCTAGTACTGCCAGGCGGAAGTGCTAACCATTTAGCCATTGTGCTGCCCATTTTATTAACATTTTTGCAAGAACAGCAAATGGAGCTGAGCTGAAACAAGTCGAGGTGCTTGTATGAGAGGATACATATATTAAGATGTTCCTCACTTTTACTGCCAAAATGTATGTCATTATGGAATGGTTGCGTAATTAGTCATGCAGCACTACATTATTTATAAAAAGACATGCAAACCCCCAAAAAAAACAAAGAAAAAAAAACAAAGAAAAAAAAAACAAAAAAAAAAAAAAAACTTACTTTAGAATTCAATAAAGTGCTAGGTGTTGACTCGGGTAATGCTGGATTTTTAGAAACTCTTGAACTAAACGGCTCGTACATGTGATACAAGGAACGGATAACACATGCACGTAAAGATCTCAGCCTGTACATACACTCTGGAAGAAGACGAACGGGAAGGTAGGCGCTCGTTCTGTAATGTCTGCAAAAAATAAAGCAAAATCATTAGAACTAACAAAATTAAACTTTGTTTACTTTTATTAATTTGTATTCTTAAGGTAACTAATACAGAGAATTGGATTTCAAGTCCAACCTAGGTTTCACTGCATACACACATTTTCATCAAGAAAAAAGTTTGTATTGTTACACTATCTTTAAAGTACGGTTTTGAAAGCACCTGCATTTCCATGGTATTTCTTTTAAAACATATACACAGTGTAAAATTCTGTGTTTTTTTCTCACACCCAAGGAGCCACAAGTGCCACATACAGCCCTGTGTACAAGTGAATGGCTGTAGGCGGCTGTACACATGTAAATGATGATGATTCTGTTTAATAGCATTTACCCGGACCCGTGTGTACAATGTATTTCTGGGACACAAAACTGTATTTATGTGGTCTTGGAAATGCTTGCATTCGAAGGTCAATTAAACACTATATCGGTGGATGTGATGTAGTAAATATGATCACACACATCAATCTGTCAATTTGCACTGGTTTCTGACATCATTAAAGAGGTAAAATATCAAACTAAGAGGTACTAACACTGAAAGGTCCAATTTCTTCTGCTACTTAGCTAAGAGGTTCAAGAATATATCTATTGTTTACACTTTTCACATAGCATAACTCAATACAATTTAAAATGAATAAACTGAAAAGGAATAGTCAGCACTAGGGAAAAAGAGCACATTTATGTAGCTAGCAAGCAAGGTAAGGCAGTCTCCCATCCAAGTACTAACCAGGCCTGACCCTTCTTAGCTTCTGAAGTCAAGACAAGTGTAAGGCATCTAGCAAGTAAGGCAAGTATACAAACCCCAATGTAATACTAGAGTATCGCCTGAAGACATGCATGTGCATGAAACACGTGGGAGAAGCTCCCGTCATGTCGCCACTTCTGCGACCGGTGGCCATCTTAGTAAGTAAATGCCCCCACATGTAGAGTTACACTCTGCTATACCTGTAGCTTTGGTGTATGGATTTTATGGATGGACAGAAGCTGATTTTATGAATAAATTACTACTCTATATACCTTTTTCTGTGGCTCCGGTGTGGTGTGCGTTCCTCCTAGGATGGAGGCCCCCTGTGCAAGTGGAGGATTACAATGTAGAAGGATTCCCATACTGTTATGCCCTGTCTGCACTAAAAACACTGCTGCCTTTCTGATGCAGCTGGTGAGTATGCAAAGGTGGTGGTTTGGAGCAATACGTGGTGATATATTTGGACTGTTGAATGAATACTACATGCGGACAACTGTTGGAGTTATTATTTACCACTAGGAAGAGTCAAATGTTTGTGGAACTTTTTAAAGTCATGATTTTGTTGGTTACTTTAGTCATATGTACAGGCATACCTCGGTTTTTTCGTATTGCGAAAAATTCATAAACCGAAACGCAGTTTCCAAGAGGAATGCATTAAAAACCAATTAATCCATTTCGGAGGTCAGAAAAAAGAAAAAAAAAGTATTTTATCTGTTCAAACTCTTTATAAAGTGTACTTTAAAGGCATAGTAATGTACAGAGACATGAAAAAAATTCATTGAAAACCAATTAATCTGTTCGTATTGCAAAAAAAATTCGTAAACCGAGGTATTATTTTCAATGGATTGTCATTCGTAAACCGAAAATTATGTTAACTGAGGCCTTCGTAAACCGAGGTACACCTGTATATTATTTACACATTGTTTTTTAATTATAAGATTGTTATATCCATTTTTGATCACTTAGGCACTGCACGTTTCTTTTCAAAATCTAAAATTAATGTTAGAGATCTGAAAGATGTCAAGAACTGTCAAGTCTCTGCTAATTATTATTATAATACAGGATTTATATAGCGCCAACAGTTTGCTCAGTGCTGTACATTATAAAGGGAGACAGTACACGAGACAGTACAGTAACAATACAATTCAATACACGAGGGGTTCGAGGGCCCTGCTCCTTGGAGCTTACAATCTAGGAGGGAGGGGATAGTGGTACAAGACTAGGAGCTCAGTTTTGGACAGATTTAGTTTGAGGAAGTGGAGTGACATCCTGTGCGATATGTCGCTCAGTAGGCTTGTGATACGAGTGGAGACTGAAGGGGTGAGGTGAGGGATAGAGAGACAGATTTGCGTGTCGTCGGCATGGAGATGGTAGTTGAAGACGTGAGAGTGTATCAATTGGCCAAGGGAGGAGGTGTAGATGGAGAAGAGAAGGGGCCCGAGGACAGAACCTTGAGGGACTCCAGAGAGGTGGAGTGAAGAGGAGCCCAATAGAGAGGAGTGAAGGGAGCGTTATAGGTAACACTGAAGGAGCGCTGTGATAGATAGGAAGAGAGCCAGGAGAGAGCAGAGTCTCTGAGGCCAAGAGAGTGTACTTGTTTGAGGAGGAGGGGGTGGTCAAACGTGTTGAAAGCCGCAGAGAGGTCGAGGAGTAGGAGCACTGAATAGTGGCCACTAGCTTTGGCGGTTAGCAGGTCGTTGGTGAGTTTGAGTAGGGCAGTTTCGGTGGAGTGTAGGGGGCGGAAGCCAGACTGTAGGGGATCAAGGAGGTTGTTGTCGGTGAGGTGGGAACTCAGGCGATTATAAACTAAGCACTCTAGGAGTTTGGATGTAAATGACAGCAGGGAGATGGGCCTAAGGTTGTTCAGGTCGGTGGGATCCAGGGAAGGTTTTTTTAAGTATGAGAGTGATGTGCGCGTGCTTCAGAGGGGAGGGGAATGTGCCAGTAGAGAGGGAAAGATTAAAGATGTGTGTGAGGGAGCGTAGGATGGAGGAAGAGGGTGATCGTAGGAGTTGTGAGGGGACCGGGTCAAGGGGGCAGGTGGTGAGGCGAGCTTCAGAGAAGACCTTAGTGACCTCTTCAGTAGTAGCGAGGTCGAAGGAGTGTTGAGGGGGTTTCAGTGTGAGGAATGCTAGGTGGGGTGGAAGTCTGGGCAGTGGCGAGGTCGAAGGAGTGGAGTGTTGAGGGGGTTTTGGTGTGAGGGATGCTTGGTGGGGTGGAAGTCTGAGCAGTGGCGATGTCCCTACGAGTTGCGTCGATCTTGTTTTTGAAATGGTTAGCAATCTCGTGGGCGGTGAGTGAGGTACTGGGTGAAGGTGGGGGCAGAGAGAGTAGAGAGTTAAAAGTAGAGAAGAGCCGGCGAGGACTGGAGGAGAAGGTATTAATGAGGATAACAAAGTAGGCTTGCTTGGCAGCGTGGAGGGAGGAAGTGTAGGTTAGGAAGGCAGATTTATATCGGGTGAACGCTTGTTGGGATCTGGTTTTGCGCCATAGTCACTCCAGCGCGCGACTGTGTCGTTTGAGATTTTTGGTGTGGTCATTCTGTCAGGGTTGTAGCATAATCCAGGCAAGGAATTAGGCGCACAGGCATAGCCTTTTACGGTCCTGGACTATATATTAGCTTGGCTTTCATGGTCTTCTCTAGATTTATGTTAGAATTTAAATATTCATATTGTTAACCAATTTTGTGCTTTTCTGGCAATGAGTGGATTGCCACTGGCAACTGCATGTGCTTTGAGGCCATAGCAACAATTAAGGAATTTTCTGTGCCCATAGGACACTGCTGTAGCCATGAAAGGTGGGTTCAGAATTCAAAATCTTACACCAGTCATATTTTCCTGCCCACTTCCTGCAAGCCCAGATTGTCCATTACACCCCCCCTAAGGGTTGAATCATCACTGGCCACACATCACAGGCTACTCTTACAGTACTCTGGACTGAGTTCCTCTGGGTAGTAATAACTCTGAAGGGAATTTAGAACTTTTCTATAGTTTAACCATTTGTCTGCTGGGACAATTTTTTTTTCATTTTTGACACACATTCTAAAATCTGCATTTTTTGGTAGAACTTACAGTAAACCTCCCCACACATATATAATTTGTGAAAACAGCGATCCTGGAGGAAAAAAAAAAAAAAATAGCGGTAGTTGCAATTCTTCCATGTTGCTTGATATTTGGGCAGTTATTTCTCAAACACATTTTCAGGAAAAAATACACTAAAATGAATTTTAGTGCAAACAAATACTAATACAACCAATTATTTGGTTAAATATAAAATATTGTGATGCATCGAGTAAATAGATACAAAAATGTCAAGTCTAAAAACATTTACTGTGATTTATGGCCCTAGTATTGTTGCTCTAATTCTGATGTTCATAATGATACCTCACATGTGTTTCGCAATTGACATTTACCTGTTTGTGCTCGCCATGAGGTGCACTTTTTATAAAGGGTGTGTGCGGTGCTTGCTTTAAAAAAATTTTTTTTTAAATTTCATATAATTTTTTTAAAAATACTTTCATTTTACTGCTACCAGAAGGGGTCTAACAAGCCCCATATGAGATAGCACGGACAGGTGCTGTTTATTTAGACATTGGGGGTCTATTAGGGGGTCCTGGCCTCCCCAGTGGAAAGGAAGAACCCGAGAACCACCATGGGTGCCGACGGTGGGGGGATGCACTTGACAGCCCCATAAAAGTGGTTGGGCAGCTCTGGAGCCATCCAGTCATTTTTATCAGAAAGCCCTTCGTCTGCTCTTAAAGCTGGTATCAAGCTTGCAGCTGTGAGCTTGATTCAACCACTTGTCTACCATGACATTTAAAAGCATACCTTGATAGACAAGTGTTTAAAGTGGAGGTCGATTTGGAATTAAAAAAAAAAAAATAAAAGTCAACAGCTACAAAAACAGTAGCTGATGACTTTTAAAAAATGGACACTCACCTGTCCCTTGATCCCTCGGTGTCCTCACACCGGACGGGTTGACCGACAGTCCTGTCCTCGACGCCGTCATCTTCAGTGTGGGCACCTGGCTGTGACAGCTTGCGGCTTCACAGCTGGGTGCCCACTGCACATGGTGAATGGTCCTGTAGTCTTCTGGGACCAAGACTATGGGGAGGGGGTGAGGGTAGGACAACCCCTGCTTCCAATCACCTAGGTGATCTCAGCGAATGGGAACAGGTGCCTGTCAAATTTGGGTACCCCCTACGCACTCCCCAAAGGTGCCAGTCCTTAACAGGGAGCTGGGACAAAGCCTTAAAGCGGAACTTCCCCTTTTTGGGTGGAGCTCTGCTTTAAGAACAACATGATAATCCTGAATTCCCCTTAAAGAAGGCCACTCCACATTAAAAAGTCATACATCAGAAAAAAACAATGTGCTATTTTTTTTTTCTTTTAATGACCTGTCCTCCAAAAAGTGATATTTCAGTTATAGGTTGAAATGGATAGGCCAATACACACATTAGTTTCTTAAAACTTGGGATTGCAGCAAAGAGATCTTCCTGTAATAAATTCTGGGTTTAAGCAAGGTCACATTGGAATTCTGGGTGTTTGCACCCACCATGCTTGTTGTCACTCCTACTTAAAAGTAAAATGAATTCAATATAAAGGAAGAAGATTGTAATAGCTGCTGGAAATATACAGACTTGTGAACTAAAGAAATGAGGTCTCGCCACCTAGGTCCTCAAAAGGTAAAAAAAGAGAAAAAAAAAAAGGAAAGAAAACACATTAGGTGGTTTACCTACTTGACATCTACCAAAATCTGAAATATCAATCTTGGGGGGACTTGCCCTTTAAAGTGATTAAACTATAAGCTGCATCATTAATATTCTACACTACTTATCACACCTTTTGTACAATCTCATCCAAAAGACAGCAGTGCAAGTAACGGTCCAAGCTTTCTTACAAATAAGAGCAAATGTCAAAACATCTTCAGGTCTTATGTAGTTGGCAAGGACATGCCAAATGTCGATAGGATAGACACCTCCAGTTCTGTCATCTACAGATGTCTCTGAAAAATAAATATATATCTGTTCAAGCCAATTTTTTCTGAGAACAATACTAGTAGACTACATAGTGCTCAGGCACATTTTTGTACTGTAATCTCCCTCTGCTCTTTCCCTTTGACAAAGCAGTGCTTTGACTGGGGTTGAGGAACCCTAGGATTCCATTGCTGGCTGCTGCTGTAGCAAATTCTAATTAGCCCAATGATGCCCCTAGTGTTCACCTATTAGCCAACGCTGAAGCTGATTAACATGATGAGGAGAGTTAACCTTACTTTATGTCCCTCTAAGGCTAGGCTTAGACATGTGTCTAGGCTCAGATTGCTTTTCAAAGGCTACTGATAGGTAGTGAAGAGGCAACGTGAACCAATTGCAACATGTTAGATGTTTTTTTTTCCACAGACACAAAGCTTAGCGATTGCGGCATGGAAACACCCCCATTCACGGCCATTGCAGCTTAAGGGATGCGATTGAGGGCATTAAAAACTGGCTTAACCACCTGTTTATAAACTCCCCCCAACGGCTAGTCTGAACGCAGCCTAAGATCAGTACAATTAGTGTCTCCCCAAGCCCATTTTACTGAAAAAAATATGTGCTTTAATCTGTGTTCCTACTGCAAAGATTTCCCATAACTTCCTGTCCTGACAGAAGGGAAAATCTCCCCTAAGGGCACACATACCAAAAAAAAACCTGCTAGGAATTATATACTGTCTCCACTCAAAAGGTACAGTGGATATAAAAAGTCTACACATCCCTGTTAAAATGTCAGGTTTCTGTGAGGCTTGCCCATCTGCGGGGCCCAGGACCGGCTCACCGCCGACAGCTAGAGGGGAAGGACACGTTTGACATCACTTCCAGGTCCCCATTCACATATTCCTGGCAATTGAGGCCGGGAAAGTGTGTAATACAATCCGATGCGCACTGGACTACATTCATGGGAGCAGAGGGAAGACATCCAGGGTCTTTTAGACCTTGGATGTCTCAATGAAGAGAATCTGTCACCAAAACATTGTCCCCTATGTGATGAAAAAAAAGTAAAAAAAAAAAAAAAGTTATTTTTTTTAATCGTAAAAAATTAAAGTTACACCCAAGCACATAACACCCCCCCCCCACAAAAAAAAATTGAGCCCCCCCCCCCCCTACAAACACACATATACGCACGTACAAACGTAAAAGCACACACTGGGGCGCCTACGCCTGAAAAACGTTGATTGCGATACATATGTTACATATCACCGTGCACGCCAGAATGAAAGCATAATTGAGAGCATAATTCTAGCACCAGACCTCCTCCGTAACACTAAACTGATGACCTAGAAGGGGCTTTAAAAGTGTCACCTATAGAGAATATAGGGTACTGAAGTTCGCTGCCATTTCATGAGTGCACACAAATTTAAGGTTTGACAAGTTGGATATCTATTTACTCGCTGAAACCTCATCTTTTATATTTTACAAAAAAATAGGGTAATTTATTGCTTTTTTGTGCCCTAAAATTAACTAACTTGTATTTTTTACTAAAATTTTGCGGTAATATCATGCGACATAGAAAATTGGAACTACCACTATTTTATTCTCTAGGGTGTCTGATTTCAGAAAATATATCATGTTAGGGGGTTTTATATAATCTTCAGGCCTAAAAAAAAAAAAAACCCCAGCTCTGGCAGCGAAAGGGATAAAGGATAAGCCCTGACCCACCTTTCTTGACGAGCAGCCAATCAGTGCTCATTACACTGCAAGGTCTGTCTGCTCCCTGCTAGTCCTTGAGTGCGGTGCTGGAGACAGGCAGGGAGGGGAGGAGAAGCGCAATGTTAAAAATATTAAACGTTTAGGTCACCATAAAACCCCCTTTGTTTTTAAAACATTCCTAACGGTTTTGGTTAACATTTTTTTTTTTTAATCTGGACAAGTAGATTGTCATGAGGAACAAGTAGATTGGGGCCCCGATTTAGTCCCTTGGACAAGTAGTTTTTTCAAATCAAAAATGTCCACACCCGACATTCAAAATCATGTTAAATAGGAGTCGGTACACACCTGCCATCATTTAAAGTGCCTCTGATTAACCCCAAATAAAGTTCAACTGTTCTAGTAGGTCTTTACTGACATTTTCTTAGTGGCATCCTACAGTAAAGGCCATGGTCCGCAGAGAGCTTCCAAAGCATCAGAGGGATCTCATTGTTATCAGTCAGGAGAAGGGTACAAATGAATTTTCAAGGCATTAGATATACCATGGAACACAGCGAAGACAGTCATCGTATAGTGGAGAAAATATGGTGCAACAGTGACATTACCAAGAATTGGACGTCCCTCCAAAATTGATGAAAAGATGAGAAGAAAACTGGTCTGGGAGGCTGCCAAGAGGCCTACAGCAACATTAAAGGAGCTGCAGGAATATCTGGCAAGTACTGTCTGTGTGGTACAACAAGTACCACAGTACTGTCTGTGTGACAACAATCTCCTGTATTCTTCATATATCTGGGCTATGGGGTAGAGTGGCAAGACGGAAGCCTTTTCTTACAAACAAAAACATCCAAGCCTGGCTAAATTTAGCAAAAACACATCTGGAGTCTCCCAAAAGCATGTGGGAAAATGTGTTATGGTCTGATGAAACCAAGGTTGAACTTTGTGGCCATAATTCCAAAAGATATGTTTGGCGCAAAAACAACACTGCACATCACCAACAGAACACCATACCCACAGTGAAGCATGGTGGTGGCAGCCACATGCTTTGGGGCTGTTTTTCTTCAGCTGGAACTGGGGCCTTAGTCAGAGGAAATTATGAATAGCTCCAAATACCAGTCAATTGGCACAAAACCTTCAGGCTTCTGCTAGAAAGCTGAACATGAAGAACTTCATCTTTCATCATGACAATGACTCAAAGCATACATCCAAATCAACAAAGGAATGGCTTCACCAGAAGATTAAAGTTTCGGGATGGCCCAGCCAGAGCCCAGACCTGAATCCCATCGAATTTGGAGTGTTTTTGCAAGGAAGAGTGGGCAAATATTTCCAAGTCAAGATGTGCCATGCTGATAGACTCATACTCAAAAAGACTGAGTGCTGGAATAAAATCAAAAGGTGCTTCAACAAAGTATTAGTTTAAGGGTGTGCACACTTATGCAACCATATTATTTTTGCTTTTTATTTTTACTTCCCTCCACCTAAAATATTTCAGTCTGTTTTTTAATTGAGTTGTACAATTTATAGGTTACATTAAAGGTGGAAAAAGTTCTGAAATGAGTTATTTTTGTCAAATTTTTTACATCACAAAAGCTGACATTTTAACAGGGGTGTTAAAACTTTATATCCACTGTAAAAGAAAAGGAAACCTTAGTATGTAGTAAAGATGCATAGTAGAGCGGAGCCCACCTGTGCTATCCTACCAGGAAGCTGTCACTCGATGTTGTGTTCCCCAAATCTTTCTTGAACAATTCTTACAGTGTAGCAGGGCAAATTATCCTGCTGAAAGAGGCCGTTGCCATGAGGAATACAGATTCCATGAAAGGATGTACTTGCTCAGCAACAATTAGGTAGGTGGTACATGTCAAGTAACATCCACATGAATGGTAGGGCCCAAGATTTCCCAGCAGAACATTGTCCAAGCTCACAATATCTCCACCGGCTTGCCTTCTTCCCATAAAGCATCCTGGTGCAATCTCTTTCCCAGGTAAGCGAAGCATATACACCCGGCCATCCATATGTGATTGATCAAACCAGGCTAGTTTCTTGCACTGATCTATGGCCCAGTTGAGACACACGCATGCACATTTTTCTGCTTTCAAAAGCATCAATATGTTAATTTGCTGCCTAATACATCCACTGACTTTTCAGATGCCATTATTACAGTATAATCAGTGTTATCCACTTAACCTGCCAGCTGTCACAAAGTGTATCAGTGTATATAAAATAGTGATCCGTCTTACCTTTATGATTTCTACTTTTCTTTTTCCTAGAAGAAGTACCATTTTGATTTTCACTATCCTCCAGTTCATCACTGCTTCCATAATGTTGTCCATTCTCTGATAATATAGATAACCCATCTTCAGTAGGCACTTGCGAAGCTTCAAGACCACAAAGTGCTTTCACTATTGCAGGGACCATAAAAACACAGAGGGGGTCATGTTGCTATAGCATACTAAAAAACTTGTTCTCTTTTAAAGATTATTTCTAAGACCCTAAGGTCAAAAAGGGCAGAACACAAGAACCACTGGTGAGTTAATTACATGGTCAGACATCACCTGCAGTTTTAAGCTCACCATACAATCTGATTGTACAACCTGCTTTAGATCTACCATCAACTATGATTGGATACAGACTGACTGAATAAATTGGGGTGCCCACCTATTATATAGTTTTGGCAAATCTTTAGGAGCTTCTACAATCATATTGTAAACTACCTGACCAAACATCAATACAAATTCAGGTACTTATGCTACTTGTATATTACATTTAGTTTATTTTGCATACAATAGCAAAGGATTAGAGCCTATGTCAGCTACTAAAAAAAGAACTATGGCATCCCTTTAAATTGGTCACTGATTTACAAGGCTGAAACTTATCTATCAGCCCCTGGACACACCTAGCATATCATTTTCTGGGTCGACTGTACTGCCTGTGTAGCTGAAACCCTCCCACTGTGAACTGCAGTGTCTTGAAGGGGGAGATCGTGAGACAGAAACGAAAGAAGACTTGGCTCAATCAAGGAAGTTTTTTGGTTAACTTTATAAGGTTTATGCATCACATAGTAACGTAAAGTGGTTGTAACCCTCAGACATTAAATATGAACAAAGCATATCCCTCTATATTGTGTGTCTCAGTCCAGAACACTAAGTGTTATTGCTGTCCTCTGCTATCAGCATGAGACACTCCTGAAAGGTTTTCCTGACACAAAGAGAAAAATGGTGACAGGGGAGGGCACAGCCTAAGATTGACAGCCTCAGCTCTGTTCTTGTGTGAAGGGGATGTGTCCCTTCCCTTCAACCAACAGAGCTCTCTTCTGATGAAACTTCAGCTTCCCACCACCTCTTGCTTTTCAGAGCTGACAGATGCTGCACTCTAAATGAATGTAGAGGAATGATGGCTATAGATAAACAGTGGGGAGATGTCTTGTCACTGTGTGATCACCAATTGGGACATGGGTAGCAATAAATACCTAACAAAGGAGCTAACCATTTGCCAAATTAAAGTGGAACTTTACCCATAACTAGATAAAAAATTATGTTCTTTAGCAAGAAACATACATCCAACATTAATAATTATGCTACCAATATTAGTTTGTGCCTCCAGCATTGTTCCTGTTTTGTCTTGCTGGAGGCTGACATTTTGTTGAAGTCCAGGGCTCCTAAGTAGCAGTAAATCTTTAGGCTATCAGTAGATCGATCTCTACAAATTCACCACAATGCCTAAAAATAGAGAACAAACGAGCATATGCAGAGCAGGGAGCGACAATGCATTACTGGCTTTTGAAAAGTATAGACACTTATTTTAAATGTTTTACATAGCTATACCTGCAAAAGGGGCCAACATGAAGTGATCTAGCAGGACTTTATTTTACGACTAAAGTTCCACTTTAAAATAGTTTTGGCTCAATTTCCATTTAGGGATAAAAATAATCTGCCATTGTGTAAACAGTATCAGAACATTTTGTCTCAATCAACTGATTATGTACTCACCTTCTTTTTGAACAGCATTGGCCACCGCCTTTTTTATTCTTCCAGACTTTACAACTTTTGGATTTGAATTTGCATAATCTGCCACAGTAACTAAAAACAAAAGTCCATTCACATCAATGACAATTTTACTCAGAAGTGTAAACAAAGATAAAACTGTAGCATACGTTCTGTCACACAAGTTAGGGTCCTTTCACATGAGTGTTCTGTTTTTTTTCTTCAGTTCAGTCCCATTTTTTCAAAGATAAAACGGATGAGTTTACATCCGTTTTCGGGCCGTTTACATCCGTTGACATCCATTTTTTGTCTGTTTCTGGGTTTTCTTGTGGAAGAAAAATAGGGTTTTCTCCCGTTCAAAAAAATGGATGCAGACCTTAACGGATGTAAAAAGATGTTCATCCGTTTACATCTGCAAGTCCATAGAAATACATGGGGATCCATTTTTCATCCGTAAATGGACAGATGAAAAAACGGACAAACAGAATGCCCGTGTGAAAGGGGCCTATATCAGATTTACAATTATGAGGATATAGCCCAAAGCGTTTGTGGAAAGGGGAAGACTAACATCTCTGCTATACAAAGGAGGGCGATTTAAAAAGGGGAGAATGAAGCACTATCCGTAGGATGCTGCAGTGTTTACTTCACACAGTGCCTGCATTTTAGGAACAATTTTAAAAAAATGCAAGCCAGAGTATGGAGAGTAATAAAGACCTATATCCGTAGTACTTTAAAAAAGAATACTCAAACAAAACAATACCAAACAATGTGAATAAACAATGACTGCAGCTTCTACAAAGGGTACTGACCCTTTTAAATGTGCAAATACAGGTAGGTTTACTAGTAGTTCTCCTCCCTGTCAGCTCGGGCACACTGCTTTGGATGGCTGTGCACAGCACAACCATCCAAAGCAGTGTGCTTACAGTGAAGCATACTGACACAGACCCCTAGTAAAACACTCCCAGCACAGTTAACCCATTCCTGCCCAGTGCCATTAGTACAGTGTTGGTGCTTTTTTTTAGCACTGATCTCTGTACTGGTGTCACTGGGGATGTCAGTGACACCAAGTCAGTTCCCCCCAGTGTCAGAATGTCCACCGCAGTCCCGCAATAGGTCGCTGATTGCCGCCATTACTAGTAAAAATTAACAAAAAAACCCCATATACCGCCATTTGTAAACGCTATAACTTTCACGTAAACCAATTAATTTACACGTATTGGGATTTTTTTTCATTTAGCAAAGACGTATAAAATACATTTTGGGCAAAATTTGATTTTTTTTACATTATTTTACTGGACATGTTTAATAGAAAAAAGTAAAAAATATTGTTTATTTCTCAAAATTGTCGGGTTTTTTTTGTAGCAGAAAAAAGAAAAACTGCACAGATGATCAAATACCACCGAAACAAAGCTCAATTTGTGGGAATAAAAGGATGCAAATTTAATTTGGGTGCAGCGCTGCATGACTGCGCAATTGTCAGTTAAAGTGACGCAAGGGGGTAAATCCTCAGGAGGGCGAGTGGTTAAATATCCAAAACTATAAGTGCAACAATATTACGTAAATCAATATCATTATAAATAGTCCCATCAGGTTTAGTGCAACAATATTCTCTTATCAGTGCCAGTGTACTACTCTTCATAAAAATGGTCTCAGTTAATACGCTATGCTCTCCGCCAAGGAGAGGCAAAATGCATCAGCTGTGAGCTATGGTGAAGGTATTTCCGACCGGTGGAACGCATGGTGGTGCATCACTTCTGGTCCGGCTGTTATGCTTGGTTCGTTTTATTACATGTGAGTGAAACTTGCACTGTGCTTTAACAAATAAATGGAATTACACTATCTGACCCCATCCTTTATTCCCCACATGTGAGCATCCATTTTCTGTGACTGTACAATTGGAACACCCTGGTATATGAGATCGTCTGAATCAAGGACTACAACAAGACTCAGCAGAGTCGGATTTTTCATTAAGTGCAACAAACTCTTATTTAACTATAAGAGTCCACTGAAGTCGGTGAGTGAGTGGGAACACTGGCGGGGAGCACAGTGTGTGAACTGACATAATTTTTATGAAGAGTAGTACTCTGACACTGATAAGAGACAGTATTGTTGCACCGAACATTATGGACTATGTATAATGATATTGTTTACATAATATTGTTGCATTTATGATTTTGAATATTTAATAACGCTTTACTACCTGTATGGACTATGGAGAATGGTGTCCTTCAGAGTGTCCTCATCATAATTTTACCAAGAGCCTACCATGATAGGATAGCATGCTCATTTCTCATTTGGGATGTCTAAGCAAGCAAAAGAGTGCATGTTTGTAAAGCACAGTGTCGTGCTTTATAAATGTGCCTTTTTTTAACAATTTCCCCACCACGCTATAACACATATACGGCTACAGAAAGGCTTTCCAATTCTGGGTGGTGCGCTTTGGGAGCGCTCTGTGACTGCTGTGTGCCTTGGACACAGCAGATCACAGATTGAGGTAAAGGGCCAATCACAATGGCCCTTTAACATGTCATCAGCTGTGTCCAATCACAGCTGTCAGTGTAAACAGACCCAATTCCTTTGCCAGTTATCTGCCCTTCTTTCCTCAAACAGAGACCTTGTGTGAGGGAGAGCTGGATCTGTGCAGTGCACAGTGAGTACAGTACTTTACACTGATACACAGTGTCCCTGACCATCGGGGCAGCCTCATCAGTGTCCCTGACCATCGGGGCAGCCTCATCAGTGTCCCTGACCATCGGGGCAGCCTCATCAGTGTCCCTGACCATCGGGGCAGCCTCATCAGTGTCCCTGACCATCGGGGCAGCCTCATCTGTGTCCCTGACCATCGGGGCAGCCTCATCAGTGTCCCTGACCATAGGGGAAGCCTCATCAGTGTCCCTGACCATAGGGGAAGCCTCATCAGTGTCCCTGACCATAGGGGAAGCCTCATCAGTGTCCCTGACCATCGGGGAAGCCTCAACAGTGTCCCTGATCATCGGGGAAGCCTCAACAGTGTCCCCGATCATCGGGGAAGCCTCAACAGTGTCCCCGATTATGAGGGCAGCCTCATAAGTGCACATCGGTGAAGAAGGAAAATTACTTACAGTGGGGCAAAAAAGTATTTAGTCAGCCACCAATTGTGCACGTTCTCCCACTTAAAAAGATGAGAGAGGCCTGTAATTAGCATCATGGCTGATTTGGAAAGAATTTATTTGCAAATTATGGTGGAAAATAAGTATTTGGTCAGTATCAAAAGTTCATCTCAATACTTTGTTATATATCCTTTGTTGGCAATGACAGAGGTCAAACGTTTCCTGTAAGTCTTCACAAGGTTGGCACACACTGTTGCTGGTATGTTGGCCCATTCCTCCATGCAGATCTCCTCTAGAGCAGTGATGTTTTGGGGCTGTCACTGGGCAACACGGACTTTCAACTCTCTCCAAAGGTTTTCTATGGGGTTGAGATCTGGAAACTGGCTAGGCCACTCCAGGACCTTGAAATGCTTCTTACGAAGCCACTCCTTCGTTGCCTGGGATCATTGTCATGTTGGAAGACCCAGCCACGTTTCACCTCAATGCCCTTGTTGATGGAAGGAGGTTTGCACTCAAAATCTCACGATACATGGCCCCATTTATTCTGTCCTGTACATGGATCAGTCGTCCTGGTCCCTTTGCGGAGAAACAGCCCCAAAGCATGATGTTGCCGCCCCCATGCTTCACAGTAGGTATGGTGTTCTTTGGATGCAACTCAGCATTCTCTCTCCTCTAAACACGACGAGTTGTGTTTCTACCAAACAGTTCTATTTTGGTTTCATCTGAACATATGACATTCTCCCAATCCTCTTCTGGATCATCCAAATGCTCTCTAGCAAACTTCAGACGGGCCCGGACATGTACTGGCTTAAGCAGGGGGACACATCTGGCACTGCAGGATCTGAGTCCCTGGCGGTGTAGTGTGTTACTGATGGTAGCCTTTGTTACGTTGGTCCCAGCTCTCTGCAGGTCATTCACTAGGTCCTGGGATTTTTGCTCACCGTTCTTGTGATCATTTTGACCCCACGGGGTGAGATCTTGCGTGGAGCCCCAGATCGAGGGAGATTATCAGTGGTCTTGTATGTCTTCCATTTTCTAATTATTGCTCCCACAGTTGATTTGTTCACACCAAGCTGCTTGCCTATTGCAGATTCAGTCTTCCCAGCCTGGTGCAGGTCTACAATTTTGTTTCTGGTGTCCTTCGACAGCTCTTTGGTCTTCACCATAGTGGAGTTCGGAGTGTGACTGTTTGAGGTTGTGGACAGGTTTCTTTTATACTGATAACAGGTGCCATTGATACAGGTAATGAGTGCAGGACAGAGGAGCCTCTTAAAGAAGAAGGTACGGGTCTGTGAGAGCCAGAAATCTTGCTTGTTTGTAAGTGACCAAATACTTATTTTCCACCATAATTTGCAAATAAATTCTTTCCAGATCAGCCAATGTGATTGTCTGGATTTTTTTTCTCATTTTGTCTCTCATAGTTGAGGTCTACCTATGATGCCAATTACAGGCCTCTCTCATCTTTTTAAGTGGGAAAACTTGCACAACTGGTGGCTAACTAAATACTTTTTTGCCCCACTGTATTTGCTAAATTTTATAAAAGAACCTAAGAAAATTTTTTTTTTCCCTTCAAACTTTTCAGTCTTTTTTCGTTTATTTAGCAAACAATAAAAAAAACCCAAGTGGTGATTAAATACCACCAAACGAAAGCTCTATCATTTCATATGGGTACAGTGCTACATGACTAATTGTCAAAGTGTGACAGCGCCGAAATCTGAAAATTGCCCTGGGCAGGAAAGGGTCCGGTATTGAAGTGGGTAAAGCAGTGATATGACAGAGGTAGGGCTGTTCTGTTTTATGAATAGTGTTAGGCTGACGATCTATCTCCCCATCCCTCACATGATCTGAACAAAAACCAAGACCTGCCACATGTGGAAGAATGTGGCAGCTCAGATGTTCATTGGCTGAAAGGAGTATTGTAGGGACTGACCATTTGCTGCTCACATTTAACCAGTTCAGCTCTTTGAACGTATGTAATACATCCAAAGAGTAAACCTTTAGGGCCAGTTCACACTACACGCGTTTCAGTTGTGTTTTTCCTGCATCCAAAATGCACAGAAAGTAGGTTATATGGTTGTCAATGTCTTAGTTCACATCTGTGCTTGCAGTTCCAGTGTGTTCTGGGTGCAGGAAAAAAAAGTAGAACATGCTGCATTTTTCCTGCACAGAACTGTACTGGAACGTGGTAAAGCGCAACAAAAACGCACATGTCCCTATTTTTATTGAAGAAAAAGAGGGGAAAAATGAACTGGAATGCATAAAAACGCACTGGAATGTGGCAAAAATGCATAAAAACGCAGTCACCTTCCGGAGAAAAGCATCTGGACTGCGTTTCTATAGTGTGAACCTGCCCTTAATCACAAGCCGATGACTACAGTAGCAGTCATCAGCTTGTGTGTTTTTTGTTCAGCCAGCTTAAAAGTGAAAAGTGATGTGACAGCTCTGTAGCTGGTGATCACTTTCACAGAGCCAGCAGCGCAGTGACCACCCCACAGTTCCAAGGCTCTCCTGCTCTTGCCGGAGCCCAGGTACACGACCGCAACCTAGGGGAGGGGGAGCGCTGTGAGACCAAAGCAAACCCATGCCTCGATCTCACATGTAAACAATGACGCCAAAAGTGATGCCATTTCCGGTTTCGGATGCACCCTTTCCTGGCCACTACAGCCAGGGGACACATCTATCCAAGCCGATCTGTGCATGGTTAGATGGTGTGAAGGGCAGGGAGGACATTGGGGTCTATTAGACCTAGTGGTGCATCGAAACCGAAAATTCGGGTGCTGAAACCGAAAATTCAAAATGCACTTGGCCGAAAACCAAAACCGAAATGCGCAGTTTTTAAAAACGAATATATATTTTTGGAAAAAAATACACTTTCATTAAAAAAAAACAATATATACCCCAATTGTTTTGTAAAATATGTAAGAGGATGTTACAGCGAGTAAATAGATACCCAACATGTCACACTTTAAAATTGTGCACGCTCGTGGAATGCCGTGAAGCTGTGCTGCTTAAAAATCTCCATGGGCGATGCTTTAAAAATTTCTACAGGTTAGCAGTGTAAAGTTACAGAGGATGTCTAGCACAAGAATTATTGCTCTTGCTCCGACATTCGTGGCGATACTTCATGTGTGTGGTTTGAACACCATTTACATATGTGGGCATGGCCTACGTATGCGTTCACCACTATGTGCAAGCACGGGGGCACTTTAAAAAAAAAAGGTATTTAATGTTTTTTTTATTTTTGCACTGTTTCTTTTAAAAAAATTGTAATCACTTTTATTCTTATTACAAGAAATGCATGCATCTCTTGTGATAGAAATAATTAGTGACAGGTCCTCTTTATGGAGAGATATGGGGTCAATAAGACCCCATATCTCTCCTCTGAAATGTAAAGTATTAGATTTTAAAAAAAGCATTGATCTAGGCCGGAACCAGAAGTGACGTTGCTCCAGACCTCCAAGGGAATAGAAATGTGTGGTGGCCATAATTCCTATCTCTATGCCCAATGCCGGGATAGTTGGTTTCTCAAGTAAGACTGAACTACTGAGCGGCGGCCAGTCGGTGGGCGACGGCGAGGGGTGCGGTTTTTTCGGCACCTGTATTGGTGCTTTTTTTCATTTTGGCCAAAACTTTTTGGCGCATTTCTAATTAAGACCCCCTAATGTCTCCATAAAGAGTACATGTCACCTGCCCAGTGCTATCACATGGGGGTTTATTAACACCTTGTGATGGCAATCAAGTAAAAATTAAAAATATATATATACATACATACATACACATATGCATGGGGCAGCACAGTGGCTAAATGGTTAGCACTTCCGCCTGGCAGTACTAAGGTCGTTGGTTCGGATCCCAGCCACAGCACCACCTGCCTGGAGTTTGCATGTTTTCCCTGTGCCTGCGTGGGTTTCCTCTGGGAACTCCGGTTTCCTCCCACACTCCAAAGACATGCTGGTAGGTGTATTGGCTCCTGTCTAAATTGTCTCTAGTATGTATGAATGTGAGTTAGGGACCTTAGATTGTTTGGCCCTTGAGGGTTAGGGACTGATGTGAATGTACAATATATGAAAAGTGCTGCGTAAATTGATGGCACTATATAAGTACCTGAAATAAATATAGACACATATATAAAACACACACACACACAAATTTTAGAGTAGTTGGCTCTAAACTGATGAGCTGTAGAGTCTTAAAGCTTCACCTATGGTGATTTTTTGGGCACGGTAGTTTATGGTGATATCACGGGTGTGCGCAAGTTTAACCACTTCCAGACCGGACACTTTTACCCCCTTCCTGACCAGGGCAATTTTCAGCTTTTAGCGCTATCACACTTTGAATGACAATTGCGCGGTCATGCAACACTGTACCCAAATGAATTTTTTACCATTTTTTTGAGATAGATAAAACTTTATTTTGGTGGTATTTATTCACCACTGGGATTTGTATTTTTTTTTGCTATGTAAATGAAATGTCCAGAAATTTTGAAAAAAAAGTGTTTTTTTAATAAAATTTTAATTTATAATTATAATTTTTAAACATTTTTTTTTACATTTTTATTTTATTTTTTTATATTATTATTTTTTATTTTTACATACTGTCACCCTAGCAGTACAGTGTCACCATGGTGACACTGTACTACTTGTGAGGGGTGATGAAGATTTTTTTTTTTTTTTTTACACTGATTGCTTTTACACCCATATAGGATGTAAAAGCAATCATTTCTCTTTCTCTCTGTGTGCATTCTTGCACTCATTGAGAAGAACTGAGTGAGCTGTGATTGGTTACAGCTTGTCACATGGTACAAGGCTTTTGTGAATAGCCTTGTACCATGTGACCTCTGTGATCATTCACAGATTTCACACATAGTAAGCAATGATGTCAGAAGTGACATCTTGCTTACTACTTTGCATGTGATCACTGATTGGCCAATCAGTGATCACATGATCGGGACCTCGTACAGAGGTCCCGTCCGACGATCGGGGAGCGCGCACAAGCAGGGTGCGGGGAGGCCGTTTATAGACGGCCACCCGACCCTGCAGTGCCACCGCCCGGCCGTTTATATACAACGGCCGGTCGGGAAGTGGTTAAGACATGGAATGTTTGGTATCAATTTACTCGATGCAACCTCATCTTTTATACTTTAGCCAAAAATGGGTATTCTATTGTGTGTTTTTGCACTAAAATAAGTTTTATATTTTTTCCTGAAAATTTGCCCTAAATAAACAGTTGCACAAATATCATGTGACATAACAATCCTTCTTAGTCCCTGTAATCCTCTGGTAGTCCTGTCCCCCTATGAGTCCTTCTTGGTACCCTTAATCCTCTGGTAGTCCTGTCCCCCTATGAGTCCTTCTTGGTCCCTGTAATCCTCTGGTAGTCCTTTCCCCCTACGAGTCCTTCTTGGTCAATGTAGTCCTCTGGTAGTCCTGTCCCCCTACGAGTCCTTCTTGGTCAATGTAGTCCTCTGGTAGTCCTGTCCCCCTACGAGTCCTTCTTGGTCAATGTAGTCCTCTGGTAGTCCTGTCCCCCTACGAGTCCTTCTTGGTCAATGTAGTCCTCTGGTAGTCCTGTCCCCCTACGAGTCCTTCTTGGTCAATGTAGTCCTCTGGTAGTCCTGTCCCCCTACGAGTCCTTCTTGGTCAATGTAGTCCTCTGGTAGTCCTGTCCCCCTACGAGTCCTTCTTGGTCAATGTAGTCCTCTGGTAGTCCTGTCCCCCTACGAGTCCTTCTTGGTCAATGTAGTCCTCTGGTAGTCCTGTCCCCCTACGAGTCCTTCTTGGTCAATGTAGTCCTCTGGTAGTCCTGTCCCCCTACGAGTCCTTCTTGGTCAATGTAGTCCTCTGGTAGTCCTGTCCCCCTATGGGTCCTTCTTGGTCCCTGTAATCCTCTGGTAGTCCTATCCCCCTATGAGTCCTTCTTGGTCCCCGTAATCCTCTGGTAGTCCTGTCCCCCTATGAGTCCTTCTTGGTCCCTGTAATCCTGATATTCCTGTCCCCCTATGAGTCCTTCTTGGTCCCTCTAATCCTCTGGTAGTCCTGTCCCCCTATGATTTCTTCTTGGTCCCTGTAGTCCTCTGGTAGTCCTGTCCCCCTATGATTTCTTCTTGGTCCCTGTAGTCCTCTGGTAGTCCTGTCCCCCTATGATTTCTTCTTGGTCCCTGTAGTCCTCTGGTAGTCCAGTCTCCAGGTGTTAAGGAGGTTCCCAGGTCATCTCCCCCCAGTGGTATCAGTGGAGGATCGGATACATGATCACATTGTGGCTCAGCTCCCAGTGACCGCTCCACGTATTTCACATTCTGTCAGTGGTCTGTCCTCTCACCTCTGTGGGAGCTCACATCATCGGCCCGATACTTCAGCCGTTTTCTGTTCCCTTTCCTGGGCATGGCTGCAGCTTGACAAGTGAGGGGGTCACACGAGCTGTGGGTGAGGGGGTGCCGGTCCAGGCCATGACTACAGACCACGGAACGGGCACAGGAATGGAGAAGAAGGTGACAAAATTCCGCCGGGATCTTCGGCCATCATGGAACTACGTCACCCAAGCACAGCATGACGGGTCCGACCCGGAAGTGCTCACACTTCCGCCAACCACTGCAACCCACATTGGCTAGCAGCACTAGCGCTGCACAGGACTCACCTGAGGAGGAAGCTTCCGCTTCTGCCATGTCCCTCAGAAACAGTGTGGGAGGGGTTGTATTTCCATTTCTTGTAGTCATGAGTTCACCAAAGGAGAGCTGGGGAAATGAGTGCAGTGTGTATGGATGTGTATTATAATACCCTGCTGCTGCCATAACCTACAATGTGGTAGGAGTGGGGTGGGCATGAATAGTAGCCGTACACCTAAGGATGTAATTAGACACTATTGGACAACTTCATCTGGGAATTATTAAAAACACACGTCTATTCCTAAAGGACTGGTTACATGTTACTACTTTCAGATGAGTGGACACTGGTAAACAGAAGTGTAAGGACCACCTTTATGACCCCTCCCACTGAGGGCTGTTCACACCAGGGGCGGACTGACAACTCATGGGGCCCCCGGGCAATAGAAGATCACGGGGCCCGTGTACTTGCACAAACTCAAAAAAGCCTATGAAAAAGGTACCAGGGGCATCTCATGGGGCCCCCTACTGACCCTGGGCCCTCGGGCAGTGCCCGGGTTTCCAAATAGTCCGCCCCTGGTTCACACCATGATGCAGAGATGTCAGTTTTTCTGCATGTGTTCTGCAAGGGCACGATGAAATAATTGTTCTCTATGTGCCCTGTTCACACCACAGCACTAGTACAGATTTTTTCCTGCACAGGAGTCTGAAATGTGTATAAAACTTACGGAAGCACACATGAAAACTGATGTCTTCGCAAGTGAAATCTGCCACCCTCGAAAGGCACTATTTGGTAACCATAGGTTCTCCGTTCTGTGTCTCGACTCCAAGAACAATCTTGGCCCCTGTGACATACCTGGTAACTAAAAATCACTGCAAGCATGGATAAATACACAAATAGAAAATTCCTTTAATCTGGCTGTGGGTTCCTACCAGTAAATAGACAAACACTGTTTAGTGGTAAATGCCCTTAACTGCTTCCCCTCCGCCCTATAGCAGAAATACTGCTACAGGGGTGCTCAAAATCACGTATATATATGTGATTTTGCAGTTCTGGGCAGGGGGCACTCACGAGCTGCGCTGTCATTCACGGCCTCGGTTGTCAGTCATTGGATCTCAGCCGGTGATTGCGGAGTATCTCCGACGGGGAAAAGACCTGTATGTAAGCAATACAGATCTCTCCCCTGTCTGCTCCTACACACTACTTTGTGTGGCTCTGCATAGCAGAGCCACACAAAGCAGTGTGCTTACAGTGAAACACAGCACACGTAGTAAAACAGCACACAGTTAACCCTTTGATCGCCCCAGATGTTAACCCCTTCCTGCCATTAGTACAGAGTCAGTGCTTTTCATTAGCACTGATCACTGTATTGGTGTCACTGGGGATGTCAGTGACACCAAATCAGTTCCTACCAGTGTCAGAATGCCCGCCGCAGTCCCACTATAAGTCGCTGATCGCCACCAATACTAATAGAAAAAAAAATTCCTGTATCTCTACCGCTATAGCTTTCAAACCAATTCATTTACATGTATTGGGATTTTTTTTAGCAAGGACATGTAGCAGAATATATTTTGGCCTAAATTTATGATGAAAATTGATTTTTAAAATTTTTTTACTGGACATGTTTAACCTCCCTAGCGGTATTCCCGAGTGTAGCTCGGGGTAAAATATCTAAAGCAAAAGCGTTAACCCCGAGCTACACTCGGGCTTACCATGCAGCGCTGCATAGGGAGTCCCTGCAGCACTTACCTTGTCCTTGGCTCCCGCGATGTGTCCCCTGCAGCGTCCCCGGCCCTGTGTTTCGGTCCCTGTGACGTCGGGACGTATGGGCGCCGCCGCTGGTGGGAAATTTGAAAATTTAAAAAAAATGTCATTTTTTTCAAAACGATTTTACATAGTAAAACATTGCTGTTTCAACCCATTTCACATACATTTTGTCCCTAGTGCTTTGTCCTGTCCCCTGTCTGCATTTTGATTGTTCTTTCTGCCTGGAAACGTAGAAAAGTCCATGACGTCCAAAAAGTGTCCCTTTAGGTCAAAAGCGGGTTTAGATCAGCTAGAGAACAGCGATAGTAAATCAGAACTACTTGCAGAATTGAGTGATAATGATTCGTGGAGAAATTCGTCATCAGACACTGAAAACAATTTTGCGACTTTGCTCAGCGATGTGCGAACTTGGCGCTATATTTCAGATTTCAGTGTTTTTGGTTTGATTATATTATTGAATTAAATGTATGATTTAGAATCTTGTTCAGACAGATTTCAGTGAGTTATTCCTAAAAATTACAGCCTACAATAAAAAAAGTACATATTTCCATGCAAAATAATGGTACCGCTTTCAGCACCAAAAATATGAAATAATCAGACCGCTAGGGAGGTTAATAGCAAAAGGTCAAAAATATTGTTTTTTTCTCAAAATCGTCAGTCTTTTTTTGTTTATAGGGCAAAAATAAAAAACACAGGTGATCAAATACCACCAAAAGAAAGCTCCATTTGTGGAAAAAAGAGGACGTATTTTTAATTTGGGTGCAGCGTTGCATGACTGCGCAATTGTCAGTTAAAGTAATGCAGCGCTGTATCACAAAAAACGGCCTGGTCGGGGGGGGGGGGGGTAAATCCTCCGGAGGGTAAGTGGTTAATCTATTGATACAGGCTAGAATAAATGGCAAATTGAACATAAATGAATACACATCTGATAGATTATAACACAGTCTGCTAGAGTAATAACTATGTTTAACTGGAAAAAATGAGCTTTTATACCCCTAACTCAGGTCAAAAGTATAAGTTAGTAAATCAGCAATAAACAATATTAGTAAATGTTAAATGCAATATAAA
Organism: Staurois parvus; assembly: GCF_062004578.1. Taxonomy (NCBI): domain Eukaryota; kingdom Metazoa; phylum Chordata; class Amphibia; order Anura; family Ranidae; genus Staurois; species Staurois parvus. The sequence continues at coordinate 2,360,749 of NW_028317852.1, read as the reverse complement.
TGATGATAACACTACACTAGGTTAGAGTGCACTCTAAGGCAGCCTTTTTCAACCAGGGTGCCAAGCAAAATGTGTAAACATTGTTCAAAACTTGTAAACAAGCCAGCGGGTAGAACAAGCCTACCTTTTACTGTAGTTACCCAAAACCACAGGTTTTTATTGTGCACCATTATGACCTAGCCACCGGCATCCTGACAACCAATTACGTCAGTTGATAAGGAGGATGTCCTTTGCCTGCACAACATCCTTGTATGACCCTCCCCTGCCCCTCTCTGTCCGCACTGGGGTCACATTAGCTCAGTGATGGAGAAAAACTGAGGAAGAAGAGAAACATTGAAATACTAGTCAGTACCAGTGTGCAAAAGTATATTTGCTTTGGAAGAATAAATCACCTCTAACATTAGGTGTCCTACACGTGTGGATGTTGCTGCGTTATATACAGTAAAACTGTTAGAATAGTTTTTACATGGGGTACATCAGGACTGTCCATAATTTAAATTGTGCCTCAGGACTGTCCATAGTTTTAGAGGGTGCCTTGACATTTTCTATAATTTTAAAGGGTGCCTTGACTGAAAAAAGGTTGAGAATCACTGCTCTAAGGGTCTATTTGGGATGCAGCACATCTTTACCACCTTCTGCCCGCCCTATAGTACAATGACGGGCGCAAGAAGGTTCTCTCGTTCTGATAGGACGTCATATGACGTCCTACCATTCTCACTGCGCATGCGCTGCTCAGGGAGCGTGCAGCACGGCGATCTCCAGTGCGCTGTGTCCCTCGGACACAGCGGATCACGGAAAGAGCCAAAGATGTCGGGTCTGTCATGTGATCAGCTGTGTCCAATCAAAGCTGATCACATGTAAACACGGAAATGCCGGTTATCTGCATTTCTCTCCTCTCGAGCTGTCACGCTGACAGCTCGAGCGGTGAGGAGAGCCGGTAATCGGCTTTCCGCGGAGGGGACATGTACACTGATCATCAGGGCACTGATGATTAGTGTGCCCTGATGATCAGTGTGGCCCCAGAAGTGCCACCTGTCAGTGCTCATCAGTGCCACGTGCCAGTGCCCATCAGTGCCACGTGCCAGTGCCCATCAATGCCACATATCAGTGCATACCAGTGGATATCAATGCCACATATCAGTGCCCATCTGAGCTGCCTTTCAATGTCACCCATCAGTGCCAGTCAGTGCCACCTATCAATGCTAATCAGTGCTGCCAATCAGTGCCACTCAGTGTCGCCTATCAGTACGCATCAGTGCCAGTCAGTGCCACCTATCAGTGCCAGTCAGTGCCGCCTAACAGTGCCAGTCAGTGCCGTCTATCAGTGCCAGTCAGTGCTGCCTATCAGTGCCGCCTATCAGTGTCATGTATCAGTGTCATGTGTCAGTGCTGCATTTCAGTGCCCATCAGTGATGCCTGTCAATGCCCATCAGTGCAACCTACCAGTGCCTCCTCATCAGTGCCCATCAGTGCCACCTATCAGTGTCCATCAGTGCAGCCTATCAGTGCCCATCACTGCAGCCTCATTAGCGCACATCAGTGAAGGAGAAAAATCACTTATTTACATAATTGTATAACAACTAAGAAAAAACTTTTTTTTTTCAAAATTTTCAGTGGTTTTTGGTTTGTTTAAGAAAAAATAAAAATCCCAGAGGTGATTAAATACCACCAAAAGAAAGCTCTATCTGTCTCAAAAAAATTATAAAAATTTCATATGGGTACAGTGTTGCATGACCGCGCAATTGTCATTCAAATTGTGACAGCACTGAAAGCTGGAAATTGGCCTGGCAGGAAGGGGGTATAAGTGCCCTGTAGGCTAGTGGTTAAGAAGTACTTCTTTAAAAAAAAAAAATAAAACAAAAAAGAAAAAGACTTCATGACAACATCTGTTAGGGGCAGTCTTTCGTCCCGACTCAGCCGGCTAAACTTTGAGGGAGGGTCTGTTGGCATGCATTAAGGCAGTCAGTAAGGCCTGCAGACAGTATCAGATCTATGGAGTAACTGGATGGTTGTTCCTAATGGCTCATTCCCCAACAGTGATAACAAGTAGCAGCCACAAGACTCTTGCCAGACCCCGCAACACAGTAGCAGTGGTCTCTCTGATTGGGTATCCACTCACTCTGGGTTGCCCATGATGACTCTGGTAGGTAGCTTTGTCCCTCAATATTTGGGTCACGCTCTGTACCCTCTGGCTGTCCCTCACATGGTTGTGGGCCATGACAAGGCTCCTTCTTATGTGGGGTTTTCCTTGACATGATCCGGTCACATGACTCCTGACACATCACTCTCCTATCACACTTTGAGGAGAATCTTTTTTGTAGAACATCTGGTTCTCTTCTCCTTACTGCTGATTGGTCCATTGCTGTTGCTAGGAGAGAGGCTGAAAGGAGTCCACACATAGTACCTCTCCCTCTACAGCTGGCTGTTTTCACAGTAAACTGGAGGAGAGGGCAAGTAGATGAGTGGAGTGGGGGTGAAAGGATCGGCTGCCCCGGCTACACACTCCTCCCACCAAAGAACCTTTGGTTCCCAAAGCAGGGACGGAGCCTATTTACATAAAAGTCCATAACATTAAAGCAACTTAAATGAATGTCTAAAAGCAACTTAAGTTGACATTCACACGAACCCAGAAAATTTTCATTAACATATTAATTTGACAAGGGGACCTACCACTATTTGGCATAAGGGGCAATGTTGTCTCGTCTACAAGCCACCGATACTGGAATGTCCTACCTAGATGTGTCACGGGGTGAGTCTGAGTCGCCCTCCACTGAAGTTGTAGTGGGAAGGGTTGATGTTGTGTGAGTTCTTTGAGAAGTGAAAATGGCTTCTTCAGAACTTTCACCTAAGGTATCATAGGTCAGTCTTTTAGGGGGGGCGAATTGTTTGCTTTGCTGTTTGGGCTCAGGTGTTTCTGGTACGGCTGGCTCTCCCTCTATAGATGGTTGAGGAGTTTCTGTCTCCTCTGCACTCAGGGAAATCAGGGGGGGTCTTCTTGGCTTGCCAAGGATTGGCTTTGTCTTATGAATTCTGGAGCCTTAGGCCTGAGGGTTCCAGTATCTGTCTCTCTAAGAGGAGGAGGAGTGGCAGTCTCTGGCAGTGTAGGCAGCCACAGCCAGTCCATGCCCATCTCTTCTTCACTGTCCTCTTCATTTGTGTTTGGTGGCATAGTTTGAGACCTGGTTATTGGGCATGATCTCTGAGAGGTGGTTTGAGTAGGCTGTGGATCTGGTTACTGAGGCACACAAACTGCTTCTGATAGGGGCAGTAAGTGATTACAGTGCCAGGTCTGTAGTGGGCCTGCACTTCCCTCTGAGCAAATCTGGTACACTGGCAGTCCTGGTAACTGCTTGCAGATGCTATAGGGTTGTGATTTCCATTGATCAGCTAATCTTTGTTTTCCAGGGGTCCTCAGATTCCTTAGCAACACTATCACCAAGTTGTAAGTTGTGTACTCACAACTTCAGGTTAAAGTTGCTATTGTTCCGCTGCCCCCGGGTGTCTGAGGCAGCCTGAGCTTTCTCATACGCTGTTATTACACTCTTCTTTAAACGGTCTACATATCCTCTGTGGGACATTATCAAGGTATAATCTAGGGATGTGCTGAATGCTAAGTCTAGCTTCCCTCCTGAACATCAACCTGTATGAGGAATAGCCAGTAGCGTAATTTTCAGTGCTGTTGTAGACGTGCACAATAGCTGCAATGTGTCTGCTGCAATGCTGTTCTAACAGTCTCCTTATGAGTCTACTCTCAAAGTCTCTTCCTTGGTCAGAGTGAATGCACTGAAGTAGGCCGTAGTGGATGAAGAACTTTTCTACCAGAACTTTGGCCACCATAGATGCTTACTGGTCTTTGGTTGGGAATGCTTGGGCATACAGGGTGAAGTGATCGGTTATCATTAAAGACATTACCCTGTCCACTTAAGTCAGGCTCCAGATACAGAAAGTCAATGCACACTAACTTCATTGGTCCTTGACTTTGAAGATTGCCTATTGTGGTGGTCCGGCTGGCCCAGTCTTCCTCTGTATATCGTATTCAAATGTGGCAGGTTTTTTTTTTCACTTCAGCCACCATACAAGACCAATAAAAACAATCTCTCACTAATTTGATTGTTATTTCAGGTCCTAAGTGACCATGATTGTCATGTAAGGCAGTCAACACAGTCTCCATACAAGAATAGTTGCCACTTATTTTCGGAATTATCCAAGGGGCTGATTCGGTAGACCATCCGGTTGCGTAACTGCAACTGATCCCATTCTTTGTGTACTAGATGTGCTTCTCTCGAAGAGTCTGCCAGCAGTAGATATCGCCATTGACCTTACACGACAGAGAGGATCCTCTATCTGATCCTCTTAAGTCTCTCTTTGAAAGCTTAAGCAGGCCTTTGTCCCTTACTTAGGAAAGATCACAGTATTATTGGGAACACCTGCCACTGAGGCTCCAATAGCTTCAGCCCCTGTAGCTCCTCTGGCCTGATACTCTGACCCTTAAAGGCTTGTATCCCTTCTGTTTTCAGTTGAGTCCACTCTTCAGAGAAAGCCCCTGAGTTATAGGGTCTCCTTGACAGGGCATCAGCATCTCTGTTCCCGTCCCCTTGGAGAGACTTAAGGCTGAAGCAGAATCCTAATAGGGTGGCCAACCACCTGTGCTTAGTGGCATCCAACTTGGCTGTGGTGAGTATATATGTGGGCGGTTTATTGTCAGTTTGACTATGAAGTCTGCACCATACAAATAGTCTTTCAGTTTATCCACCACTGCCCACATCAGAGCCAAGAACTCCAATTTGTGTGTAGGGTAGTTCTCAGCAGATGTAAGACTTCTGCTCACATAGGCAACAGGCCACATGTGTCCATTTTTTTCTTGATATAACACCCGGCATAGGCTAGAACAGGAGCAGTTGTTAAGCTCCACTTCAGCAAACTGAAAGCTTGCTCACACTGGTCAATCCACTGGTCTTGGATTGATTCCTGGATCCTTCGGTTTGTTTGACTGATTTTGTTGAGTCTGGGTCATTGTCATATACTCATTCTTCAACAACTACTATGGGGGAGGCATAAGGGCTCCATGACTGTCAAATGATGCTCACTCTCTTTAGCTCTGCCAGTTGCTCACAAAGATTTTCCAAATCACCCAGTGGAATTTGTCGAACTCTTTCACTGAATGGCTTGTATTCCTGGGCACTCTTTGCACATCTAACATCAAATTCACTTTTCAATAATGTCTCCTGCCATCTCAGAAGCTGGGGCTTTGACACTGTATTTCCACTCGGGTGGGAACGGGGTGTTCTGTGGGTAAAACTTCTCCACTGGAATCTCATCTTCTGCTCCCCCCCCACCAAATCAGAAGGCTGGATTCACTTGTCCTAGCAACATTTGGACTGTAAGTGGTGCGGACACTGACTGGAATCTTTCCATGACTTTGTTGCAAGTCTCCAGTTGACACCACTTCTGGGATTACCTCCACCCCTGTGTCCTCTCCTCCAGAGTCAACTTCAAAAACAACAAAGGGTCCTGTTGATCTCAACTGAATGTGACTGAAGCCCGTATACATGCCATGTCCCCTGGCTGTAATATCTTCTCACTTCTGTCTAATTGCCATAGTTTCACCACCCCTTCTGATGGGGCTTTATTTTTTTTAATCAGGCACCGATACACTTGTCATAGCATGCGGTATACACTCTCGGTTGGAGTGTCATACTTTGAGACAAGAGGAGCGAGTAGTTTCCTGACAAGGCCGGTGTTTTTTCCTACTATTAAGGAACTCTTGTTGGCTCCAGGTGGGCAAGGGCATACAACTGCTAATGTATCGAATGTCTCTGATTGCCCAGTCACAGAGGGGTTGAAGGACAACTTGATTGGGAAGTACCTATCATATGGAAAATTCTGAATTCCAAGGCCCCATATTTCTAGTTCTTCCAATTTCTGTAGGGACTCAGTAAGTCTCAGTATAGCAGATTCACTTGTACTCCTGTGTACAAAAGGGCTTTTGAATAGATGCCTTCCACTTTGATTGGCTCAATGGGAGAAGGTCCCACTAACTTGTCAGGGAATTTACGTGGAGTAGTGGGGTTGACCTGTCCTGTTGTCTGTATTTGTGCCCCCTTCTTGATGGGCTTCTGCTTTTGTTTGTGTGTCAGTTGGGCCCCGGAGGGTTGGTGAGCACTGACTTTCTGAGGCCAGACACCCAAGGTCGAGAAGAGTGGGTTGTATGGTCACACAGCAGCAACAGTGGGGACCCTCTGCGAGAGTTTGTGTTTCCACCGTGGCTCCTTTGCGTCTTTAACTTTGGAGCTGGCTGTTGTAGATGGGCACCCAGTTTGCTTCTTCACTGGAGCCCTCTGAAGTTTTCCACCGGCTTTGACTTTCATGCTTTGGGGGACTTTGGTAGTTACCCACTCTTCCGCAGTTAAAGCAGACTACTTGACTCATAGGTTTTTCTGTGAGAATGACTGTAGGGTTCAAAGTCTGCTTAGGTTCTGAGTGACAATCCTGCCTGCCAGCAGCATCATCATCTCCATCATTTGGGACTTCTGGGTTTTCAAGAGCTTTATCTCGGTCACTGCAGACTGCACTACCCACTCTGACCTCAGTGATAGGTTCTGATATCAGGCTTCTCCTTTTACTTTCCAACATAGCTTCTTCCTCCCGCACCATCTGGATTAATTCTGGGTACTTCAAAATTCCACCATCTCTTTGAGTTTTCAACTAGATCATGATAGGACCTAAGGTCTATACCTTTCTTTTGCAATATCTGGTGCGTTATCGTCAAGATGCCTCATGTATTCAGACAGTTTCTCCCTCTCATCTTGGTAAGTATGTTCAAACTGGTACATGAGGACGGAGGCCTTTTCTGTTCTCCTGAACATGTCTTGCAGGATACCTAAGTAGTCATAAGCAGTGCAGTCCGGTTTGCTAAGTTTCAGGTTTCGAATAGCTTCTGAAGCAGGCACCCTTAAATTCTCAGTGATTCATTGCTTTTTCTGGGCCTCAGGAATATCCCATTTATTTAATGCTTGCCAGGCTAGCTCCAGCCATTCTTTGAAACTCTCTTCACCAGCAGGTACTAGCTGTTTTCCAGAAAAGGCTCCCAATTTTTGGTATCCAGACCCAGTGTATGTTGTGTTACTCTTCTGACACTTTGTCACGAAATCACCCAAAGCAGCAATGGATTCCTGCCCTATCATGGCTATAGGCCTCTGTTGCTTCTGTTGAAGTAGTTGGACTTAAACTTTTTGGGCTGATACCTGGCACATTCAGATGGACCAGGCATGCCTCAACTTTGCCAGGTAGCTGAAGACTAGTCCCTTTGAAGCAGGCAGGGATCTCCCCTCTCCACTCTAGTAAGACGTAGGTGTGTGAGATCCTTTGATCTGGATTCAAGTCTACCACACACACCATCTGATCAGGAACTGGTGCCTTCACAGCTTGTCATATCTCTCCTCAGTCCAGGGATGTCGCGCACCACACTTGACTCCCAGTGGCCGTGAAGGAGGAGAGAAGGAGAAGTAACTTTGGGTTCCCTGGTCTGTGCCTCGACTCCAAGAACAAACTCGGTAAACAGACATACACCCGTTTAGTGGTAACTAGGATCATAAGGGTATGTTAGTAAATGAGCAATAAACAATATTAGTAAACTTTAAATGCAAACTAAATGATGATAACACTACAACAGGTTAGAGTGCACTCTAAGGCAGCCTTTTTCAACCAGGGTGCCAAGCAAAATGTGTAAAAATTGTTCAAAACTTGTATACTTGTGCACTCTCAGGGGTTGGCTGGGATACAGTGCCTCTTAACCACTTGATGATCAGTGCCGCCTATCTGTGCCCATCAGTGCTGCCTATCAGCCTCAGGGTAGGGCCTCAGGGCAGCCTAAGACCTCAGGGTAGCAATTGTTAGGGGCATTCTTTAGTGCTGACCAGCTCTGGGTTGCCAGTGATGACTCTGGTTGGTAGCTTTGTCCCTCAGTACTCAGATCACGCGCTGTACCCTCTGGCTGTCCTTCACATGACAACGGGCTCCACTGACCAAGCTCATTCTTAGGTGGAGTTTTTCTTGACACAATCCGGTCATACTTCTGTTACATCACTCTCCTATCACACTCTGAGGAGAATCCTTTTTCCAGAAACATCTGGTCCTCTCCTTCTTACTGCTGATTGGTCCACTGCTGTTGCTAGGAGAGAGGGGTAAAAGAGCCTTTTCACACAAGCTTTTTAAACAGGTCTACCTGTCCATATTTTCAGGCGTACTTGATCAGAAGCTCCTTGTGGTACTATGGACAGGCTGATGTAAACAGAATTTTGTCCATTTACACCTGCCTACATCTTAGTCCTTCCAGGTTAGTAAGAAAAAAAAATGAACAAGGCCCATTTACATTTGTCCACCCACAGAGCTATCATGGGTCTGCCCCTGTCGACTATGTAAATGCGGATACCAACTGAATGGCCACAGATGTAAAAAAAAACTGACATCTATCCCGTTAAGCTCCAGCTTAGAGTATCACTATGGGTTTGGAATCCCACTGTGAGAAAAGGCACTTTGGCCACAACATTGCTTGTCTTTTTCTGTGCATCACCTCATGGGCTAGACCTTTTGGCCAATGCTGGGGCAATTTTGTTACTGGGAATATTTTTTATTTATTTTTTCCTCATGTACAGTATGTCACTTGCTTGTATATGTGCTTTTTCACTCAGGATTGTAGGGTGTGAGGTCTAGGAGAAGGATGTGTGGCCCTTAGGTTCCTTCCTTCCCTGCCTTGGAGGGTCTCTCTTCAGGAAAGCCCCTTAACCTGAGATTTCTACGGTCAGGAGCCTTGTGCCCTGGGAGATCAGGGAAAGGTCTTTCCTCTTCTGGAGGAAACCATATAACACACCTTAAGTGCACTATTTTGATTGGTTTTCACATACATTTTGTTTGTTCACTTATTGTGTTTTTAGTTATTGCGCACTGCACCACAGGCTTAGTAAGATTAGAAAGCTCTAGTATATTGCTATGGTAAGAGGCACCACCAGTAATAGTAAATAGGAAGCAGCAGTGTGTGTGCCAGCATGTCAGGGTAACACTGCCATTGTATTTATAGGAATGCAGGAAAAAAGACTGCTTGTGCCAGAGAAGCAACCAAAAACGTGGACATTTTTTTTTTATGTAATGATTCTCCCTAATAGAGAAATAAACTACAAACAAACCTTATCATTTTGCAAAGTTCAGTATAAATGTGGCTTTCACTTTTGGGACACCTTGCTACATTATGTTAGCAGTGAATATACTGTATGTCAATATGCCATTTACGAGGTGATTTTGCTCCAAAAACAGCATGAGCATGGCCAGCAGCCATATTATGTAAAGGTCTGCAGTTATTTATGTTTTTTTTGGCCAAGCTATACTAGTTTGTCCTCTGATTTATAGGTATGTATGTATTAATTTATGCTAACGTTCTGAAAAATCTGTAATCTCTTTCCTATCTTTGCACACTTTGCTATTTAAATAGTATGGCCTCTATGTGGTTTATGTAAAAGTTATACCTTTTAAAACTGTATTTAAACATTGCATGCCCACTTAATATCACTATTTCCCCTTAGGAAAGCTGCTTCAAATTTTGCAAAGCATTCATTGCATATTTATGATGTTGGGATATATGTTGTCCCTTGAAATAAACCATTACATCTTTTTTCATTGCACAAATTTGGTTCTACTACTCTTTCTTGAAATTCCTTCTTGGACACCTCATCTAGATGCTTGAAAGCAATGGACAAGTATGTACTCTGTATAAATATATTTTTTGGCCAGAGCACCCTCACTTTTGGCACACATAACACACAGATCTGTAGGAAGGTGCAGTTAGCTTGTCTGTCACTAGATGGCTCAGTTTCCATTATAGCATAGTAAAGGGAAAAGTTCCAGCTGCAGATGCTAGCTCCCTTTTGGAGAAGTTCCTCCTCTAGTGATGTCAGGGGTGTAGTGAGTGCCTATATAAAGGCCCAGTTAGTTGGAGCATGGGAGCCAAACATCCCAGAGCTGTGTGGATGTAGTCAGCTACAGCCAAGTGCCCTGGACAGGGCTGAAGCCCAGGGAAGAGTGTACAGGATTGAGTAGGTGCAGCTGCAGTCATCCTGTCTCTGATAAAGGTGAAGTGAGTAATGAGCAGGATACATAAAGGAAGATTTACTAAAACTGGAGCATACAAAATCTGGTGAAGCTCTGCAGAGAATTCAATTTGCTTCTAGGGTTTTTTTGTCAAAGTTTATTTGAACAAGCTGAAGTTAGGAGCTGATTGGCTAACATGCACATCTGCACCAGATTCTGAATGTTTCAGTTTTAGTAAATATCCCCCATAGAGTCTAATAGACCAGGCCAGAGACCTCTGATGCGAGTACCAAAGTCCCTGGGAATAAGAGTAACATTAAGGAGCGTGCCTGGCTGGGCAGAGCTATAGTATGGAACTGAGAGAGAGAGAGACTGGTATACTACAGGAAAACACCTTGATAATCTAGGTTTGACAGAATGCTGCAGAGTCTAGTATACAGCAAGATGGGTCCAGGGGCGGACTGACCATTTGGAAACTCAGGCACTGCCCGAGGGCCCGGGGTCAGTAGGGGGCCCCATGAGATGCCCCTGGTACCTTTTTCATAGGCTTTTTGAGTTTGGGCAAGGACACAGGGGCCCCATGATCCCCTATTGCCCGGGGGCCCCATGAGTTGTCAGTACGCCCATGGATGGGTCGCAACACTGTGGTGCTCCCAAGGAGAGGAGATGCAAAGGGAAGATGGCTTAATAATTATGTGCTGGCATTCTGCACCTAGGTGACTGCTACAGGATGTCTGCTATTGCCTATTGTTTTTTATGCTGAAGAGTTCTGTCAGTACGTCAAGGTGATGTTACATGTTACTGCCATCTTTGCAACTTACAGTAAAGTGCAGAAAATATACTTTTGTGTGAACATTACTTTCTTTCCACCTTTCCTCCACAGATTCAGTGGAAGACGACACCAACTCACCCCCTGACACATCTAGGTGGGCCATCCCAATTTTGGTTGCTTCTGGACAGGATAACCTTGCCCCTTACAATAACTGGTGGTTGATTCCCCTACTCTGTGTCATAATATGAGCTTTCTAAGTTCTAGCTAAAGAAATGTTTATAGTACACACGCACGCACGCACGCACGCACACACACACACACACACACACACAATATATATATACACGGTGTGTATATTGTATGGTAATCTTGTCAACTTTCAACACTCTTGGTTTGAGAATGTTACGGCTCCTTTGGGGACCAAAGGTTCTTTGGTGGGGGGAGTGTGTAGCAATGTTCCTCCCCACTTGCTCTCCCTGCTGGCAGATAACAGGATTGGGCTCCTCTTCCCCGTGCTCAAACCATGGCTGTCAGCAGCGGGAACCCTCCATGCAGCCATGCAGAGACAGAGGATGGCTGTGGGCTTTCCTCTCCTCCTCCTCCTCATACTGTAGCATGGAAGAGTGACGCTTGCTAGGATCACCAACCATTCTGCCCCCTCCCTATTGGCCACAGCAGGCAACCAATCAGCGGAGACCAAGGAAAGATCATGGAACATGTAGTCCCAAAGATGGATGGCTGCATGTTAATTAATGGGAAGTAGACCACAGCTCCCAGCATGCTTGTGTGAGAGAGCCCGGGGACTCCAGGAGAGAAGAGCTGGGGAGTTCCAGGAGGGACAATCGTGTGGCCAGGCACATCCAATAGAGATAGACAGGCTGTCAGAGAGAGAGGAGGAGCTGCTGACCAATGACCTGGGCATCTTGTTCAGCATGCCAGCAGGTGATCCAGAGTGTAGGAGCTGGACGGAATGCTTCACATGAGACTGGAGAACCTGTATGGGCCCCCATCCGCCGAGAGAAAGTCAGCCAGGACCTGCTGGAAGCCACCAATCGGGTGAGAGAGTCCCATACATCATTTAAGGTGTTACTAAACCCAGGACCCTGCATTCACTATGTCTGGTCTCCCACAGTACACAGAACATGGAAGTGCAATTATTTTAGTAAATATAAACTGTTAAATACCTTTTCTCATCAGCAGTTAGAGCAGTCTTGTGACATCTATCAGTGTCCAGCAAACCACATGTTAAAGCTTGCAGGAAGAGTTTTCATTTTGCTCTAGGAGGATGCAGAACCCCTGACCTCTGGACAGTGCTGATTGGCCCTGTGCTGATCACATGCACTCTCCCAAACAAAAAAAAAAAATTCTCTAGCAATACAATCCAAACTGAGCATGTGCATAGTGACGCCACAAGATATGTTTTATCAGGAGATAAGAGGGGGACACTGGAAGAAGGGGAGGATCAGAGAAGTCAGAATCAAACAGCCTTTTTACACAATGCAGAGGATTAGCCCCTTAGGATCCACAGTGAGTATAACAAGCATGCTTTACTGCATAAACAGACTGATTTTGCTGTTGTGCATTTAGTAACACTTTAAGCAGGAGAACACAGACATTCTCCCCATACCTGCTATCTTACCTGCACACAGTTGTGAACATTACATTCAGTTAACAAATGCTGCGGCCTAGTTCCCATAGCCGCTACTGTTGAACATGTTTGCAGTAAAGTCAAATCAGTAGAGCCGACCTCTGGTAGGCCAGATCACATCAGTGCTTTCCAAACCACTGGCTTCTCCTCCTAAAACTCCCACAGTGGAGTTGCCCTTTGCCAACAAGCTCATCTGTTACTTAATTAGTTACTTGCCTAAAAGCTGCTCTTTTCCTAGTGCATTGCAAGTCAAGTGTCACCTAAAGGTCCTTGTACTTTCTTCTGTCTTCCCTTTGTATCAATCCTGTGAGGGACTATCACCTACATCAATGTCTACTTGTGCACCAACTGGGCCCCAGCAAGTGCACAGAAGAATCCTCACTGCATTTAAAGGGACATTGACTAACCTGGTCAAAGAGCTCTTTTCCTTCAGATTTAACCCTTGCCACCAGATTTAGTGGGCTCAAAGTGAGCTAGTCTTATTGTTTCTCACTGGAATTGACATTGGGGCATTGGGTAATTTTCTGAAAAGCAGGCCTACTAACATTGATTTAGCTTCTGTTATAGGTGTTGCTTCTTTGGTTAAAGTTGCTAGGAGTAATTATTGCTACTTCAAGTATCAATATTAGCTTGTGCTGTTCAACCAAGTTTATACTGAAGTTTGATATAAACCTCATATCAGTTATAGTTATACCTATCAGTATAAACATATCAGTTTACTCTAATCTGTGTGTGAGTCTACTTTCTGGAATTACAGTGTCTACCACTAACCAGGTGTCCCTGAGGGACTGAGGGTGTTCTTGGAGTTGAGGCACAGAACAGTGAACCCAAAATCCTCAAGCCACTCCTTCAGTGATAGTGTTACACTTACTTTTGTGATGCTGTGATTGGCTTGCAGGTATCACATGGTACCTGTGCCACTCACAGCACTTTGTACTTTGTGATAGCTGTGGGCCACTGACAGCATCACAAACAATGAGCCATTAGTAAAAGCCATTCATGGTAATTCAAATGATTGCTGTTACAGTGATCATCACGGTAACAAGCAATCACAGTGTAAAAAAGCAAAAAAAACTCTGATCACTCCCCATAGTAGTACGGTGCCACTATGGTGACACTGAACTAGTCTGACGACAGGATGTTAAGAAAATTGTACAAAAAAGAAAAAAAAGTTTTAGAAAATTGTCAGTATCCCCAATCACCGCCACACCAGTCATATGATGATGATATACTGCACTGGTGACAATGCGTGAAAGAAAAAAAATTTAATTTCTTAATTTTCTAAAAAATAGTGAAAAAAAAATTACAACTTGTCTCTTACCAAATACCTTGGACTATCTACTTTCCAAAAAGGGGTAATTTGCATGGTATTTAAGGGCCTCAAGAAATAAGATAAGAAGTCAGTACATCAGGATTGATCAATTTTCAAATATACAGTATATACCATATTTTGTAGACTCTATAACTTTTCACACAAGACTACGGTGTGAACCTAGGGTAAATAATATACACTGATTTGGGTTATTTTTACCAACAAAATGTAGCAGTCTACAATTATGCCTACATTTATCAAGAAAGATGATTTGTTTGCAAAATTTTAAAACAGAAACTAAGAAAATGTTTTTTTTATTTTTTCAATATTTTTTTGTTTACATAGCAAAAAATATAAAAAAAAAACAGTGGAGATTAACCACTTGCCCTCCTGAGGATTTACCCCCTTCCTGACCAGGCCATTTTTTGAGTTACGGCGCTGTGTTACGTTAACTGAAAATTGTGCAGTCAATACTGCACCCAAATTAAATTTACGCCCTTTTTTTCCCACAAATTGAGCTTTCTTTCAGTGGTATTTGATTGCCTGTGCGTTTTTTACCGTTTGCGCTATAAAAAAAAAAACAATTTTGAGAAAAAAAACTATATTTTTGACTTTTTGCTATTAAATATGCCAAGTAAAAATTTTTTTTAAATCAAAATTTTGTCATAAATTTAGGCCAAAATGTATTCTGTGACATGTCTTTGCTAAAAAAAATCCCAATACGTGTAAAAACATTGGTTTATGTGAAAGTTATAGCATTTACAAATGGCAGTATATATACTAGGATTTTAAAATTTTTTAAGATTTTTACTAGTAATGGCAGTGATAAGCAACTTATAGCGGGACTGCAGTGGATATTCTATCACTGTGGGGAACTGACTTGGTGTCAATGACATCCCCAGTAACACCAATACAGTGATCAGTGCTAAAAAAAAGCACTGACACTGTACTAATGGCACTGGGCAGAAAGGGGTTAACATCGGGGGTGATCAAAGGGTTAACTGGTGTGTTTTACTCTGTGGTGGTGTCTGTGTGCTTCACTGTAAGCACACTGTTTTAAATGGCTGTGCTGTGCACAGCCATCCAAAGCAGTGTGCCTGAGCTGACAGGGAGGAAAACTGTTAGTAAACAAAACAGTTCTCCTCCCCATTGGAGATTCTTGGTAATCACCAGGCGCCGGCGAGTAATTACCGACTGGGACCTGGTGATTGACAGCTGCAAGCACGAATGGCGGTGCGGGTAGGGCGCACCCCCAACCCGGAAATTCAATATCACGTATATATGCGTGATTTTGTGCACCCATGCCGCCCTGTAGCAGTATTTCTGCTATTGGGTGGTCGGGAAGCGGTTACATACCACAAAAGGAAAGCTCTATTTGTGTGAAAAAAATTATACAAATTTAATTTGGGTACAGTGTTGACCGAGCAATTGCCAGTTAAAGTAGCACAGTGGTGAATAGCAAAAAAGGTGCCCTGGTCATGAAGGGGGTAAAACCTTCCGGAGGTCAAGTGGTTAAAATAGTAAATGTTTTGTATGGAAAATACAACTTACACCTGTTTAATAAAAAATTCACAACTGTAATGTATATATTATTCCACCAGGTGTCACTACACATCTGCTTCTTAACTTTGACGTCTATCACCTTGTACTAGTTGATCATTAATCTTGTGACTGCTGCAACTCAGGCTAAGAGAAAGTAACTTGTATCTCTTAAGATAGTATAGCCTCTCATAACAAGGTTAATCAAATAAAACTAGATTAAGAAGAAAAATTAAATTTCCACTCTCCACATGCTGATGCGGTTGCATCCAAAATCAGGCCATCTGGGTCATCTTTGGTTCGACAAGAAAAAATGAGAATTCAAGTCTAAGTGTTAGTGATATAGATTCATTATATTAGTATCGATTTAAGATACGGTATAATCGTATAGAAATGCTATATGTCAAATATGAGATGTAGCATTAATGGATTTCCAATTGTCAGTAATTGGATCAATACAGCAACTAAAAATCTGTAACTAAATGAACGTTCGGTTTCTATTTCCGGAACACTGTATTTGTTCGCTTAACCACTTGCCCTCCAGAGGATCAGGTCATTTTTTGCGTTACGGCACTGCTTTACTTTAACTGACAATTGCGTGGTCATGCAACGCTGCACCCAAATTTATTTTTTTTTCTCACAAATAGAGCTTTCTTTTGTTGGTATTTGTTCACCTGTGCGTTTTTTATTTTTTGCGCTACAAACAAAAAAAGAGCAGCAATTGTAGAAAAAAAATATTTTTGACTTTTTGCTATTAACCACTTCCAGTCCGGACACTTTTACCCCCTTCCTGACCAGGGCAATTTTCAGCTTTCAGCGCTGTCACACTTTGAATGACAATTGCATGGTCATGCAACACTGTACCCATATGAGTTTTTTACCTTGTTTTTGATACAGATACAACTTTATTTTGGTGGTATTTATTCACCGCTGGGATTTTTTTTTTTTTGCTATGTAAATGAAAATGTCCAAAAATTTTGAAAAAAAGTGTTTTTCTTATACAATTTTGCAAATAAATAATATTTCATCATAAATCTTGGCCAAAATTTATTCCGTTATCTTTTTAGTAAAAAAAAAAAAGCCAAATTAGTTTATAACCAAAAATTATAATTTTTAAACATTTTTTTTTACATTTTTATTTTTTTTTTAATATTATTATTTATTTTATTATTATTAGTATTTTTTTTACATACTGTCACCCTAGTAGTACAGTGTCACCATGGTGACACTGTACTACTTTTAGGGGGTGATGAAGATTTTTTTTTTTTTGAGGATTGAAGATTGAGGATGAAGATTTTTTTTTTTTTACACTGATTGCTTTTACACCCATATAGGATGTAAACGCAATCATTTCTCTCTCTCTGTCTGCATTCTTGCAGCCATTGAGAACTACTGAGTGAGCTGTGATTGGTCACAGCTTGTCACATGGTACAAGGCTGTTATGAATAGCCTTGTACCATGTGACCTCTGTGATCATTCACAGATTTCACACGTAGTAAGCAATGATGTCAGAAGTGACATCTTGCTTACTACTTTGCATGTGATCACTGATTGGCCAATCAGTGATTACATGATCGGGACCTCGTACAGAGGTCCCGTCCGACGATCAGTGTTTCACTGTGTCCGGGGGACACAGCGGGCACTGGATTGCGGTGCTGCGCGCTCCCAGGGAGTGCACACAAGCAGGGTGTGGGGAGGCCGTTTATAAACGGCCACCCGACCCTGCACTGCCACCGTCCGGCCGTTTATATACAACGGCCAGTTGGGAAGTGGTTAAACATGTCCAGTAAAAAAAAAAAAAAAAAAAATTAATTTAGGCCAACATGTATTCTGCTACATGTCTAAAAAAAAAAAATCCCAATACGTGTAAATGAATTGGTGAATGTTATAGCATCTACAAATATACATACTGGAATTCGTTTTTTTTTTTACTAGTAATGGTGGCAATCAGCGATTTATAGTGGGACTGCGGCAGGCATTCTGACACTGGGGGGAACTGACTTGGTGTCACTGACGTCCCCAGTGACCGTGCTATTGAAAAGCACTGCCATTGTACTAATGGCACTGGGCAGGAAGGGTTTAACATCTGGGGTGATCAAAGGGTTAAATGTGGGCTGTTTCACTATGGGGGCTATGTGTGTGCTTCACTATAAGCACACTGCTTTGTATGGCTGTGCTATGCAGAGCCATACAAATCAGTGTGCAGGAGCTGACAGGGGAGAGATCTGTATTGTTGTATACAGGTTTCTCCCCCGTTAGAGATAATCAGCGTTTCACCAGGTGCTGGCGAGTAATCACCAGCTGGGACCTGGTGATAGACAGCCGAAGCCACAAATGGCGACACAGGTAGGGCGTGCGCATGTTATTTTGCACATCTGTGCCGCCCTGTAGTAGTATTTCTGCTATAGGGCAGTGCAGAACTGGACTCTAGGTATATTCATTCATTGCATACTCACATTGGTCTTGCTTGGCACAATGTAAGTATGCATTTTTCATACATGAAGCTGACAATCACTGTAGTAGTCATTGACCTTCCAAGTCCTGTGAAAGTATCTTCCTTTCTATACATTGATCGCAGGGAGTTGCTCGCTTGGCACTGCTGCCATTTACAGAACATTTTTTCAACGATTGATTGGATGAGGTAGAGACTGTGACATCATCATCCCACCTCATCCAATCAGAGAGCCCCTTGTATCCATTAAAATAAATACAAGGTGTTCTGTAAATAGCTGCAGTTTCAAATGAGCAACTCCTTGTGGTCAGTGTGCAAAGGCAAAGCGACTCGCACAGGAACAGGAAGATCTCTCCTATCATTGTAATGACACTGACTACTATAGTGGTTGTCAGCTTCCCCAGTGGCCCCTCAGGTTTGAGATATACATACTTACATTGGTCCAAGCTGAATTATTGTAAGTATGCAATAAGGATCATACCCAGAGCTCAACTTATTTAGTTCATGAAAGCTCGTAGTATCAAAAACAACTGAAATGTTTTAAACTGAAATGCTTGATTTCACCTTTTGTTTGTCTTTTGTTGCATCTTGGTGCTGCTGATCTCCTGCAGCCTCTTTGGGGTTGATTTACGAAAACTGGAGCACGAGCACTCAGAATCTGGTGTAGTTGTGTATGGTAGCCAATCAATTTGTAATTTCAGCTTGTTCAGTTAAGCTTTTACAATAAAAACTGGAAGCTGATTGGTTTCTCTACAGAGCTGCACCAGATTTTGTACTCTCCAGTTTTAGTAAATAAACTCCATTATGTCTACTTGCATGCACTTCAGTAATTACTGCATGTTATTTCTCAGAGCAGTTTCTTGATGGAGACAACAGTGGAGCATGCCTGTGCTACGTGCGCTTGCTTGTAGTTTGCATTGGGAGAGCCTGTAACAGCGTGACAATGAAAGAGAACAATTGAGAGAGAGGAACAGAGCATTGTCATCCCATACCAGAAAGTGCTTGAATAAGTATCCAACCTGCTAGCCTAGACTGAAAAGATTGCTGACCTCATCTCAGTAGTTGCAGGTGGTGTATTGGATCATTGCATTTTTGCCTCAGAATACTGCAGCTCTGCCTTCAAACATGGTAAACATTCTGTGAAATGTTAAGCCGGCCATACATGGGTCAAATTTCGAAATAATTTTCTTTTGAAAATATTTTCTAAGACTCAGGGGCAGACTGACAACTCATGGGGCCCCCGGGCAATAGAGGATCATGGGGCCTCTGTGTCCTTGCCCACACTCAAACCACACCCAAAAAAGCCTATGAAAGGCATCTCATGGGGCCCCCTATTAACCCCGGGCCCTCGGGCAGTGCCCGAGTGCCTGAATGGTCAGTCCGCCCCTGCTAAGAATGTTTGTTCAAATTTCACACCATTAGTGGGCCACAGCAACGGATGATTTTTGAGCGACCATCAAAATTGAGTGATAAGGCATGTTGGAAATTTTTTGAAAAACTAACAAATTTCTAATCAATGATGGAAGAATCATGTGAGAAATGTAATCGAAAAAGAAATGAGCCGTGACCTGGAAAGAAAAGAAAATTCTTGGCTACGAAAATTGTTTTCTGTAGCAACATGAGGTGAAATTAAAGGTTTGGTTCGTCAAATTTTGAAATCGATGGTGGCACCTTCAGATTACAAAATGCGTGAAATTTCCGATTTTCTAAAGAAAATTTGTTAAGAATTCGACCCATGTGTGGTCTGCATTAGTAACCCTAGGTTCTCACCTAAGAGTTTTCTGCAGCGTTTTGCAGAAATGCAGTACAGTCCATTTAACATGATTTTCTATAGGACATGTTCACACCTGTGCATTTTCACCTGGTGCATTTTTTGGAAAGGGTCAGGAACTTTTTTGAATGCAAAAAGTAGCTTTTTTGGTTCTATAGACTTCAATGGAAACACTGCAGAAAAGTATGTATTGCATTTTCGCCGTGTTTTTGATGCATTTTAAATATGCCTAGCAACAAGAAAAATTTAAAAAATCTAAATAAAAAAACCCTGCAAAAAGCAAAAATGTGGCCAAAACGCAACGCAAAATGCAATGCAGAAACGGCTCAAACGCAACCTGTATAGGTGTGAACCTAACCTTATTAGTCTTATTTTAAATCAGCTTGTCACTATTTAAAACTCTGCTGGCAGGTATAAAATGTAGACACCTGGAGGTATCTAAAAAAATAAAATATAAAACATCAAAACAGCGCAAATAAAAATAAAATCAATATTCAGTGAAGAATTTATACCAAAAAAACTTAAATAGTATAAAAATTCAAAAAATATAAATTATATCAAATAAGTCAGTCCCACTCCAAATCAATAAGGTGAATAAAATAGAATTGAAAAAGTCCTTCTCCAAAGAGCCTTTGACCCGTGTTGACACCGTATTAGTGCTCAAATCACATACCGCACTCACCAGATAATGGTGAAAAAAATGCCTTTTTAGGGTTTTTTGGGATCCTAGACCCAGTCAATACGCCTCCAATCACCGGATTTAACATGGACTTCCCCCACTCCAGGTAAGGATGTAAACCAGCCTCCAACCTTCAGGATCAACAGAAACAGAAACAAAAAAGGTTATGATTGATGCAGAGAAAAAGAATATATATATAGTGTAATACTGCAAAACTCTGACAGAATAAATTTCCAAGTACCAAACCACTCACATTGTTAAAAGATATAATCAGCATTAATTGTATTAAATGGAGCCAAAACGCCACATCACCAGGGTATTTTAGGATCTCACAGTCAGCAACAGATGACAGCATAAGAATCACCCTCAAGCAAGATGGCCCCTGAGAGTGCCGCACGCTGGTGTGCGCTCCATTCACCGGAAGTGACGTGGTACGTTGGACGGTGAAGAAGGAAATGCGGTCAGTCCCCCAAAGGTGGTTCCATACACAAGGTGTTCCCCTGTCCTAGGCCCCCAAAGCCATTCTAATCCGAGCCACAGACCTGTTAGACGAAGGTCAGGGGTGGCAAGGTTTTTCCACCACCACACTTGGTTTTCCATCTCTATTCCTGGCAGTCCTGCCCTGCAAAGGACTCTCTCTTTCTTGCATACAGGACACAGACATTCATGGTGTTGGTTAGGGGTTGCCTGCTCCCCTACTTGAACTGCTACCCTCATCCACAGCTGGTACTAAAAGTGACACAGATTCCACTCACTACATCGCCAGATGAGTGGCATCAAATAAAACGCACCACACACATGGGTCCCTAATTTACACCAGTGAGTAAGGCTGGTGCAAATTGTAGCAGCAGTTCCTGTAGCACAGGGGTGTCCAAACTATGGCCCTCCAGGTGTTGAAGAACTGCAAGTCCCATGAGATCTTGCAAGACTCTGACATCCACAGGCAAGACACCCAGAGGCATGATGGGACTTGTAGTACTTCAACAGCTGGAGGGCCATAGTTTGGACACCCCTGCTGTAGCGGTTCTCAGTGGTTAGGTGGCATCTGCAGCTATTTGCATCTCTCTGCACAGCCAGGGATTACCAGCGGTAATTGCTGCTGGACGCACACAAAGTTTCTTAAGGGCACTGTGCAATGTATAGTTTTTCAGGCCCAAAATGTTTTGGCTGGAATATGGCTTTCTCTAAAAACAGTGGGAACTAAAACTATATCTCATTAAATATATTCTCAAATAAGGCAACATTAATATGCTATTACTTCATTTTTTTTTCTGTGTTGGCCATATGAGCTCAGTTGCTTGCAACTTCAAAATTCCCTGCAGCACATGTAAAATTATAGTATTTACGCAGGAAGCATGTTTAAGCAAATGTTGTATAATAGGCTTTCCTAAACTGATTCATTTTATTCGTGTCAGTTATGCACATGAAGCCTGTTTTGTTCCCTTGGGGACATGGGGCAGTAAGCGGCGAACAAAGTTCACCCCCTGGGAATGAGAAGAGATTATGATGGTTCACTGATTCCCTGGACTTGTCAAAACAATAAGGATAACTAGTGTATCATCTGCAGTTTAATGCAAGTGCCTGTGCCACTGTCATTATCGCTGCCTTGTTCTGCAACCACGCGCTTGTCTATTAACCCACCAAATACACACACACTCAACCATGCAACACTTTACTCCTTTACTACTTTAGTCACAATTCAGATTGCACCATGCATGTCTTTTAGCATTCACCTCCCTGACCTATTTCCTTAGTTTTCAGGTATAATTATAATTAGGCGCTGACACTTCTTTTTTGCTGACAACCTTTTCTCACGTATGCTTTAAGTATTCCTTTGCGTTACATACTTTTCTCTGGATCATATCTTCCTCCTATCATTGGTCGTACCATCTTTTCGGAACTGATCTATTTAACCCTTTTGCTTTAAAAACTGATTGAGCACATATTTTAAAGTAGGACTAAATTTTAAGTGTTTTTTGGCTTAACACAATGAGCACAAAAATAAACATTCCCCGATAAACCATTTGTTAAAATTCCTACCCTAGCACTTGCAGCTTGCAAATTTCAATGCTACTTCAGTGCAGTCTGAAATCAGTCTGTTAGCTTGAGAAAGTTGAGGAAGGAGGAGCAGGGGCATGCCTTGAAATCAGTTGCTGAAAGTGCTTACGAAAAAGAAAGCCCTATAGACACGAGCCGAATATTGGCCGAAATCACCCGAAACTTTTTTGACAGAAACCGATCTTTCGGCCGGCTTCTGTTGAACAAGCTTTCTGGAAAACCAACAGCAAATTGGCATCAGATGAGCATTCTCAGCCTTGAGTTCTGGTGGGGTGGGGTGGGTTGGGGCCAGGGCTGCTGTTGGAAATTATGAGGCCCCACACAGCCAACCTGACAGCCCCCCCCCCCAAAAACAAAACAAAACCCAGTTTACTATGCTTCAGATGTGAATGAACTCAGTGAGTGATCAGTACCAATCACTCATTGTATTTATTCAGGAAAGGAAGGGGCAGGTAAATGTGACCAGAGTTGGACTACAAAGCAGGTATGCTAATGTTCAGTACAAAGCCAAAAGTTGCTGTAGGTGCTGCAGTACAGTCAGTGCTTGTTTACAGGAAGTTCACACAAAAGGGCTGATTTAATAAAGGCAAACAGGCTCTTCACTTTGATAGAGAATTTTCCCTTAGCTTTGTGAATTTAGTGAAAAAAATAATTTTGCAAAGAATGCCCAATTACATGCAAGGAAAAAAACAGCATTATTGTTTGCACACGGTTGGATACTGTAAGTCAGCTGAGCTTCACCTTATTCACTGAGTTAAGGGAAAATTCCCTTGCAAACCAAGAAGCCTATTTGCTTGTAACCACAAAGAGTCTACATTATGTGCACACAACATGCAGCAGGGAGAGGGACATTGGCAATGCAAAGGGAGAACGATATCTTTTAACTAAAAAGTATGCAGGCCTGCTAAGTCTTGCTAGTTCTACTTCAAGTTACTTTGTGGGCATCAAAATATAATATTTTGACAACAGACTCATCAACTTCTATAATATTAACCACTTGCCGACCGCCCACCTGCAATGTACTGCGAACTGGCGGCACCTACAGGCAAAGCAATGTACGGGTACGTCACTCTGGCTGTGCTAACACAGGGGGTGCCAAGCTGGTGCGCAGTGCTCCCAGCCCCTGACCGCTGTGTGCACCGGACATAGCGGAATAACGATCCCAGTGAACGGGACCCGATGATCATGTGATCACATGATCACAATGTTAGCAAAGCTGTTATGAATCAATCTGATTCATAACAGCTCTGCTTCTCTTCCTGGTGAGCTGTGATTGGCCCACAGCTCTCACATGATACATGGGGCCAATCACATGATACAGGGGCAACCTGTACCATGTGACCAGCTCCAGCCAATCACAGATCTCTATTATTATGAACTGTCATGAACTTAACTCATTCATGACAGTTCAAAGCAAGCTTTGCATTGCAGGAACAATATCTTTATTGCCCCTGCAAACAAAATTGTAGGAAAAAAAAATCCCTGATCACTCCCCCCCCCAGAGTAGTAAAATGTTACTATGGTATTGGGCAATATATTGTGTTTTTGTGCATTAAGAGTCAAAAAAGTTTATTTTTTCCCAGAAATTATTCTCTAGGGCCATTGCTTTAAAAAAAATATATAATGTTTGGCGGTTCAAAATAATTTTCTAACAAAAAATGTTTTTCCTGTAGACAAAAAGTGTCAGAAAAGGCTTGTTTTTCAAGTGGTTAAAAGAGTGGATGATGTGTGGCAGAAGCTTCTAATGTTGGCCCTGAAATGCCAGGATAGTAGAAGCACCCCCCCCTCTAAATGAGCTCTTTTTGGAAATTAGACACTCAGAGGTATGGTGAGTTATTTTTTTTCTTTTCTTTTTTTTAAAACCCTGTGACAAAAATATCTGAAAAATATTCACCATGCCTCTTATCAAATTCCTTGGGTCATCTACTTTACTAAAATGGGTCATTTTAGATGGTGTTTGTACTATTCTGGCATTTTAGGGCCTCCAAAGCTTTGATAGGTAATGAGGAAGTGATATAAAAAAATATGCCCTTTAAAAGCCTGAAAGTGCTTATTGGATTTTGGGGGCCTGTATGTGGATAGGCTGCCAAAAAGTCTCTCACGTGTGGTATCCTCATACTTGGGAGAAGTAGCAGAATGGCAGAATGTGCTTTTGGGTGTTATTCCACATATAGTCATGACATATGTGAGCATAATATTTAAGTGACAACTTTGTGTAAAAAAAGTAAAATAGTAATTTTCAAAACATTTGTGGCAAAAAATAAAATCTTCCATGGACTCTTAGCAAATTCCTTGTGGTGTCTACTTTCCAAAAAAGGGTCATTTGGGTTTTTTTTGTACTATCCTGGCATTTAGCAGCTCAAGAAACGTCAGAAAGTAAAAGCTGCATAAATTACAGTGTATATCATAGTTTGTAGGCGCTATAACTTTCACACAAACCAATTAATATACACATATTGGAATTTTTTTACCAAAGACACATAGCCGAATATATTTTGGCCTAAATTTATGACTAACTTTGAGTTTATTGCATATTTTGTAAAACAGAAAGTAGCAAATATCATTTTTTTTTCAATATTTTCAGTCTTTTTTTATATTACAAAAATTAACAAACCCAGTGGTGATCAAATACCACCAAAAGAATTCTCTATTTGTGTGAAAAAAGGACATAAATTTAGTTTGGGTACAGCGCTGCATGTCTGCGTAATTACCAGTTGAAATAGCGCAGTGCTGAATAGCAAAAAAATTACCTGATCAGAAAGGGGGGTAAATCTTTTGGAGGGAAAGTGGTTAAAGAAATTTCTTTGAACTGTGAATTTCATGTGCAGAGGGATGAATTTATTGGAAGGGCTTTCTTTCATAGTAAAAAAAATTTGTTTGGTGAATATATACAGACAGTGTGCTTTAAAAGTAAAGTTATCCTTTCGATTCCTTGTCTATTAGAGGAGTCTTACTAAGGTCCTATGCACACATCTATTGCTTATTTATTTCACTGACCAGAATATAAATTTATTCTGGCCACTGAAATGTAAAATGCTTAAGCATTACACGCGCCTAGCATTTTTAGATGGATTTACCGAGTTTAGATGGACCAGGTATTTTTCCTGCCAAAACTCTCCTATCTTAAATCCACAAGTAATGAGTTTTATTTTCTGCCTCTAAACACCCCTACCTTTAAACTCCTGTAAATACCTATGTGCGCATGGACACATTGCCTAACATGGAGGGGCATTTGGAGGCAAAAAAAAAAGTGTTTCTAAGGTCTAAAATATAAAGTTCCCTTCCATATCTTTTTCAAATACTCAATTCCTTTCTCTTTAGCCCTCCTTCTGATCCCTTCACTTTCCCTTTTTTTTTTAGTTTTTTAGTTTCTTTCTCTGTGACTTTGCTGCTTTATTTTCCTCTCTGATCTTTTACAGTGCTTTCAGTTCACATCTCCCTTTCTGTACTGTGCCCAAGTCCTTTCCTCCTTCCTTTTTCAACACCTTTTTCTCTCAGTTTGGCTTCACACTTTCCACATCATACACCATTGAACCTCTGGCTGCTCCACATGCTCCTGTCTGTTACCACTTTGCCAGTTGAAAAGCTGTTACTATCCTAGACTGAAGAGTTCTACCCATTCTAAGTCTTGGCAGCCAGCTATCTAAGGTTGCATGTGTTTTATAAATATTTTAAAATTAAAATATTTTTAAAAGATTTATAAAGTGTTACAGGTGACACCCCTGATAGGTGACATGGATTAAGTCTTTTAAGTGGCACCTTGGTCTTCACCAGAGCACCCTGTAAGGAGACCCTAGTGGCCCCCCACAATGCTTTTCTGAAAGCTATCACCAGCTCCAGGCTCTTAGGGGATCACAGGAACTGGATGGGTGGCTACAAAGTATAGACAGGCAACATGCACAACTCAGGAAGAGACGTCAAGTTGTGCAAGTGTACACATGGTAAGCAATGAAGAACCAGCCTGCAAATGACTTCTTTGCTCCAGCCATGGGGATTTGTAATTGCCTTTCTGGATTATGTAAAAACAGATTAGACTCCATTTATAACTACATTTATGCAATAAGCTGTGAAGACATTTTCCTAGAACTGTATGGTTTTTAGCTAGGCATTTAAATCCAGTGATGAAGTAATGCTAAAAGCCTGGAAAAAAAATGCAACCCAGTGGATGTATGTACTTTGACCACAAAAAGAAAACATAATTTTGGTAGTTTGAAAAGAGTCAATGTGTATGTAAACCCCAACAATAAACGTATTTGACTTGCTGCCTTTTGGTCTGTTAAAACTAACACTGAAACGTATGTCTGATAAGTACAATAAAAACCTGCTGATCCTGCCAGAAATCCATGGAACACCCAACATCCCCTGGTGAATTGAAAAATGCTGCACTGAAATTATTGGGGCAGCAGAGTGGATGAATGGTTAGCACTTCTACCTGGCAGTACTAGGGTTGTTGGTTCAAATCCCAGCCACTGCACCTCCTGCCTGGAGTTTGCATGTTCTTCCTGTGCCTGCATGGGTTTCCTACCACACTCCAAAGACATGCTGGTAGGTTAATTGAATCCTGTCTAAATTGGCCCTAATATGTTACATAGTTAGTCTGGCTGAAAAAAGACAAAAATCCATCCAGTTCAACCATTAAAAAAAAAAAAGCTTGGACCAGACCTTTTTACTATTAAGATATTTGAAGAATTTTGGGGGGTTTGTCCTGCTATCTTTTGCAATCTGTCGTTCATTTTCAATTTTTGTGGCCTTTATTTCCTTTTTGCATATTCTGTTATATTCTTTGTAATGTTTAAACGATGATAGCATTCATTCATTCTTATATTTAATAAAAGCTCTTTTCTTATTATCTATAGCTTTTTTAACTTTGGCCGCAAGCCATATAGGTTTGATTTTTAGCCTTTTAAACTTGTTGCCGTGGGAATATATTTTGCAGTGTGTTCACATACAGTCTTTTTGAAGAGCTCCCATTTCTGTGTAGTGTTCATCGATGACAATATTCCCTCCCAGTCTAAGTCTTGGACAGCAGCTCTCAGCCTTGGAAAATTAGCTCTCTTAAAATTGAGCTTTTTTATTTTTCCCATATGTTCTCGCTGTGTATGTATGAATTTGAGTTAAGGATTTTAGATTGTACACTCCTTGAGGATTAGGGACTGATGTGAATGTGCAAGATATATGAAAAGCACTGTGTAAATTAACACTGCTATATAAGTACCTGAAATAAATAAATGTTTTGGCCCTGCCTGTCTCTCTTCTATAGATACAGTAGATCAGCCTTTCTCAACCATTTTACTTCAAAGGAACCCTTGATATTATTTTCAGGTCCTGGAGAACCCTTCTGAAACCATTTCTTTTGGAGTCAATTGAAAACAATATATTGATTTGTCAGTGAGAAAAACCACAAAGGAGTAATGTACCGTATTTTCCGGTGTATAAGGCGACTGGGTGTATAAGACGACCCTCTAATTTTCCAGTTAAAACATAGGTTTTGGGTTATACTCGCCTTATAAGACTACCCCCCTTCCGAGGCAACACCATTTAAAAACATCAGATTTTTTTATTGAAATGATTATGACTTCCCGGTACTTTAAATCCTTCAAAATCCTCATGTTCATCCTCTGACATCATAAGTTCATGAATGACATCTTGTGATACATTTGTAAGACAGTCATCATATGGATCAAATTCCAAATCAGATGGTTACCGCTGGATGTGCGGTAATACGGTAGCTTCGGCTACATGCAGCATACAATATATATACAGCCCGCTGGATGTGCAGTAATGTACATACAATATACCGCGCTGAGCCAAGCTGGCTCAAAACAAATTTCCCTATGACAGATTAATCTGTCAGCCCGCTGGATGTGTGGTATATACAGTATACTGAGTATATACCACTGTGGTATATACAGTATACTGAGCCAAGCTGTTTCAAAACGTACCGGAACATCCCTACGGTAATCAGACCGCTGGATGTGTGTATGTACAGTAGCTGAGGCTACATACAATATACGCTGGGACAATCACGGCGAGCGATGTATTCTACTAATGAATACAAAGCCTGCTCGGATTGGCTGAGGTTGTGACATCATCAGCCCACCTCTCTGACTCAGCCAATCCGAGCAGGCTTTGTATTCATTAGTAGAATACATCATTCACCGTGATTGGCCCAGTGTATACTGTATGTAGCCGCAACTACCATACATACACGCATCCAGCGGGCTGATTACAGTAGGGACGTACCGGTATGTTTTGAAACCGCTTGGGTCAGCGCATTATACTGTATATACAACACATCCAGCGGGCTGACAGATTAATCTGTCATAGGGACATTTGTTTTGAGCCAGCTTGGCTCAGCACGGTATACTGTATGTACAGTATTACCACAAATCCAGCCAGCTTGACCCAAACAAACTCAAGGTTGCCATTTTATATCCCGCGTATAAGACGACCCCCAATTTTTGGGGTATATTTTTAAGTATAAAAAGTAGTCTTATACGCCAGAAAATACTGTATATAGTATTATATATGAAGTATTGTATACCAATACAGTGGAGATTGGAATACCACTCCTACAGACAGCTAAAAAGACCATTGTTGTCATGAACTGGTTATGCTAAGTGGTGTTGGCCCCAGAAATATGCAGGCACCATCAAATGGGAGATCAATTAGCCACAGCTCAAGGAACCCCTAGTAACATCTAAAATAACCCTAGGGTTCCATGGAATCCTGGTTGATAATAGCTGCAGTAGAGTGAGTAAGCTTTGCCACCCAAGGACAAGAAGTGTGTTACTGGCACATTCAATAGGTGAAAATATAGGGAAAAAGTGTAAACAAAAGTAAAGCATCCTAAATATCTAAGAACTGGTAAGCTGCAGTATATATTACGTTTTTGTTCTTGGGTTAAGATACACTTTATCTTTAGGCTTGATGGTTCTGCTTCCACTTAATTTCAGTTGTCCCTAAATTTCCAACCCACACATTGTTTATGTTCAGAATAAATTACCCAGTTAGTCATATTATTAGTCAAGTGAAATGACAATAATAGGGTATACCATGTAATAGCACTAAAAACATACAAATTTATTTCCCAACAGGGTGAGTTATAACAGTCATCGTAGAAACACTTAAGGACAAATTTGAACTGGAAGCCTTTACTGTGGTAGTCTGCAGTTTGCCTCCCTCTGAGTCAGCATGTGTGTTAGTTTTTTGTGCAAATAACTATATTAACATGATGAGTATAAATGAATGTGCTTGTAAGAATTATGACTGTGTGGCATGATTACTATTTCTTCCTGTAGTATGCCCCTATTTATTAATTAGTCAGTTTTATAGTTCTCTGCCATGAGCTCTGTTCTTCTCTGACAAGACTTTATAATAGATTGTAAAAATTCAGCAATCTGACATACTGAAATATTTTGCTTTTATATCATTTTAAAAGAAATACGGTAGAGAAAAATAAAACTCTTTTTTTTCATATTGTAGTTAAGAATCAAAGAAAAAGACAAATGAGTCTGTTATACTGCATATTTTGTTTGGCGAGACTAACAGAAGATTTTCAGTCCAGCTGCTTTTAAATTTATAATGATTCTGTCCTCATTTCTTCATTGACAGTTTCTTTTTATCAATGATGTTTTTGCTGCTTCAATTTTTTTCTTAAGAGGAATAAAGAGGGAGTTGTGCACAGTAAGGGTGAGAGGGGATACAGCAGGAAATCTAAGTGCCAATTTTCACCAAAACAAGGGCTCAGATTTGATGTATTTATTTTTTAATGAACTGGAATCTAAACTAGATGATGTGCAGGGGAAAAATTTCCTCTTAAAAGAGTATTGAAGTGATAAAACTGCTAGAAGGTAGAGGTTTTTATACCTTTTTTTCTGCAAAAAACAACTTCTTAATTTTCCAAAAACTTGTGGCAACAAGAGATCTGCAAAATATACACCATGCTTTGTATCAAACTCTTTGGGGTGTCTACTTTCCAAAAAGGGATAATTTTTTTGGGGGGGGGGTTGGTGCTATTCTGGTATTTCAGGGCCTCTGAAACTGTGATAGGTAGTCAGGAAGTGTAATGAGGAAATAAAGCCCTTTAAAAGCCTGAAAGTGCTTATTGGATTTTGGGGTCCTGTTCCTGGCTAGACTGCCAAAAAGTCTCTCACAAGTGGTACTGGGGTGCAGTAGCAGAATGTATTTTGGGGAGTAATTCCACATATACCCATGGCATGTGTGAGCAATAAATCATATAAGGGACACTTTTGTGTAACAAGAAAACATTTTTTTTTGTCATTTTCCATTAACTTGTAGTAAAAAAATAAATTCTTCTATTGACTCAACATGCCTCTCAGCAAATAGTTTGGGGTGTCAACTTTCCAAAATGGGGTCTTTTTGGGGGGGGGGCATTTTATGCCCAGCATTAGACTATTATGCCACACATCACTCACTCTTCTAACCACCTGAAGATCAAGCCTTTTCTGACACTTTTTGTTCACATGAAAAAAATCTGTATTTTTTGCTAGGAAATTACTTTGAACCCCCAAACATTGTATTTTATTTTTAAAGCAGACACCCTAGTGAATAAAATGGTGGGTGCTGCAATTTTTTATGTCGCATAGTAGATTTTTCAAACGCAGATTTTCTTTTTTACTTGAAAATTAAGGAAATTAATTTAAACCCCCAAACACTATATATTTTTTTAAAGCAGACACCCTAGTGAATAAAATGGTGGGTACTACAATTTTTTATGGCACAAAGTACTTGTGCAGTGATTTTTCAAAAGCAAATTTAAAAAAAAATACACTTTTTTTACTTTTAATGCACAAAAACACAATATATTGGCCAATTATTTGGTAAAATATAAAAGATGATGGTATGCTGAGTAAATGGATACCAAATGGATACCAAACATGACATGCTTTAAAACTGCGCATGCCCCATGCAATGGCGACAAACTGCATACATTTTTAATATCCATAGGCAACACTTTAAAAGCCTTTACAAGCTACCATTTTAGATTTACAGAGGAGGTCTAGTGTTAGAATTACTGCCCTTGATCTGAGGTTCGCGGCGATACCTCACATGCATGGTGGAACCGCTGTTTACATACTGGCACAGGGTCAATGCTCGTGCACGCAGGTGCAAGCGCACGTGGGGGGGGGGGGGGGGGGCAAGGGTGCTTTTTTTTAGTTATTTAGATTTTTTAAATTATTTTTACACTATCCCTTTTATTTATTTATTTATTGATCACTTTTAATGCTATCACAGGGAATGAAAATATCCCCTATAACTTCAATGGGCATTGTCAGCTATTCTTTTTTGAGAATTATGGGGTCTATCAGACTCTAGATATCTCCTCTGCCCATACTTTATCTAATCTCACCAAGATCGGTGTGATCAGATGCTTTCCCAATTTACAAATGGCGCTGTTTATATCCTGCAAAACTGAAGGGATGAAATGCTTGTAGCTTCTGATTTATTAAACTATAGAGATGATTGACACCATTCTGGTTTCCAATCAGCTCTATGGTCATCTGGCAGAAACACCGGCTGCATTCTCAGTTTCCCCCGATAGCACGGGACTGCCCGAGAAGGCCATGGAAGGCAGCAGGGGAGAGGGGCATTGTCTCCCGCTGCTTTTAAAAGCAATCCTGAAGTTAAGTAGCCACTAGTACTGCTTTTACAGGAAAGACTATTGCTGAAAAAAAACAATACCAGGATGATGCCTGCAGTTGTAGGCATCATCCTGGTATAACCATTCAAAGTCCAGTGATGTACCAGTAGGTCGCTGTTCCTTGTTGAGTATATATACTATGTTCTTATTTTTTTTTGTATGCAGCCTGTGGGCTGAATGAATCTCTGCCAGAAAAAGTGTGTGGTATGCCCACCATTAGAATATCCCACCTTGTATCCACCCACTTATGATGGTATGAACACATTAGGTCACATGATGCCACATGCGCCAAGATTGCACAAATGTCTAAATAGTGGCACGCTTGAATAAAAATTGTCCACGTATAAGTGGTACCCCATATGGAAAAAGGATGAAACCAAGTCCCAAACTATCTTGCCACTGCTCCCCATGTAGTCTGGGCATCTGGGGGGCTCCACGTGACTCTCTTTTCCCTCGTAAATCCGAAACTTATAAGTATAGCCTGTTGCCCTCTCACAGGTATTATACATCTTGACCCCATATGTGGCAGGCTTGCTGGGGAGAAATTGTTTGAATGCAAGGCGGACAGAAAAATTAATGAGGGACTCATCAACGCAGATTTTTTGCTGGGGAGTATAGACATCTGCAAATTTTTGGTTAAGGTGATTTACGAGGAGACGAATTTTGTGGGGCTGGTCAAATTTAGGGTCACCCCGAGGACAACAGAGTGTATTGTCATTGAAATGCATAAAACACATTATACTCTCATATCTATGCCTGGCCATGGCAGCAGAGAACACGGGCATATGATGAATTGGGTCTGTGGACCAATACAACCGCAATTCATTTTTTTTAGAAATGCCCATGTTTTAGGGTTAGGCCCCCAAAAAATTTTAATTTGGAAACCGTAATAGGTTTCCATGCAAATGTCTGGCAAGGTTTGAATTTGGGTTGGCAGTGATAAATTGTTGTGCATATAAATTGCTTTGATCCACAATCAATGCATACAGATCTTCTATGAAAAAACAACTTCAAAAAATTAAGGGGAGTAGTTAAATTTGCTGTTTCCACCTGAATTCCAGGTTGGGTAGTGAATGGTGGAAGTACGAGTTCTGATTCTGTGAACACTGCGGTTTTGTGTGCAATGTATCAAGTGACAGTGACCTACTGACACTGCACTTGTTGGTACCAGTTCCTAAATGCTGTGCACCTTGGAGTTGGTGTTCTCTAACTGTAGTGGTGTATAGAGTACTTAGTGTTAACAGTATAGTCACTTAGCCACGGGTTCCTAGAGGGTTAACTGTTCATTGCAGCTTGTTTATGGCCTGGAGTTAGGCTTTAATGCTGATTTCGCAAATTGCAATTAGCAACTGTAATTCTTTGTAACTGTGTAGGGGGCTTAAAACTGGGAGAGGAACAGCCAAACGCTACTGTGTCATCATTATTCAGTAACTTTGCTAGCTAAACACCAGTTGTCTTTGGTATCCTAAATGGTGATAGATTTGATCCTGCAAACTTGCAGACCCTACCTTTGAGCCCGCGTAGCCTTGCCTAAAAATTATGAGTACATGAGGCAGGTTGTAAGGCATAGAACATAGGAGGACGCAATACAATTTTGTGCTGTACCTTGAAGGAGGATAAGGGTAAGTCCAAGACTTGCCTTCTCTCAGTTTATGCATTGCTATATCCAGTATATATATATATATATATATATATATATATATACACTATATTGACAAAAGTACAGTATTGGAACAGCCCTCCAAATCATTGTGTTCAGGTGTTCCAATCACCTCCATGGCCACAGGTGTATAAAATCAAACACCTAGGCATGCAGACTGTTTCTACAAACATTTGTGAAAGAATGGGTCACTCTCAGGAGCTTAGTAAATTCAAGTGTGGTATTGTGATTGGTTGCCACCTGTGCAATAAGTCCATCCGTGAAATTTCCTTGATCAACTGTTAGTGGTATTATAACAAAGTGAAAGCAACTGGAAACAACAGCAACTTAAATGTAAAATGACAGAGCGGGGTCAGCGCATGCTGAAACGCACATTGCATAGAAGTTGCCAGCTGTCTGCAGGGTCAATAGCTAAAGACCTCCAAACTTCATGTGGCCTTCAGATTAGCACAACAGTGCATAGAGAGCTTCATGGAATGGGTTTCCATGGCTGAACAGCTGCATTCAAGCCTTTCATCACCAAGTGCAATGCAAAGCTTGGGATACAGTGGTGTAAAGCATGCCACCACTGGACTCTAGAGCATTGGAGATGTGTTCTCTGGAGTGACGAATCACACTGGCAAACCGATGGACATGTCTGGGTTTGGCGGTTGCCAGGAGAACAGTACTTGCCTGACTGCATTATGCCAAGTGTAAAGTTTGGTGGAGGAGGATTATGGTGTGGTGTTGTTTTTTAATGGTTGGACTTGGCCCCTTAGTTCTAGGGAAAGGAATTCTTAAGGCGTCAGCATACTTAAACATTTTGGACAATTTCATGCTCCCAACTTTGTGGGAACAGTTAGGGGATGGCCCCTTCCTGTTTCAACATGACTGCACACCACTGCAGAAAGAAAGGTCCATAAAGACATGGATGAACGGATTTGAGGTTAAGGAACTCGACTGGCTTGCAAGTCCTGACCTCAACCCAATAGAACTCCTTTGGGATGAATTAGAGCGGAGACTGCGAGCCAGGCCTTCTCGTCCGACATCAGTGCCTGATCTCACAAATGCAGTTCAGAAAGAATGGTCAAACACTCCCATAGACACACTCCTAAACCTTGTGGACAACCTTCCCAGAAGATTTGAAGCTATTATAGCTGCAAAGGGTGGGCCAAACCAATATTGAACCCTACAGACTAAGATTGGGATGCCATTAAAGTTCATCTGCGTGTAATGGAAGGTGTCCCAATACTTTTGGCAATATAGTGTATATGCTCCAAGTTTAGAGTAAGGCCCTTTCACACTGGTGTACTTTTGCTGCGCTTTTCCATGGTTACAAAAGCGCGTGAAAACTATTCCCCATTAAAACTTATGTAACTCTTCACAAGCAAGTGTGCCGTGCTTTGAAAAGTCTTCCATTGTAAGGCAGTGGGAACACATCAAAAGTGCAGCTGTGTGAAAGGGCCCTTAAACTGCATGAAAGCTCATCAAAAGGGCATCATTATGAAAGGGCCCTTAGTTCAGTGTATTGTCCTGGCCCTTGTGTTTAATTCCTGTGCTAGGTATAAACTGGTCTGAGTGGCTGCCATCTTTTTCTTTGTGGAATTTCGTACAGACACACAATGGGGATCTTCTGCTTCCTTAAAATAGAAGTATGTTTTTTTTTTTCATTCATACTTACCCAGGTAGATGAAACATTGATTCAATGCTGCATCTGTCCCCCGCCGGCTCTAAGGGTGAGGACTGACCAATCAGACACAGCATATCACTCAGTTCTCCTTGCTCTTCTGAGCAGAGAGCAGTGACTGTAAGTCACCCATTGGAGTGCGGGTTGTGGAGTGGGCAGGAGTGGCTGGCTCAATGAGAGGCTGAGCCAGATGCCGGTCTAGGCACCTGGGTGTATCTCTACCATATGGTAGCAATCTTTCCCCAGCCTGCATCGGTTATGTGAAGCCAGCTGACAGTGGATTTCAGTCCACTCTCGGCTAAAAAAGGATCACAAGAGTGCAGAATGAACAAGCTTTGGCTGTACTTCTCCTTTAAGTGAGTCATGGCTTCTTGTGGAATGGAACTTTGGAAGTTGTGTCCAAGAGAAGGGAGGCAGAGGGGAAATGAATCTCCAATATTTCTATGGCCTCCCTATAGCTGACCTTTCTCCCATTACTGGCTTATCATGCCTTGTTCTGCACTTTGTTCTGTTAATGTGGCCATCTTGGTAAAGGCAGGGTATTGCTTCAGTATGTGAGAGCATCGAACAAGGTGAACAGTGTATTTCTCCAACAAGCAGCACAGTAGTGACATCACCAAAATCTAACTTTAAATTTTTGGAGATTAAGGCTGGCAATAGATAGGTCAAGAAAGTGAACAGACTCCCCCCTCCACACAAGCCAGATGGACAGAGCAATCCTTCCTGGTGTGCCATTGTATTTTGACAATGGGATTCTTCCGTTGTCATAATTCACTTATCAGTGTTGCAGCAGATTGGCTGCAGCCTCTGATTAAATAGAAATTTTCCAACATTAGATCTACTTTTATCTAGTGGGAATGGCCATAGATGGATTGAAATGTGGCCAGACCCTGCTGTGCTGGCTGAAATATGGTCCATCTATAAAAAATAAAATATATAGTGTTGCGCTCCCAAACCTCAAATCAATATATTATGATTTGATCTCTATTATAAAGATTAAGAATGATGTGTACGAATAAACTTATATACTAATTTTCTTATACTTTGAATTTATACAAATAATTAATGTGCATGAAAAAATAAATAAATATACTGCAAATAACAAAAAATAAAATATGAAAATAAAAATAAAAATAAAAAAATAGAAATAAAAATAAAAATAAAAATAAAAATAATGTCCCAAAAAAGTGACTTTGTGCTGGAAAATCTTCAATTTACAATGATTGGTGACTGCTTGTGAATCCTCCCTTAAGTAAAGATGTGCGCTCACCTCATAAGAAGCCTGCAATTAGGCTATATAAACTTGTGGTTCACCTCCTTTGGAACCTACTTGTTTAGAACTCCTGCTTTAGGATATCCATGGTGTGCAACATATGCTATAGGATGAATCTCCTCTCCAGCGGATGCAATTCATCTATTTTTTCATCTCCATACGATTCACCACATATAAAAAAGATCTCGACATGGGACCATCTCAATATGCTAACAATTGGAGGCAATACGATCATTACCAATCCCAGAATAGGGAACCCCAGAGATTCCCTCATCCAGGGTATAGACCCTATTATAATCCAGGATATAGAGGAGGGGGTTACAGAAGACCATATGGACACCCACCTAGATACACACAAGGATACAGACCCAATTATTATAAATCCCCTAACCATAAATCACAAGGATATCCCCCACCATACAATCATATGTATAACGTTCCAGTTCACAACAGCTATTCACCATTAGAGCAACAACAACAGGAAAACTCTATCCCCAACCCTTTTTTAGGATGGGATTACAATCCCACACACAATATAGAAAGACCAGAAAGAGGGGAAAAAGAGGAGGAAGAAAAAGGAAACAAGAAAAGGAGAAGGGATCCATAGGGGAAGGTATATACAATTTAAGTGGTATACCATTGACCAGTGATGAGATTAAAACATTAGATAGAGGTTTGAAGTTTGCGCCAACTAATAAGTTGAATAAGTTTGAAACTTATGTAAGCGTACAAAAATTTGTGAGAAAATTAAATTTAAAAAAATATTTTTTACAGAATCCTATTGTGACCAATAGTCAGAGCACTGGTAATATACAACACAGTACGTTGAAAAATAAATCATTATTCAACCCCAAAAATCAAGATAACCTATATATAAATAATTTTAAGAAAATGGTGATGGAAGACATAGAAGAACTTAAGATTAAAACGTTTAAAGGAGAATCTGATATAAATAGAGGAATAAAGTCTCTGCAAAATAGAAACAGCTTAGTGGTAAGACCAGCTGATAAGGGGGGGGTATAGTGTTATTATCGAAGGACTCTTATGAAATTTCCATGAGAAAAATGTTAGAAGACACTGATACTTACAGTAAATTAATTAACAACCCTACAAAGGCATATAAGACAGAATTAAGTAAATTAATACTATATGGAAAACAAAAAAACATTTTGGATGAAAAGGAAGCAAATTACTTGGTGCCCTCAGTAAGTAAGATACCGGTTCTCTACTCAATACCAAAAATACATAAAAGTTTAGAGGATCCGCCTATGCGACCCATAGTTAATGGTATTGATGGGCTATTATCTAGGATTGGACAGTATATAGATCAATTTCTTCAACCCTTAGTAGAGAAAACAAAAGCGTATATAAAAGATACTACACATGTGATTAATATTGTTCAAACAGTAGAAAAGAGGAATAATTTAACTCTGAGTACAGCAGACGTCTCTTCACTGTACACCATAATAGATCATGTGGGAGCAATAGAGGCAGTAACTTGGGCTTTGAATAAATATTCCTCTCTCTCTAAGAAACAAATTAAATTTCTGATTAAATGTATCAGATTTTGTCTCAGCCACAACTATTTTTGGTACAAGGGTGATTACTACTTGCAGATAAGGGGAGTTGCCATGGGCGCCCGTTTTGCACCCAGTGTTGCCAATCTGTACATGGCAAAATGGGAGGAGGAAGCAGTGTACTCCAATATAAATAACAATATAGTTGTATATGGCAGATTTATTGATGACATTTTGATATTGTGGAATGGTGATACACTGTCATTGACAGATTATTACCAGAATCTAAATTTGAACATCAAAAATATTATATTGAGTTGGAACATCAATGTGAAGGAAATAAATTTTCTAGATCTCACTTTAGTGAATACAGATGAAGGGTTAATAACTAAAAATTATTTCAAAAAAACTGATCGTAACTCATATATACCTGTTAATAGCTGCCATTACAGACCATGGATCAAAAATGTACCAAGGGGACAATTTTATAGGTTGAGACGTAATTGTACTAATATTGAAGATTACAAAGAACAAAGTCAAGTACTCGTCCAAAGATTTGTAGACAAGGGTTATAAGAAAGAAACTATATTGGATGAAAGAAGTAAAATAGAACTCACAGACAGAACAACATTGTTAGAGAAGAAGAAGAAACAAAAGGTTAGAGAACACGAATTGTCTATAGTATTACCGTATAACAGACAATATAGAGATGTTCAAAAAATTATAAAAAAACATTGGAATATACTCCAACTTGATAAAACATTGAAGAACATTGTTAAAGAACAACCCAAGTTCATTTATAAAAGGGCACCAAATATTCGTGACCGAGTAGTTAAAAATGTGTTAGAACCCCCCCAAACTTTGAAAAATACTCTAAGTTTCTTCAGTGGAACTGGGTTTTACAAGTGTGGTCGGTGCTACAGTTGTAGAAAAACACATCTAAATCCAAGACACAGAGAGTCATTTACAAATCCGAGGAATGGGAAACAATATAAAATAGACCAATTCATTTCTTGTGACAGTACAGGTGTAGTGTACGCCTTAAAATGTCCCTGCAATTATCTATATATAGGTCGCACAAAGAGAAGTCTGAAAGAACGCATGCAAGAACACGTACACAATATAGATATAGGATTCAAATACCATCATTTATCAGTACATTTCAAAACTCACCACAACCAAGATATAAATAAAATAGAATTTTGGGGTATCACTAAACATAATTCACACTGGAGGGGGGATAATTTAGTACGCGAAATAAGTAAAAAGGAATCATTTTGGATTTATGAGTTGGGCAGTTTAGCACCAGGAGGATTAAACAAGGATTTTGATTTATCATGTTTTATTAGTGACATTTAGATTGGGAAATATATGTTAGATTTATCATCATAATTTAGTTTAATAATAATATATAGAGGTTTGATAAGGTGCGGTGGAGATAAATCGGAATAGGATTAGGACGATAATATGTTCTGATTATCTTCCAACATTCTTGATACACCTTGTTAAATTAGTTCCCAATCAGGGCTTATCTTAGTGTTATCATAGGTTGTCATTATATATACATGTATCTATTTATATATTAATATATAGGGAAGTATATAATATATACTTCATTTATATATTTTTTAGCATTTTAGTTTACAATAAAATTTTTTTATTTTTATATAGTTTTTTATTTTTATTGTTATTTTTATATTTTTTATTTATATTTTTTGATCTAGTATTGGATGAAAAATAACATATTTAATGATGTTTTGTATTTTGGTATTGTTTGCTTATTTCACATATGGATGTACCAGCAATATATATTTTTATATTTTGGTTACTGAAGAGAACAGTTATATCCGCGCTGATTGCGGAATTGTGATACTATGTGTCCCTCCGGGAAGATTAGAGAGATCTATTATCATATGTAGCAGAGGATGACAGCGTGTATTAAATCATATTCACCACCAAAAAAATGGCTACCCCCATCGGAAAGTCAATAAAATGGCTGAGCCGTGCTTTATAAGCCGGCAATATGCGAGTGACGGACCAATCAAATCCCCCTGATGAAGCCACGTGACCAGTGGCGTAACGCGTAGGGGTGGGACTGTAACGTCACTCGGAGGGAGTCAGTCTGTTTGCCGGACCACGAGCACACAGCTCCGATAATCAGCGGCGGTCTTGGATTGTATTTGTGCTACCACTATCCGCACACCTAATATGTGAGTGCCATATTTTGAGCAAATAAAAGTCACACTTATATAAAAGATAAAGCACCATGTCGAGATCTTTTTTATATGTGGTGAATCGTATGGAGATGAAAAAATAGATGAATTGCATCCGCTGGAGAGGAGATTCATCCTATAGCATATGTTGCACACCATGGATATCCTAAAGCAGGAGTTCTAAACAAGTAGGTTCCAAAGGAGGTGAACCACAAGTTTATATAGCCTAATTGCAGGCTTCTTATGAGGTGAGCGCACATCTTTACTTAAGGGAGGATTCACAAGCAGTCACCAATCATTGTAAATTGAAGATTTTCCAGCACAAAGTCACTTTTTTGGGACATTATTTTTATTTTTATTTTTAATTTTATTTCTATTTTTTTATTTTTATTTTTATTTTCATATTTTATTTTTTGTTATTTGCAGTATATTTATTTATTTTTTCATGCACATTAATTATTTGTATAAATTCAAAGTATAAGAAAATTAGTATATAAGTTTATTCGTACACATCATTCTTAATCTTTATAATAGAGATCAAATCATAATATATTGATTTGAGGTTTGGGAGCGCAACACTATATATTTTATTTTTTCTGTTTATCACATTGGTAGTTATGTGCTATAGGTTTGCGATCCATTAATAGAGTGTATTTACAAGGAGTTTTTGTTTACTTTCTGGCTCGCAAGACATTTCCATTATGGTCCATCTATAGCCAGCTTAAATGATTCTGCAGCCCATACATGGGTCGAAATCTAAACAAATTTTCTTTAGATTTTTATGCGTTTTGTAATGCGATGGTGCCACTGTTGATTTCGAAATTCGGCCAACCAAGCCTTCAATTTCACATGTTGCTATAGAAAAGAATTTTCGTAGCCAAGAATTTTCTTTTCTTTCCAGGTCACGGCTCATGCTCATTTCTTTTTCGATTATATTCCTTGCACGATTTTCCTATCATTGATTAGAAATTTGTTAGTTTTTCAAAAAATTAGCCATTTCCGTGGCCCACTGATGGTGCGAATTTCGAACGAAAATTCTTAGAAAAGATTTTCGAAAGAAAATACTTTCAGAATTCGACCCATGTTTGGCCGGCTTACGTTCACCTTTGAGAACATGTTACACGTTCCACCTATTTTTAGGGTGGAACATGTAACGTGTTCCCATAGCTGCAGCTGCGCCCGCCGCTCCCCCCTCCCTCTGACAGATAGTAGAGAAGTTTCCCTGTACTATCTGTCAGATTTGAAAACACAGCGACCGTGCGGTGCTCCGTCCACACAGTCACATCACTTATTCACTGAGTTCTGTGAATGAGTGCCTACAAGACCTGGCAGCCTTAGCGGCTGTGGGCTTGTAGTGTTCAATGAACTACCATGGTGCTGTGGAGCGCCGTGGTAGTTCATTGAAGCTTCCTGTCAGAATATCTGCTTGACTGTACACCCCATACGGCAAGCAGATATTCTGACAGGTCTACAGGAGACCTGCATGGCACCAGTGATCTACTGATTGCTGGTGCAATGCTTTCCAGGTTCCTTTGGACAAAAATAATAAATGCACATTTTTTAACCTGCAAAAAAATGTCCATTTATTATCCTTGTCCAAAAGGTGAACTTCGCATTCAACATTCAGATGCAGCCATGATCTTACACTGCATATAGATAGATAGATATATAGATATATATATATATATACAGTACACAGCTATGAGGTTGCAGAATATGAATTTCCAGGCACCCTCACATACCTGGCAATGCCAGATAAAATGGATAAAAATGTCCAGGAAACTGCTTGTGCAATGAATGTTCCTAAATGTCATCAGTAACAGCAAATCTTCAGATTTTGAATTCAGGTCAACTTACTTGTGTGAGTGGGCACAAAATAGTTACGTGAGATGAGCACTGGATGCTGGGACATCATGCTACCAGGCTGGGAATTACTGGGAAATTCCTATCTAGTTTCTATACAGAGAAAAATATGAAGACTTCCTGTGCTGTACTATACTTGCCAACACAATACACATGAACAGTAGCTGCCAATGCACATAGTGCACAATACACATAGCATGAAATGTGGGGTGCTATGTTGTCCAAAATGCTGTTGGTACATTTTTTTCTTATGATAGGATGCACTGCTTCTGTGTCGTTTTAAAATGCATCAGGTTATTATTGTTCAGTAGTGTGCTGACATCTAGTGGGGGTTTTGGCCCACTACAACTTGTTTACTATGTGATTTTGATTTATCCCTTTGTCCTTCCCTCATGCGTAGTACTAGTTCTAGCTAGACCCTCCTAATTTCTTCCATATTACCACTATCAGTGCCCCACAGAGATGGGGATTAGGAGTCATTGTCTTCTTATTTTTTAAAGGACTGGAAAAAAATAATTTTACTGCAATTTTCTAAAATAAAATTGCATTTGTTTTAACTTCTGTGTCCTATTGAAGAGCTAATCAATGGATGATGCCAAGTTAGCAGGTTACCATATTGTGCAGACAAACTGGGTCTAAGGAGGCATATCAATGCATAAAGTGGTATCTGGAACACAAAAGATTGTTTTAATTCACCCAATACCCAAATGCATACATTATTGCAACAGAAAGTATGAATGGGTCCTAAAAAACTTCAAAAGATACGTTTACCTATGATATAAGCTTGGGCTCCCATGCAGGGAATACCCTTCGGAAAAGGGGCTTACAAACAATTCTTCTTCCAAAGGATAAAGCTACAAATAAAAGAAGTGGCTGGTAGCTGTAAAGATGTCAGTTGATGGTAATTGCCTACTGTATTTATAGAATCTGTGCAGTTATTTGTTTGACTACTTCTGTTGGCCAGTGCAAAGAACGAGCGTATTTATCTAGAGAAGAGAGCAGGTGATAGTTGAAGGTCTGGATCCAATGCACTGGGCATGTGCTCAGGGTCCCAAGGCCTAAAATGCAAGTCTCTGTTTAATAAAAGATTTGTTTTATGACATCCCTTCTGTTGGATTTATCAATGTGTTTCCTTCCCTAGTTGGCCAGAGAATTATTAGTATACTTTACAAAACATATGCCATATCTTACTTCCAAACTATGAAAAAAAATAGAAAATCAATAAGTGTAATGCCCCCCCTCTTAAAGGGCAACTATTGCAACAAAAATGCAAATGTTAAGCTATATTTTTATATCTGAATAAGCTTTTAAGTAATCTGTAGTTTTAGCAGTGTTAGACAAAATAGATGGAAATTTTATGTTTCCTTTTTCCCTTTTCCCCCATTACACCTCAATAGATATTTATTTGATATTTTTTAGGCAAGGCATACAAACGCTCTATACCAAAAGCTCCAAAAAGGCAGAGCATATGTCATCACACATTGCATGTCTTTTATGGCATGCTTCATATACATGTAATGGATACTGTTTTAACTGTTTGAGGATGATGACTGGCATGTTAAATCTCCTTCATTAGCAGACCATTTTTTCAGTTTTCAGTGCAGTTTACATTGGCTGAAAAATACTTGGTCATGCAAAATTGCACCCAAATTAATTTTATATTTTTTTATACAGATACAGCTTTCTTGTGCCAGTATTTAATAAACTGTTTTTTTTTACTATGTACAGGAAAAAAGAACAAGAGATTTCACTTATTTCTGTTATAAGACATAGCAATTAAAAATTCCAGGTAAATAGGAACATCCCAAATTGACCCCTTTTCGCACAGTAGACACCCCAAATGATTTTTTTTGTTACAATTTTTTAAAATAAAGAAATATGAGAGTATTAAGGGGGTTAAAATATAGAGCTTGAGGGGGCGCTCGTGAGCAGCAACCAGGATGGCTGCTTTTTAAAATCCCACCTCGGCCGCCGGACACATCGGCCGATCTTCGCCCTCCAGGGGGGGTCCCCCTGTCTCCTCTCTAGCCCCCTGTCTCCCTGGTGCCCTGATGGGCAAAAAAACGCCGGCCGCCCGTGCCTCCAGCTCCCGGCGGGCCGCTCCGGAGTTTGCGGCCTACCCGCCGGAGTTTGTGGCCTACCCGCCTCGATTTTTGGCCGGCCGCCAGACACTTCCAAGACCCCGGCCGCGGATTCGCGGCTCCCGCCGGGGACCTCAGATAGAGCCCCAGACGCAATTTTGGGTCCCTCGCTGTCACCATCCCTGGGTGGGTCGGACCCTGGCAGTGGGGAGGACCTGGCACCAGAGCCATCCCTGCAGTCTCCGATCCCATCCCTGCGGGATGCTGAGCTCCTACGCCGCTTTAAGTGCATGTTGCAGTCCGAGTTGTCCTCCGCTACCTCCAAGCTGGCCGATCGTCTTTCACGGGAAATTCGGGAGTTGGGCAATCGGACGAACGACCTTGAAGATAAGATGGACGCGGCAGTCACGGTCATGGAAAATCACGAACAGGATCTGTGCGACCTCAAGAAAGAATTGGCGGACACGCTACTACGGCTTGAGGATTTCGAAAACCGTTCCCGCCGTGGCAATCTGCGGTTAAGGGGTATCCCGGAAACGGTCGCAGATCTT
Organism: Staurois parvus; assembly: GCF_062004578.1. Classification (NCBI taxonomy): domain Eukaryota; kingdom Metazoa; phylum Chordata; class Amphibia; order Anura; family Ranidae; genus Staurois; species Staurois parvus. Next base: position 2,315,950 of record NW_028317852.1, on the reverse strand, counting down.
ACTTCTACTGCTACTGCTCTGTTCCAGGAGCTGACACCCGCTATTCCCATAGACCGGCTTGAATTTGACCGCATACATCGTGCATTGGGCCCCAGACGACCGGAGGGGCCCCCCAGGGACATTATCATCAAGTTTACGTATTACCGCACTAAGGAAACTATCCTCTTGGCGGCTAGGAACAACCCTGACCTCAGCTTCCAGGGGCATCGCTACCAGCTCTTTGCGGACCTCTCCCAGACCACTCTTCAGAAGCGCCGCCAGTTGAAGCCCTTCACTTCGGTCCTGGTGAAACACCGTATTAAATACGCCTGGGGCTTCCCATTTCGCCTCACCTTCACCTACCAGGGCCGCAGTCACTCTGTGGCTACGCCGGAGGAGGCCCATTCTCTGCTGGAGTCCTTGCGCCTTCTTTCGCCTGATTCTGCGGATCGGAGCCCGGCTCATTCATCAGGATCTCCGGCACGGCCGCTTCCTCCGGGCCGCATCTGGGAGCGGTCGTCCGATAGGAAGAGGGCTCTCCCCCAGACCCCTTCGCGATCAAGTCCTTCTTGTTCTTCTCCAGGCTGAGGATGTGTCTTGGACTTCCCGTGTGTCATCTCAGCGATGGACTTCTCTGGCGGGACCGTGAGTTTGGCCCTTGGGGCTCCCCCGGTTTGTCAGCATTCCGGGTTGGGACTGATCTGGTTTACCCCCTTGGGTTCCTTCCCTGGTTGGGTGGGAGGGGGTCCCCTCGCGGACTCAGGACTTATGACTTTCCGCTGCCGCAACCTATCTTGGGCCTGGGTGAGGGTATTTTGGTTTCCGTTGGTAGCATGGGGTGAGGGTTCCCTCGGGCTTCGGGGTGGGAGGTTGATCTGGCGGGCCCGGCTGGGTGGGAGGGGGTTGGCCCCCAGGTTCTTTGGGTTTTTATGGGAGGTCATCATGGAGGCCTCGCTCCTGGGTCCCTTAGTTTTATAGCTTCGGACCCCGTTCGATTATGTTTGTTGCCTTATTGCCCTTTTGCCCCCTGGGGGCTTTAGTTTCTGATGTTTTCATTTGCAGCCATGTGTCCGGTGGTAGAGCCACCCCTAACTGGTATCCTTCCTTTTGTAGGATGCGCGTCACCATTGGCGTGACACAATTGCACTATTGTATATACTTTTTATGTCTTTTTCCTTTTTTCTTTCTTTGTCTTTTTTCTTCTTTGGTTTTTTTTTTTGTTCTTGTTTTCTGCAGGGTTCCAGGACGCCACAGTCCGCTCGCCATTGGAGGTGGAAATTGCTAGCTGCTTTATGGGTTTTTCTGCCGAGCGTGTTGCGTTGATATCGCCATGGCCTCGCCCCTTTTAAAAATACACTCGCAGAATGTTCAAGGCTTCAATTCGCCTCAGAAGCGGGCTAAAGTCTTTCATCACCTTAAATCGCAACAAATTGACGTGGTATGTTTACAAGAGACCAGGTTTTCGCAGTCCTCCGCTCCGCGTTATCTTTCACCTCACTATCCCACCTTTTACACGGCCTCGGCTCCTGAGAAGCGTCGGGGTGTACTGATAGCTTTTAAACGCAATCTCCCCTTTGTCTGTGCTCGGGATATAGCGGACCCCACGGGCAGGTATTTGCTTTTGCAGGGTACTCTCTGGGACCAGGAGGTTACTTTTGTCTCTTACTACGCACCCAATCGTTTTCAGGATAAATTCTTTTCGCATCTTTGCACCATTGTTTCCCGACACTCCAAGGGTCTCATTCTTGTTTTGGGGGATTCAAATGTTACTTTGGATTCCACGTTGGATAGGCGCTGTGCACGGGGGGCGGCCCCTTCCCATGATTTGGTGCTGGAGGAACGTATGCGCTCTCTTTTGCGGACAGCGGGGCTAGCGGACGTCTGGAGGGAGCTTCACCCGACTGAACGCGACTTTACATTTTATTCCAGTCCTCATGATAGTTTTTGTAGAATTGATCATATATTTATGCCGGTTCAGCAGCTTCCCTTGGTCAGGCGGATAACTATTCCCTCCTCACCTTGGTCGGATCACGATCCCTTGGTACTTCTCCTTGCCCTCTCTGGGTCAGAACGGCGCCCTTTTCATTGGCGCATCAACGATTCTTTATTGACCACTCAGGCTACCTGCCAACAAATAGAATTTTTCTTACGTACATACTTCGCGGAAAACTCGGGATCGGTCTCCTCGGCAGTGCCCCTATGGGAGGCGCATAAGGCCACGGTGCGGGGTCATGTTATACAGCTGGCGGCGGTCCGGAAGCGGGAGCGGGAGCGCCGACTTTTGGAGCTTCATTCTCTCCTGGCTTCTGCGGATGCGCGCTGGAAGTCGTCTCCATCCGCAGCCCATAAACGCGCTCGGGACGCTCTGGCGACCGAATTAGACTTACTTGCCTCTTCGGAGGCGGAACGGGCTCTGCGTTGGACCAAACACAAATTTTATTCCTGTGCTAATAAACCGGGCCCGATGCTGGCTAGGAAGCTCAATTCCGTGGGGAAACCCCATAAACCAATTCGACTGCGACTTCCCACAGGTGGATGTACTTCTAATCCTCGGCAGATTGTTTCCCGATTTTCGGACTTCCTTTCGCGCCTTTACACTGCGCCTGATCCCTTCCCTGTGGCTCAGGCAGAGGCATTTTTTCAAGATCTTCGTCTTCCGGGATTATCCGAGGCAGCACAGGTGGCCCTCAATGCCTGTGTTACCGTACCGGAAGTGCTCCAAGCCATCAAATCTTTGAGGTCCACCGCGGCCCCAGGTCCTGATGGCTACTCCGGTCTCTATTATAAGAAATTCTCGGTCCTGTTGGCGCCCTTCTTGGCTGACTATTTCAATGAGTTACGACAGGGCTCCTTGCCCTCCCCGGACGCACTTAGAGCACATATAGCCATGATTCCTAAGACGAACGAGGATGTACAGGAACCGAAAGCCTTTCGGCCCATTTCTCTTCTTAATGAAGACCTGAAGATATTGGGCAAGATTCTTAGCTCTCGCATCAATAACTACTTGCGTAGCCTGGTCCACAGGGACCAAGTGGGGTTTATCCCTGGGAGGCAGGCGGGTGATAACGTTCGTAAGGTGGTCCATCTTATATATCTTCTGCAACAGCGGAAAATCCCGGGATTCTTACTGTCCTTAGACATATATAAAGCCTTTGACTCTCTATCCTGGGAATATCTGCGGTTTGTGCTGTCTCGTTGGGGTTTCGGGGATTCTATCCTTTCTTGGATTCAAGCCTTGTATTCGTCTCCTTCGGCCTCCGTTAAATATGCTGGGTATTTCTCGAACCCCTTTCCTATTGGGCGAGGGACGAGACAGGGCTGCCCTTTGTCCCCGGCGCTTTTTATACTGGCGCTTGAGCCGCTGGCTTTAGCGCTCCGGACCGATTGCAATATATCGGGGGTTTCATACGCGGGACAGGAGTTTAAGCTGAATCTTTTTGCAGACGATGCCCTCTTGACTCTTACTAAGCCTCTGACGACGCTTCCTAATCTGCAACAGGTTCTTGAGCGCTTCTCTTTGATTTCGGGTCTCCGTATTAACTTGGATAAGACTGTCGCTCTTAATATTACTTTGGATTCCGATTTGGTTTCACGCCTTCAATCCTACTTCCCTTATAAATGGGCTTCCTCCTCTCTTGAATATTTGGGCATCCGCTTGACCCCCACCTATGACTCCCTCTTTGCTGCGAATTATTACCCATTGCTTAGTTCTTTATCTTCTCTTCTGCATTCCTGGCAATTTCCGCACCTGTCTTGGATAGGGCGGGTTCATTCGGTGAAAATGACCGTCCTGCCGAAATTGTTATATTATTTTCGTACTCTCCCGGTGCGGGTTCCCCCTCATTTCCTTCGGTTGCTTCAGGCGAAGCTTATGCGTTTCATCTGGGCCAATAAGCACCCCAGAGTATCTAGAAATACGCTCTTTGCTCATAGACTTCAGGGTGGCCTTGGGGTGCCCAATGTAACTAAGTATTACCAGGCGAGCCAGATTGCCCCGCTGTCTATGTTGCACGCTTCCTCTGACGTCCCTTTCTGGGTCTTGCTGGAGCTACCTAACTGTCCCCCTATCCAACCGTCGGCGCTTCTATGGCTTCCCCCTGCCCTGCGCCCTATATCGCTGAGCCCGATGTTGCTCCATGGCTTACGAATCTGGGACTCGGTACGTTATTCCAGTGGCCTGATGTCTCCCTTTCTGCCTTTGCTTCCAATTGTTAACAACCCTCTTTTCCCACCGGGTTTAGATCACCCAAGGGCGTTCTCTTGGTGGGTGGCTCATGGGTTTTCGCAGGTACGACACTTTTTGGTTTCTCGGTCCTTCCCTACCTGGGATCTTCTTCGGGAGTCCCGGGATGTTCCCCCGGCGGAATTTTTTCGATACCTTCAATTGCGGCACTGGCTACTCTCGCTGCGGGGCACTTCTTCTTTTCCATACCAGAAATCGGCCTTTGAACAGCTTTGTCAGCAGCGCCCGGGTGCCCCGGGCCTTATCTCCCTTCTTTATGCAGCCTTGAACAGACGCCCGTCGCATACTTCTCTTTCATATGTTGTTCAGTGGGAGCGTGACCTGGGGGTGGATGTGGATCCGGAGGACTGGAATAGGGCCTGGTCACTCATAGCTAAATGCTCATTCAATACCACCACGCTGGAGGCAGCCTATAAGGTATTGTTTCGTTGGTATTGGGTTCCGGCTCGTTTGGCCCAGGCTAATCCTGCTTGTAGTGATCGATGTTCCCGGGGTTGTGGCCTTCGTGGCGATGTCTTGCATATCTGGTGGTCATGCCCGAGACTGGTCCGTTTTTGGTCTCGTGTATTTGGCCTCCTTTTCACGTTGTTTCATCTATCCATACGCCGGGATGCTCGGTATGCCTTGCTTCATTGCCCCATACCGGGTCTCTTTGCTCATCAGCAGAAGCTGGCGTCCTATTTGTTTCTGTCGGCCACCAGAACAATTGCTCAGGCCTGGAAGAGTCCGTTTGTCCCTTTTCAGGGGGTGCGGGATCGTATGACCAATATGATGCTTAATGAGCAGATGTCGAGCATATGCAACGACTCCCAATGTAAATTCTCGAAAATATGGGAACCATGGTTGCAATATGCCTTTCCCACGCTTCCTTTGGCTAGTATGGGGATGTACTGACGTTAGGCACTGGCGTTTGATGGTGGCGCTCCTGGATCTCTGCCCCATCTTCTCTTTTTTTTCTTTTTCTCTCCTCTTATTTCTCTTCTCTTTCTTTCCATTTCTGTTAGTTTTTTTGGGTGATAGTTGACAGTTGCCTTTAATTGCAGTTAGAATTTCATTACCGTCATTGTAACCTATGTGCCATTGATAGCCCCTGCGTGGGCGTACCTTCTGCCTTGTTGAAGTTAGAGCACTGTTTTTCTTTTATTATTATGTTTTTTATCTTATCGGTGCAATTGATAGCCCCTGTGGGGGCATGTTTTGTCGCCTCTGTTTTATACTGCTTAAAACTAATAAAAACTATTGAAATACAAAATATAGAGCTTGATAACGGAGCACTAGATACATTAAATGTACAGGTCATATACAGGGACATAGATCAGGAGGTGAAGGGGTTTAATATAGAGGTTCCATACCACAATTGCATCACATGCAATTCTTTTAATTTTGTATGGGCTCAAATCGCACTGCAAAGGTGTCGGTACTCAATATCAGCGAGTACTTGATCGAAAGTATAAGTACTTGTACTCGCCGGTAAAAAAAACGGTATCGGTGTAACCCTAGCAAACAACAATAAAAAATGTGTAATGTTAGGTCTTCTTTATATAGATGCCATCCATACTTTATTAAAAACATTTTGTAAGCATCTGATATGTGATTTCTGGCAACACAGGCAGTTTTTCGATCAGATGCCTTGATAAATACCATTTGTGGGGTCCTGCAGCAATATCTGTTTGCAGATGTCTAAGAAATGAACAGACATTTCATAAAGGAACAGAAAAAAAATTCTGTAGGAAGTGTAAGGGATCAAGTTCCCTTAATACTGACTTGGCCTAATATCAGTGTCAAGTAAAGGCAATGATCTGTGTTTATCAGAAACATGCACACCCAGCAAAGCTCTTTCTGTCAGCATGCACACTGTATTTGTGTCTTAATAGAGTGTGTTTTGTGTCTTCAAGTAACAGCTGGAAAAGATCTGTAACTCAAATGCAATCTCATTGGTAACCTGACAAGTACAAGGCAGATGACAGATCTTCTGACTGTGCTGCTTTAAACCCACAGCAGGACAGCTTTTGGTAATAAAGCTTATTAATTAGACAGCAATCACAACTAGGGCATATTTTATGTTTTCTCCATTGCTTAGCTTCCAATATTTCAGCTTGCTCATCTGCTTTTTTACTGGTTTCACCCTTTACAACATATAGGACATAGAATAAAATTTGGTATTGTATTTGAAGAATAATTCCAGGCATGGCTATATTATGCATTGTGGTTGATTTACTAATACTGCAGAGTGTAAAATCTGGTGCAGCTCTGCATGGAAACCATTCAGCTTCCATTTTTTTTTTGTTGTCAAGCTTAATTGAACAAGCTACAGTTAGAAGCTGGTTGGCTGCCATGAGCAGCTGCAACAGACTTTGCACACTCCAGTTTTAGTAAATCAACTCCATAGTTGGACAAATTGAACTGCAGTCAGGTCCATAAATATTGGGACATCAACACAATTCTAACATTCTTGGCTCTATACACCACCACGATGGATTTGAAATGGAACGAACAAGATGTGCTTTAACTGCAGACTGTCAGCTTTAATTTGAGCGTATTTACATCCAAATCAGGTGAACGGTGTAGGAATTACAACAGTTTGCATATGTGCCTCCCACTTGTTAAGGGACCAAAAGTAATGGGACAATTGGCTTCTCAGCTGTTCCATGGCCAGGTGTGTGTTATTCCCTCATTATCCCAATTACAATGAGCAGATAAAAAGTCCAGAGTTCATTTCAAGTGTGCTATCACCTGACGTGAATCCGATTGAGCATGCATTTCACTTGCTGAAGACAAAACTGAAGGGAAAATGCCCCAAGAACAAGCAGGAACTGAAGACAGTTGCAGTAGAGGCCTGGCAGAGCATCACCAGGGATGAAACCCAGCGTCCGGTGATGTCTATGCATTCCAGACTTCAGGCTGTAATTGACTGCAAAGGATTTGCAACCACGTATTAAAAAGTGAAAGTTTGATTTATGATTATTATTCTGTCCCATTACTTTTGGTCCCATAACAAGTGGGAGGCACATATGCAAACTGTTGTAATTCCTACACCGTTCACCTGCTTTGGATGTAAATACCCTCAAATTAAAGCTGACAATCTGCAGTTAAAGCACATCTTGTTCGTTTCATTTCAAATCCATTGTGGTGGTGTATAGAGCCACAAATGTTAGAATTGTGTCGATGTCCCAATATTTATGGACCTGACTGTATGTACTATATACCATACCTTAAAGCAAAAAACACTTGCGCTGAATGCATACACCAAATAGATTAATATAAAGTGAATCAATAACTCACATAAATTTGTGAAAAAAGAAAGAAAGAAAACACTGCTGCCACTCTAAATCAAACATACCTTGCACAAATAAATGAACATCAATAGCCCAGTGGTGCTGTGATAAAAAAAATTATATAAAACATCAAAACGTTCATGTGACATGCATCAATCACTTAGTGCATAAAAGTATAATCCATTGTGACATGTGAATACCTCTTACAATGTAAAATATATATATGTAGCGCTAAAATTAAAGTGACCAAGTGCATAACATGCAAAACTGAAATTTGCGCAAAATTGGTGAATTCCAGCAAGTGTCAGCAATGTGACAAGTGCAAAAGTGAATGAATGAACATAAAAACATTGAGTAAAGTGACAAATTGATTGTGAATGTTCTAAGGCAAAACCAATAATAGCAACTCAGTACACTCTTGAAAAAGAAACTATTTAAAACATATAAGCCTATGAAGTCCAATGAGTTGGTGAATGGATGAGAAACACCTAAAAATCAGATGGAAAGTTCCAAAAAAATTCTATAATATCTAAAATCTGGTGCAGGTGACTTCTGTGGTCAAAGGGATGAAGTATGCTTGCACTTACCAGAAGCACAAGCTAGATGCGCATATAAATATCATATCCAAAAGGGACCCTGGTGGTCATCATGGATCTGGTCACAACCTGGGGGAGGGGCCTCCAATGGCACACACACACACCAGACCTTGCAGCAAACCAATCCAGCACACAGGGACACAGGTATAGCTTGAATGGACTGCCTTAAAGGGTCAAATCACCTTTAACAAGAAAAACCGCCCATGCAGGTAAGGTGCTCAAGAAGATGATAAAATCGCCCATCAATAATAAAGGAAGGAGATCCAGGGCCCACTAATGGTCCTCCACATCCTAAGGGGGTCTGCCTGACATCGGGTAAAGTCGCTGTTGGTGGTGGGGGAAATCCCTGGGACAGTTGGGGTGGTGTTCTTGGGGTCATAGGCGGCATTCCTTCTCCTCCAAACACGGCGAGTTGAGTTGATGCCAAAGAGCTCGATTTTGGTCTCATCTGACCACAACACTTTCAACCAGTCCTCCTCTGCATCATTCAGATGTTCAGTGGCAAACTTCAGACGGGCCTGGACATGTGCTATCGTGAGCAGAGGGACCTTGGGGACACTGCAGGATTTCAATCCTTGTCGGCGTAGTGTGTTATCCAGGGGCGGACTGACAACTCATGGGGCCTCCGGGCAATAGGGGATCATGGGGCCCCTGTGTCCTTGCCCACACTCAAAAACGCCTGTAAAAAAGGTACCAGGGGCATTTCATGGGGCCCCCTACTGACCCCGGGCCCTCGTGCACTGCCTGAGTGGTTGAATGGTCAGTCCACCCCTGGTGTTACCAATTGTTTTCTTGGTGACTGTGATCCCAGCTGCCTGTAGATCATTGACAAGATCCTCACGTGTAGTTCTGGGATGATTCCTCACTGTTCTAATGATTATTGACACACAACAAGGTGAGATCTTGCATGGTACACCTGACCTAGGGAGACTGACAGTTGTTTTCTCTTTCTTCCATTTGCGAATGATTGTACCAACTGTTGTCACCGTCTCACCGAGCTGCTTGGCAATAGTTTTGTAGCCCAGTCCAGCTTTGTGTAGGTCTACAATCTTGTCCCTGACATCCTTGAACAGCTCTTTGGTCTTTGCCATGGTGGAGAGTTTGGAATCTGATTGTTTGTTTGCTCCTGTGGACAGGTGTCTTTTATACAGGTAACAAAATGAGATTAGCAGCACTCCCTTTAATAGACTGCTTCTAATCTCAGCTTTTTACCTGTATGAAAGACACCTGGTAGCCAGAAATACTGCTGAATGATAGGGGATCAAATACTTATTTCCCTCATGAACATGCAAATCAGTGCATAATTTATTAGACATGCATTTCTTTTGAATTTTGTGTTGCTATTCTCTTAGATTGATCAATTCTTTGTGAGTGGGCAAACATTCAAAATGAGCAGGGAATAAAATACGTATTTCCTTCACTGTACATGCCTTCCATTCTCATGGTTGGCATGTATCGCTTGTCTCCAAAAGGGATAACTTCATACAGACTTTGATGAATGATGCATGTAACATGAACGTTTTGATGTTTTATATATACCATACCTGGCTGATGGCCCTGGAAGCTGAAAATCACTAAAACAGACTCCGAAGCTGGCCTGATGCATTGGGTGTCTTTCAGAGATTGCCTTGCATTTTCTGAATGAATGAGAACCATCCTCTGGATGAGGTGGATGTTACTGCTCTTCCTCCCTCTCTCATCCAATCATAGAATTTTTCATGAATATTCATGCAGAAAATGCAAATCATTCACTAAATGGCGCCTGTGCCAAGCAGCCAACCTCCTGTGTTGAGAAGCAGGAGTGTAGCCATTTGGTGCGGTTCCTGGAAGCAAGTGGGGATCACGGGAGTAGCGGTGTCTACTTCAGTGATTTCCAGCTTCGAGGGGGATTAGCCAGGTATAATATATACTGTTCATATTTACATTGATCCAAGCTGGACCTATGTATAATATAGCCATGCCTGGAATTATTCTTTAACCACTTCCTGCCCGGCCTATAGTAAAATGATGGCCGGGCGAGCCTTTCGTCGATCCGGGAGGGCATCATATGACGTCCTTCCTGGATTGCGCCTTGCGCATGCCTGCAAGGCCGTGTTGTGGCAAGATTTGTCACTGGCTGTGTACCTCAGACACTGCCGATGACAGATCTGTGTACCGGCCCCGTTGCCAGTACCATGTGACCTGCTGTGACCAATCACAGCAGGTCACATGACAGTTGTAAACAATGGATGGCTTCCTTTCAAGCCATCCATTGTAAACAAGTATGTTTATCTGTGAATGGTCACAGTAATCACATGCACAGGCTGGGCCAATCACAACCCATCTGTGTCATGTGATTAACCGTGGCCAATCAGAGCTAATCATAACAAAAAAACCTGAATGAATCAATTTCATTCAGTTAAATGCTTGCTTTTAGCAAAGAAATTCTTTTCTATAAGCAATCAAATTGTGTAAAAAAAAAAAAAAAATACTGATCACTTCCCCAAAGTAGTACAATGTTACTATGGTAACATTATACTACTTTGGTCATAGTGTAATATGAAAAAAAAATCTTAAAGAGAAAAAAACTAATAAAAAAAAAAATAAAACAAAATTTGAAAAAAATATATATTTTTTTTGTACTGTCACCAGTCAGTGTCCCTGATCTCCGCCACACCAATAATATGATGACACTGTACTGCACTGGTGACAGTATGTAAAAAAAAATTGTGAAAATAATTTATTTAACCACTTCAAGTCCGGACACTTTCACCCCCTTCTTGTCCAGGCCAAATTTCAGCTTTCAGTGCTATCACACTTTGAATGACAATTGCGCTGTCATGCAACACTGTACCCATATGAATTTTTTAGCATTTTTTTGAGACAGATAAAACTTTATTTTGGTGGTATTTATTCACCACTGGGATTTTTATTTTTTTGCTATATAAATGAAAATCCAAACATTTTGAAAAAAAAAAGTGTTTTTCTTATAAAATTTTGCAAATAAATAATCGTTCTTCATAAATCTTGGCCAAAATGTATTCAGCTATCTTTTTTAGTAAAAACAAAAAAGGAACCCAAATTAGTTTATAACCAAAAATTATAATTTTTCTAAATTTTTTTTTTACATTTATATTATTTATATTATTATTTATTTGTTTTTAAACATACCGTCACCCTAGCAGTACAGTGTCACCATAGTGACAGCGTACTACTTGTGGGGGGTGATGAAGATTTTTTTTTTCTTTTTTTACACTGATTGGTTTTACACTGTAAAAGCAATAATTTCTCCTTCTCTCTGGCTGCATTCTTGCTACCATTAAGAAATACTGTGAGAGCTGTGACTGGGCACAGTTTGTCACATGGTACAAGGCTGTTGTGAATAGCCTTTAATCATGTGACCTCTGTGATCATTCGCAGATTTCACAAGTAGTAAGCAATTATGTCAGGAAGTGACATCTTGTTTACTACTATTCATGTGATCACTGATTGGTCAATCAGGGATCACATGAACCGGGACTTTACACAGAGGTCCCGTACAGCGATCAGTGTTCCGTTGTGTCCGCCGGACACAGCGGGCACCGAAACACGGTGATGTGCTCCCAGAGAGCACGCACAGGCAGTGAATGTGGGGGCCATTTATAAACAGCAACCCGCTTCGGCATTGCTCCCGTACAGCCATTTATGTACATGGGTCAGATGGGAAGTGGTTAATTTCTTAATTTTCCAAAAAATGACAAAAAAATTACTTCAAAAAACTCACCATTCCTCTTATGAAATACCTCACACTGTCTACTTTGCAAAAAAGGGTAATTTGGGGAATATCTGTACTGTTCTGTTTTTGACCCTCAAGAAATTAGATTGGCTGTCAGTACTTCAATTTTCAGATATATACCATAGTTTGTGAACTCTTTAACTTTCCTACAGTAATAAATACTGATTTGGGCTATTTTCACCAAAGAAATGTAGCAGAATACATCTTGGCCTAAATTTATGAAGAACAATTATTTATTTGCAAACTTTTATAACAGAAACAAAGACAATGTGTTTTTTTTTTCAAAATTTTTGGTCTTTTTTTGTTAATTTAACAAAAAATAAAAACCCCAGTGGTGATTAAATACCACCAAAAGAAAGCTCTAGTTGTGTGGACAAAATTATAAAATTTTAGTTTGGGTACAATGTTGTATGACCGCGCAATTGTCATTCAAAGTGTGAGAGACCTGAAAATTGGCCAAGGCAGGAAGGGGGTAAAAGTGCCTGGTTTTGAAGTGGTTAAGACAGGAGCATGGAAAAAGTAAATTATTTCATGTGATATTTTATGTGTATATTTGGGAAAAAAACTCTTCAATGATAGTTGCATGTATTTAAAATTAAAAAAAAACCTTTAGTTTGCTCTGTTCTCATATATTTTATATGGGGGACAGAATTGTCACAAGGGTGAATACCTGGCCTCAGATGGGTGCTTCTGTTCTCTGACTCCTTGGTGCCATACTTGTTGTGAGGGTGCATTGTTCTTTACTATGAGTGATGCCGCTGCCCCAGACCTAGTATTTAGCCTGAGAGACACAGAATGACAATTTCCATTGAGGCAAATATCAAAGTTTCTATTTACAGTATACAACCTTGCCAGTTAGGACAGTGAGGCTGGAGATATGACGTACCAATCATTAAATCTGGTGACTGCATTAATTTTCATTTTTTATTTTATTTTCACCTAATGATCCAGCTAGTAACGCACCTCCTATCTTAACCACTTTAAATCCAGACTCTTTCACCCCCTTTCAGTCTAGGCCAATTTTCAGCTTTCAGCACAATCACACTTTAAATGACAGTTACTCATGCAACACTGTACCCATGTGACATTTTTTATAATTTTTTGAGACAGATAGAACTTTCTTTTGGTGGTATTTGATCACCACTGGACTTTTTATTTTTTTATATATTTTGAAAATTAAAATTTTTTGCTTAGTTTTTGTTATAACATTTTGCAAATAGATAATTTTTCTTCATAAATTTAGGTCAAAATGTATTCTGCTACATTTTTGGGGTAAAAATTACCTAAAACAGTTTATATTATTTAGTCTGTGTGAAAGATATAGAGTCTACAAACTATGGAATATTTATTTGAAAATTGATCAGTTGAGATCCTAAAATGGCCGACGCTATGACATCATATGTGATCAGGATGCTGGTATGGTGGTGGTCAAGACTCTAGTATGGGCTATGGCAGTGATCAGGATGCTGATGTGAGGTATGGCTGGTATGGGGTGTTGGGGTGGTCAGGACTCTAGTATGGGCTATGGCGGTGATCAGGATGCTGATATGGGGTATGGCTGTAATCAGAACGCTAATATGGAGCATGGTGGTGATCGGGACGTTGGTATGGGATATGACAGTGATCAGGATGCTGGTATGGCATATGGGGTGATCAGGATGCTGGTATGGGGTATGACGAAGATCAGGATGTTGGTATGGGGCATGGCGGTGTTCAGGATGCTGGTATGGCATGTGGCGTGATCAGGATGCTGGTATGGGGCATGGCGGTGATCAGGATGCTGGTTTGGCATGTGGCGTGATCAGGATGCTGGTATGGGACATGGCGGTGATCAGGATGCTGGTATGGGACATGGCAGTGATCAGGATGCTGGTATGGCATGTGGCATGATAAGGTTGCTGGTATGGGGCATGGCGGTGATCAGGATGCTGCTATGGCATGTGGCGTGATCAGGATGCTGGTATGGCATGTGGCATGATCAGGTTGCTGGTATAGGGTATGGCAGTGATCAGGATGCTGGTATGAGGCATGGCAGAGATCAGGGTGCTGGTATGGCTTATGATGGTGATTAGGGTGCTGATATGGCATATGGCGGTGATCAAGGAATGGTGCAATGGAAACACTTTTTGACAGCAACATTGTCAGTGTGGGGAAAGGGGTATTGTTAGAGGAACTGGCTTTTTGAACTGGTTAGAATGACCCTGGAACAGGTTTATGGCCCTTCTTTTTCCTTAAGGCATTATCTATTTATTATTTATTACAGGTACTTGTATAGTGCCATCGATTTACACAGCGATTTACATATATTGTACATTCACATCAGTCCCTGCCCTCAAGCAGCTTACAATCTAAAGGCATTACTTGATTTGGTCACGAGGGCTGTACACCGCTCTTGCAAATCATCAGCCTGACTAGCAGATGAATGTACACACTCCAAAGCAACTGCTAGATTTAATGCCTTACTTTCTGCCTCTGCCTGCTCCCTCCTTTGTGATTCAGTATAGAGAGCATGAAGAAAGTACCATAAAATTAAGGACACCGTTCCCTTCTCTGCTTTACTTAAATCAAACCCCTCAAGGCTAAAATCTACAAAATGATATGAGACTCTATCACCCCAAGTCCTATTCAAGGGAGAAGCATACAGTACTTTGCAAATTCTTTGGCAAGAGGCTCCCTGTCATTGTCTCTGGCCCAGATACGCAAAATGAACACCACCTTCTGGACGCCAGAAACCTCTGCAGCCTTGTTTTTCCTAAACAGCCTATGTGGCATTTTTAGTTTAGCACAAGCCACAGAATACACCAGAGAAAACAGGTCTGCATACAATGGAAATATGCTAAAAGGTTTCTTAACTCAAGTTAGAGCCGGTTGACGATCTCCATAGGCAAGGAGGACCCAGGCTTACTCTACAGCAGTTGCAGGAGATCGGGCGAAAAACATCTTTTTACTCTGGTTAAGTTTCTGATTCTTCTGTGAAAGATCTTCCATGGTGATAACATCAAATCAGCGGGCAGTGTCTGTGTCTGCTCTGCCTGCTCAGTGGGGATCAGCAGAGAAATCTCCCCTGAGCAGTTGGATCACGCTGATGGATCCTCCCCATCTGAACGGGGCCTAAAAACTTTTTTGAAATGTTGGCAACTATGCAGTTTTTACCAAAACAAATTGAGGTGTTTGCACTAGCTGAATTTAAAAATACAATTAATCAGCATTCTAAACCACTAAACTAAATTCCTTATTACATAAATAGAAAACACTTTCACCCTTGAAAGTGTCAATATTCATATAACGTCTCTATTATGTATATAATGCTACCCACCAAGTACTAAGTGCTATATCACAAACTGATCAAATTCTATGTAGTATACTACTACTAAGCAATAATTTCTCCAAACAACAACCAGTGAAACCCCCTTGAAAAAAAAAAATCCCACAGTCATTTACATAAAAAGTCATTCCAAATACCAAGTGTCACTTCAAAAAAAGTCCAATGTAAAAAATATATAGATTATAGTGTCCACACTCCAACTTGACAGTTCCTTAGATGTTGAGCCCTTCCACTGGTTCCCACAAGAACAGAGTGTACCTAAAAAAAAAAAGAAAAACTCAGATAGTGTATTACCTTAATGATAACATTTTAAATCATAGCAATACCACTATGCAGTGTGCAAAATACATATAGTGCAAAAATAGTGAAAAATAAATAAACACTGTGCAAAAAACCAGTGATGTGCTTCACTCTGTGCATACAATGCCTGTGATCCCACCAGAGTACACTTCTACTGTACAAGGCAAATATACCCTTACCAGAAAAAATAAACAAACACGCCTTATCAAATAGAAGGAATCAGCAGAACCACGCTTCCTCTCCTCTCCTCCGCTCCTGAAGCGTATTCTTTAGGAAATCAATCACCATACCATTGTACTTTTATTACAAATAAAACCCGTAAGAAAGATATATAAATACTTATATAAAACCATAATGTAAGGTGCAAGGCCAACAGATAAGTTATATCCCCGCATGTATGTATATATAACCCCCAATATTAAACAAATATAATTACCATATTCTTAATAAAACCCAGATTAAAAATTATTATTAATAATAAACCATAAAAGCAAGAATATTATATAATTTGTTATACTACGGCTTATACCCATTATATTAATTACACCCACATCATTATTTAGAAGTGTACCTGTTATATTAATGACACCTATAACACCTACTATATTATAAATATTATATTCTAAGTCCTACAATATAATTCCACTACTCCTTACAATAAATATTTTTTCCAAGAGGATACAGGGGAAGACCACTGGGACCATATTCGAGAACCCCTTTTTATCAACAGGGTTGGGGGAGAGGGGCCAAAAGGGAGTTCCCTTACCCAAACCAGTACAGAAGGGAAACAGAAAGACCACCTTCTCTGGGAGATGATCCAATAAGCCCAGAGGAACAGGGGAAGAAACTGAGGGGAGACAACAAAAGGAAAAGGAAAGATGTATAGGGGAGGGCATCTACAACATTAGTTCAGTTACCCTCACCTAGGATGAGATTAAGGTTTTGGATAAAGGCCTAAAATTTGCACCCAAAGCTAATCTAGATAGGTTTGGTACATATATTGATATCAATAAATATATGAGGAAATTAAATATCAAAAAATATTTTGCATCATTACCGGGCCTAATAATAGTGCAAATAAAAACAGTCCTTGCGACCTTGAGAAAGAGATGGAGCATATGTTAAGTGACCAAGAAACCTATATGGAAATCAAAATAACCCTGTGAGAAAATATAAAAAAAAAAAAATTACAGAATCTAGTAAAGGAAGCTGAAAAGGAGGGAATATTATCAGAGAAGGAAAGTAGTTATCTAGTCCCTAATCATTGCAGAATGCCGATCATATATTATTTACCAAAAATACGTAAAAATTTGACCAATCCTCCTGGTAGACCCATAATCAATGGTATAGGGTCTTTGCACTCTAGAACAGGAGAATATATTGATTTTTTTCTACAACCGATAGTGAAAAGGATGCCCTCTTATTTAAAAGATGGGCAAGATGTAATTGATATAGTGGACAACATGGAAGTTTCAAAGGAAACTATACTGGTTACAATGGATGTTGATTCTTTGTACACAAATATCAGACATAATGATGGCATTATAGCTATTAACTGGGCCTTGAAGAATTTTTCCGATCTTAATAAGAAACAGAGAAAATTTATAATTCAGCTACTGGAGTTCAGCATGGATAAAAACTACTTCTGGTATGATGGAGACTTTTTTTATACAAAAGAAAGGAGTAGCAATGGGAGCAAAATTTGCGCCCAGTCTTGCAAATATTTTTTTAGCAAAATGAGAGGAGAAGGAAATTTTTGGAAGAAATAGGAAGGAATTGATCTTGTGGAAGAGATATATAGATGATATCCTGGTTATGTGGGAGGGCTCTATGGAGTCATTAAAAGAGTTCTTTCAGACTTTGGAAAATAATGAATATAATTTAGGTTTTTCTTTTAATGTCAATTCACTGTTTGTTAATTTTTTAGAGTTAAATATTTTTAAGGAGAATACTATTTTATATACTAAAACTTATTTTAAAGAGATGGACAGAAACGGTTATATACCGACAAGTGGCTGCCACCATCCCATATGGATCAATGGTATACCTAAAAGCCAATTTGTAAGGATTATGCGCAATTGCTCAACACAAAAGGAATATATAGAACAAACTGAGATTATTAAAGATAGATTTGTTCAAAAGGGGTATAATCCAGTTACATTAGAAAATATCAGGTTTGAAGTGAGTAAAAATTACATGGGAGATAAGAAAGTAAAAAATCAACCGAAGAAAAATAGAGAAAAAAGTAATAGAGCGGATTACGCTTTTATATCGGGATACAATTGTCAATATAGAGAGATTGAATCGATTTTTAAGAAACACTGGCCTATAATTAAAAAGGATAGGGTCCTAGGTCCTATAATACCTAATAAAACCACTTTTATTTATAGAAAAACAAATAATTTACACAATATTTTGGTAAAAAGTGTGATTTCTCCTCCTAAACAAAAAAAGTTTAGCATGTTTGAATTTAAAGGATTTATCCATGCAAAAAATGTTATATACTGTATGTAGATCAACAGGAACTAGTACTAGAGTTGTTTCAGATTTTATCTCACAAAGCACAGTTTTAAAATTAGGAAATTTATTACATGCAATACACCATTTGTAAGGTACATGCTTGAATGTCCATGCCGTTTACAGTATGTGGGAAGGACATCTAGACCTCTGTATAAAAGACTTAGAGAGCATGTAACGAATATAAAAAAACGGAATAAGGATCATTGCCTCTCTAGAAGCCCACTGGAGAGGTAGAGACAAAATGAAAGCAATATCACAGAATGAAACATTCTGGATCTTCCAATTACAAACACTCAGACCTAAAGGATTAAATGTTTACTTAGATTTAAATTGTTTTATTTCTAATAATTAATATTTTATATTCTTATACTTATAGTTTTTGAGTTTTTATCTTTTTACACGTGAGCATTTTAATGAAATTTAGGGTGTAATTATGATATTAGGATAATATTAATTGAGTAGGAAATTTTAACTTATTTTATATTAATGTTATATTTATATTAAAATATTATGTAATATTATTTATTGTATGGAGTAGTGGAATTATATTGTAGGATTTAGAATATAATATTTATAATATAGTAGGTGTTATGGGTGTCATTAATATAACAGATACACTCCTGAATAATGATGTGGGTGTAATTAATATAATGCGTATAATCCTTAATATAACAAATGATATAACATAATATTCTTGCTTTTATGGTTTATTATTAATAATAATTTTTAATCTGGGTTTTATTAAGAATATGGTAGTATATGTGTTTAATATTGGGGTTATATATACATACATGCGGGAATATAACTTATCTGTTGGCCTTGCACCTTACATTATGGTTTTATATCAGTATTTATATATCTTTCTTACGGGTTTTATTTGTAATAAAAGTATATTATGACAGAGGTAATAATGGATTAGTGGAGGTACAGGGATGTAGTATTCATATTTATAGCCATATCTGCATGTGGAGACATTAATGTAACTAGATCCCTTGTCCAATATGGCGGCCGGAGCTTTGGTAATGCAGTGAGGAGTGAGATAAAGTGTGGCTGGTTGTTCCGACGTATCTATCCCTTATGACTAAGTCCCGGATGTGTCGAAACGCATCAAGGGAAGTGACGCTAGACGCACGAGAGTAGGAACCAGAAGTGGCGCGGCAGCCATTTTGGAGACTGGAACCACATGTAAAATCATCTGGAAGCTGCACAGTAACCCTCTGAGTTGAGGCATGGGAAAAATGCTTGTTTTATTCTTGTGACATAGTTCCTGGAAAGGCTCATGTATAACCATGATAGGATGGTATGGTGATTGATTTCCTAAAGAATACGCTTCAGGAGGAGAGGAGAGGAGAGGAGAGGAAGCGTGGTTCTGCTGATTCCTTCTATTTGATAAGGCGTGTTTGTTTATTTTTTCTGGTAAGGGTATATTTGCCTTGTACAGTAGAAGTGTACTCTGGTGGGATCACTGGCATTGTATGCACAGAGTGAAGCACATCACTGATTTTTTGCACAGTGTTTATTTATTTTTCACTATTTTTGCACTGTATGTATTTTGCACACTGCATAGTGGTATTGCTATGATTTAAAATGTTATCATTAAGGTAATACACTATCTGAGTTTTTCTTTTTTTTTTAGGTACACTGTGTTCTCGTGGGAGCCAGTGGAAGGGCTCAACATCTAAGGAACTGTCAAGTTGGAGTGTGGACACTTTTTATTTTTTTTACATTGGACTTTTTTTGAAGTGACACTTGGTATTATTTTGGAGTGACTTTTTATGTAAATGACTGTGGGATTTTTTTTTACTTTTTTATTTCAAGGGGGTTTCACTGATTGTTGTTTGGAGAAATTACTGCTTAGTAGTAGTATACTACTTAGAATTTGATCAGTTTGTGATATAGCACTTAGTACTTGGTGGGTAGCATTATATACATAATATAGACGTTATGTGAAAGTTGTAAAGCACGTCAGTGGAAGATTTTTTTTATATCTGCCTGGAGTTCAACTGTAAGCCCAGGCATTGCAGATACACTAGTATATAATTATTCTAGTGGTCTTGGCTGATGATAAGTGCATAAGAGTTTAATATGGAATTTGTTGTAATTTTAACTAAAAAATTACATCTCATTGTCGTATTCATTAAATGTATATTTACTCCTCATCAACTTAGCTATTACCATAGCATAAAATCTACCTTTAGTTAATATTTAGCACTTGTAATAGCCAATAGCATTATGCCGTATCTAATTATATTTTTATGAATTTCACAAGTAATCAGTATGCATCTCCTGTGTTCTCAATGCATGGGTTTTCCTCACACAGACAAAAACATATTGATAGGTTAATTGATTTTTGTTTCTTGTAGTCTAGAGTGTACCTCAGGCTTCACCAGAGAAGATTATTCTTATCAATTTTTATTCTCTCTGTAAAATGCTAAGAAATATATTACTATTTTTACTACTGCTGACAACTTCCCTGGAAGTCCCATGAACAGCAGAGAGGAGAACATGAAGACTCTGGCTTAACCCCTTCACGCTGGCGCCTCCCGGCTCTTTAAGAATTGTAGAAGCTGGGAGGCGGGACGGGCGGAGCGGGGTTTAGGGTTCATGTGACTGCCGTGACGCGACGTCACGGCGGTCACATGATCGGGAAAGGTCCCGATCAAAAGAGGAAATCGGGACCTTTCCGTTAGTATCGGACATGTGTGCTGGGAGCATGCAGGGCGTGCGCTCTCAGCACATACGTTTTTTTTTTAAAGAACGCAAATGTGCGGCCCGCTTGGTGTCTAGGCCCAGATGCTGGGAGGCCGCACATTTGTGTGCGGCTGGCATGAAGAGCTTATAATGCACGTACGTCCAATGACTAAATACAATACAATCTGTATGTGCTGAGAGCGCGCGCCCTGCGTGCTCCCAGCACACATGTCCGGTACTAACGGAAAGGTCCCGGTCTCCTCTTTTGATCGGGACCTTTCCCGATAGCCCATAGCCTCTTGGTACCATGCCTCCAGGCCTGTTAAGTGGTTTGTGATGCCAGGAGGTGGGGCAGGGTTTATGATCATGATTGGCTGTCACATTGGGCACATGATTGGAAAGATCTTGGAGCTTTCCAATAGGCTCCGGTAACCATGCCGGGAGAGCGCAGCGTGCACACTCTCAGCGCGTGTTTGTTTACATTAAGTATGCAAATACCTGTATGCGGCCTCATATTTGCTTACCACTGGCACCAATATGTTAACCAATCTTTTAAACTCTGTATCTTTTGTTACACTAATACCTGGTAATTCTGACATGAAATTTCTAGGTCAAGCACTTCCTGTTATAGGCTGACATCTCTCTCCAAATTTCTCTCCTTTGTTGGTACCCTGTCACATGCTCTTGCGGTGGAGGTTATACATGGTCATGCCAATGCTCAATATGTAGGCAGCTTGAGCAAGGACATTAAACCCCTGCTAGAGAACATGCATGTATACCAGAAGTGGCTGCATGAGATTGACAGCACTGAGGCAAAAAAGGATGGGAAAAAGAGTGAAATCAGTACATCCTAAAATACAAAAATATGACAATTGTTGTTAAAACACATCACTTTAATACACTAAGGGAGATTTACTGAAACTGGAAAGTGCAAAATCTGGTACATAGAAACCAACAGCTTCCAGGAATTCATATCAAAACTTAATTGAACAAACTGAAGTTAGAAGCTGATTGGCTACCATGTACAGCTGCACTAGATTCTGTGTGTACCAGTTTGAGGAAATCTCCCCCTAAATGTCTTCCAGCTAGTGTTTAGATGTACTCTGAGTCTTGTACTACTGAGGTTCAATCTTTCTATAATAGGGTGATTGAACATGTGAATCCTACCACCAGGGGAAGAAGGTGGCAACCATCTATATTTTTTTTTCCACTTCAATACCAGGCACTTTTACCACTTCCTGTCCTGTCCTGGCCAATTTTCAGCTTTCAGTGCATTTTGAATGACAATTACTCAGCCATGCAATACTGTACCCAAATGAAAGTTTTTTATAGTTTTGTTCACACAAATAGAGATTTCTTTTTGTGATATTTGATCACCACCGTGTTTTTTATTGCTTGCCAAATAAACAAAAAAAAATGGAAGCTATTCATTGTGTACAATTGCCGTGTGATTTGCTGTGATTGGTCACAATGATCACATAGTACTGGCAGCACTGATCTGTCATCCACCGGACACAGCAGGTGAGAGATCGCGCTGCAGCGTGATCGCAAGGCTCGATCCTGGGGGGACATCAATTGACGTCTACCCAGAATGGGAGAGTTCCGGCCTGGCCATCATATTACAATAGACCAGACAAGAAGCAGTAAAAGTAGTGATAAAAATATAGGAGGTAGATACAGTGAGGAACAGAAGTATTTGAACACCCTGCGATTTTGCAAGTTCTCCCACTTAGAAATCATGGAGGTGTCTGAAATTCACATTGTAGGTGCATTCCCACTCTGAGAGACAGAATTTAAAAAAAAAAAAATTCAGGAAATCTCATTGTATGATTGTTAAAGAATTTATTTGTCTTGCAATGCTGAACATAAGTATTTGAACACCTGAGAAAATCAGTGTTAATATTTGGTACAGAAGCCTTTGTTTGCAATTACAGAGGTCAAACGTTTTCTGTAGTTCTTGACCAGGTTTGCACACACTGCAACAGGGATTTTGGCCCACTCCTCCACACAGATCTCCTCTAGATCTGTCAGGTTTCGGGGCTGTTGCTGAGCAACACGGAGTTTCAGCTCCCTCCAAAGATGTTCTATTGGATTTAGGTCTGGAGACTGGCTAGGCCACTCCATAACCTTGATATGCTTCTTACGGAGCCACTCCTTGGTTATCCTGGCTGTGTGCTTCGGGTCGTTGTCATGTTGGAAGACCCAGCCACGACCCATCTTCAATGCTCTGACTGAGGAAAGGAGGTTGTTGCTCAAAATCTCACAATAAATGTCCCCATTCATTCTCTCCTTAATACAGTGCAGTCGTCCTGTCCCCTTCACAGAAAAGCACCCCCAAAGCATGATGTTACCACCCCCATGCTTCACAGTAGGGATGGTGTTCTTGGGATGCAACTCATCCTTCTTTTTCCTCCAAACACGACGAGTGAAGTTTAGACCCAAATGTTCTACTTTGGTCTCATCTGACCACATGACTTTCTCCCATGCCTCTTCTGGATCATCCAGATGGTCATTGGCAAACTTCAGACGGGCCTGGACATGTGATGACTTGAGCAGGGGAACCTTCCATGCAATGCATGATTTGAAACCATGACAGCATAGTGTTCTACCAACAGTGACCTTTGAAACTGTGGTCCCAGCTCTCTTCATGTCATTGACCAGCTCCTCCCTTGTAGTTCTGTGCTGATTCCTCACCTTTCTTATCATCAGTGATACCCCACGAGGTGAGATCTTGCATGGAACCCCAGTCCGAGGGAGACTGACAGTCGTCTTTAGCCTCTTCCATTTTCTATCAATTGCTCCAACAGTTGATCTATTTTCACCAAGCTGCTTGGCAATTGCCCCGTAGCCCTTTCCAGCCTTGTGGAGGTCCACAATTTTGTCTCTGGTGTCTTTTGACAGCTCTTTGGTCTTGCCCATGATAGTAGTTGGCATCTGACTGACTGTGGGGTGGACAGGTGTTTTTAAAGAGCTCAGACAGGTGCTACTAAGTTAGATTAATGAGTGGAGTAGAGGTGGACTTTTTAAAGGCACAGTAACAGGTCTTTGAGAGCCAGAATTCTTGCTGTTTCTTAGGTGTTTAAATACTTATGTTCAGCAGTGCAAGGCAAATAAATTCTTTAAAAATCATACAATGTGATTTCCTGAAAAATTTTTTAAATTCTGTCTCTCAGAGTGGGAATGCACCTACAATGCAAATTTCAGAGCCCTCCATGATTTCTAAGCGGGAGAACTTGCAAAATGGCAGGGTGTTCAAATACTTCTTCCTCACTGTATGTATGGTAAAAGATACTCTGTATGCCTCTTCTACCATATCATCTTTCCCCTGCCTGCAAGCAGTTTTTTTTACAAATTCTGCAATTGAGCTGTGTATGCACAACTCAGTGTACATTCCTAGTATCTGTACGATTCTGGGAGCAAGTGTCTGGATGAATAATCTCCAATGTATATGAATGTGTAGCACTTAGCCCTGGAGGGACCGCTGGCACTTTATGACAAATTTCATGAGGCTGAAAAGTTCACTTCTCCTTTAAGTGGTCTTAACGTCTATTGTCATCTACATACCTGTGCTGATCACTGAAATCTTACAACCATGGAAGCAGAAACCAATTCAACGAATACATCAATAAAGGTTTTAAAGCACTAATGTTATGCTTAAAGTGGTTTTAAAAGCAGAAGGTTTTTTTTTTACCTTTGCAGAAAAACAAGAAAAAAGAAGGTGCACTGGCCTAGTACATTATCCCAGAGGAGTTTATTGTAAATGTTAAAAACATAAATATACTCACAAACCAAGGATAATTACAGAGGTATGAAAATGTTCAATCAACGAGACCCGGATGGGTATTATGCAAGGTGAGCACTGTCCTCGCTGGGATTCCCGGACGATGCTCACCTGGAGTAATACCCATCTCTCACCTGTCATTGAAACCGTTGATTGAACAATTTTATACCACTGTAATTCTCCTTGGTTTGTGAGTGTATTCATATTTTTAACATTTGTAATACATTCCTCTGGGATAATGCACTAGGCCAGTGCGCCCTTCTATTTCTACAGCGGCTCCTGGAACACCCCAGCCAGTTGAAGGCAGGAAGGCCACTTTGATCCTTTCTCCCTGCACTATCTGACACCAGCCCTCCACACTCAAGCACAGGAGCTTTTGTTTTAGTACACATTATCTAGTGTTTTTTTTACCTTACTGCATTTTAAGCAGCAAGGTAAAAAACCTTCTGTGTGCTGCTTTCACTGCAGCCCCACCTAAATACATAATATAACAAAGTGCTGCACTCTGATTCATATATATGCATACAAAATAAATATACAATCATGCGCACTAAAATAAGTCCAATGTGAGAAAAGTCTGCGCTCAGAGTCCAGAAGTGGCACACCCCTGGGACCAGCTGCAACCAGCGGATATGATATTCCTTGCTTGATTTTATCAGATGCTGCTCATATTATACTTGTTTTAAATAAAGAATAAGATGAAAGATGCTCATAAAATTAATCAATCAGATTGCTCGACACTTTGGTGAATGGAAAAAGATATATATTAGGGAAGGTTTTTTGGTTGAGTTGTGTCAGGAGAAAGTGGGGTCAGGAGAAAGTGTGACAGAAGAAAGTGGGTTCTCTGAAGGTGTCTGATGATTGCATGAAAGTTCTAAGTACCCTGTCATCTGCCTTGTCTGTACCTCTGTTTTATGGATTGTCTCTGAGCTGATTATATGCATCTCTCTGGAAAAAAACTGTTGGACTAGTTGCTGTGGTTGCTGAGCCCATTAAAATTTTGGAAAAGAACTGTTATATTTGCTGTGAGATTTGACAACAGATTGGTGCCGTCCAAGCGACTAGAAGAGCATTTTCAGGTTCAGTAACAGAACTTGGTGGTGACAACAGTCCTGTGAGGTGGATCCAGAAGCTGTGCTTTGACTCAAAAGTCTGGTGGTGATTTAAGGGGTCTGATTCACAAATTGAATCCCAGAATTATTATCTGGAGGCTGGAAAACTGGACAAAGGAATGTACTTGTCAGGAATGGACTCAGCACTGGTGGTGGGACTCATCTGCCGTGTGGGCTGCAGTACCAGAGCTGACCAGCGGGTGCTCTCAGCAGCCAGAAGCTCACACGTGCAATCAGCCAAACCTGGGGCTGATTGCAGAAAGGTGTATTTAAGGCATGACCAGGCCTGTGATCTGGGCCTTGGTGTATGTATTCCCATGAGCCTCTGTACCTGGTATCTTGTGTTCCTGCTTCGTTGCTGACCCGGCTTGATCCTGACCTCTGCTGACCGTCTCCTGTTGAACCCCTGGCTTGCCTGACCATCCTTCTGCCTGATCCCCTGTACCGCGCTGCCCGTGAGTTACTGAACCCGGCTTGTGACCTTGACCATTCTCTGCCTGCTCCTTTGATACCTTGCTGCCCGCACGTTGCTGACTTGGCCCGTCTGACCACGCTAACTACTCTGCCATCCATCCATCCTGCACGGATCCAGCCGTACCTGCACATACCTCTGGCGGATCCCTCTACCACTAGCAGGTGTACTCAGGGGCCGCGACCTGGTTCCTGTCTGCTCCAAGTCCATCCCCACCATCAGGGGCCCTGGTGAATAAGCAGACTGGGACTTAGACTCCGCGCCCTGGGGAATCCTGTCCTGGGGACCACTAGAGGTACCACCAAATGGTCATTACAGAACCCTACGGCCGGCCTGACCGTTCCACCTCTCCAGCCCTGACTACGCCTGTGTTCCTGCACCTACTAAGATTAGTGGAAGGTTGGTTTGTTCACTGTGCGTTTATATATATATATATATCTGGGTGGCTAATAATAAACTGTATTATTATACTATACCTGAAACCTGCGTTTCCCTGTGTCAGTCCACACCTTTCTGGTCATTCCTAGATTCCTGACAGTACTGTGGACTAGAAGAATCCTATGAGAATCCAAAAATCCTATGAGATGACAGAAGACCGTGAGGACCCACTAAGGACATTTTGAATCCCAGGACCAGGACCTGGAACAGATCAAAAGCCTAGGAGCCCAAGCAGTTGGTGAGTGTATCTTGTTCTTTATTAACAGATGGGTGTTTTGTTTTTGAATTGTTCTATAGATAGTTGTTACTTTTGTTGAGAGTATATTTTTTCTTTATTTTGTATCTGGGTGTTAAAGTGAATTCTCCTACAAGCAGCAGTGTTTGGTGGCATTACAATGTAATGGAGGGAATTTGGAAAAAGGTGACACAAGTAAAGGACACGGAGGCTATTGTTCAAGCTATACAAGGATCTGCTTATCCATGGTGGCAGGCACAAAAATGGGTGGATGAAAAGATTTGTGGCAAAAAGTTAAATACACATAAGGCGAAGTATGTACTCATTTCTGCTGCTGGCTGGACAGCAGAGCAATACAAATCTGTTTTTCAGCAGAAACAAAAATTGGAAGAGAAGGTGGAGTTTTTAAAAGTTGAAGTCGAAAACTTGAAATTTCTTGCCCAGCAGGCTGCTGTATTTAACGCAGACAGTAATCATATTACTAATGTAAATACAAAATGATGCAATGAGATTACGTTTGTTAAACAATGTTTGGAGAATGTCCAGTGTGCTATACGGGAGATATGCTCCAGGGGCATATCTGACCATTTGGAAACTCGGGCACTGCCCGAGGGCCCAGGGTCAGTAGGGGGCCCCATGAGATGCCCCTGGTACCTTTTTCATAGGCTTTTTTGAGTTTGGGCAAGGACACAGGGGCCCCATGATCCCCTATTGCCCGGGGGCCCCATGAGTTGTCAGTCCGCCCCTGAGGTTGACCATTCTCAATGTTTAGCAGAGGTAATGTCTCTAAAGAAGCAGAGTGTTGTTGCTGCAAGTAAGGTCTATGATGGGTGTTTAAACAATGGTTTTGTAGTAGCTATTGAGACTGACTCGGGCTTGGAAATAGAGAATGGGTCTGACCTAGCATTGCAAAATAGTAATGCAGTGGCAGTGGGCACATCGGATGAGTCTTTTGTTGGTGAATGTTCCTCAGACAACGAGAGTGTGAGGTCTCAGGATCCCAGCCATTGTAATGTGTCTCAGTCATCACGTGCTCAAAGGGCTTATTCAGGGAAGCCAGTTCTGAGATGCTTTGCTTGTAATAGTTGGAGCACATTGCACAATATTGTTTTGATGGTAATAGTAGTAAGCAAAGGAACTTTCGGTACCCCAAAACTGCACCAAAACACAAAGAAGTTTACTCTGCAAGGTGGGGCAATTCTCCCAGGCATGTAGGCCACAGTAGCCAAAGCGAAGTCTCTTTTAAAACCCAAATAACAAGGTTACAATCTGAGAATAGTCAGCTAATGCAAGAAAGACATCAGTGCATCATGGAGCAACTGAAAGAGCTGAAAATGAGGTGTCTTCATTTACGCAAAGATACTACACTGGGATGAACAACCATTTTTTTGATAGTCCATAGACAGTTGGACATGTAGTATAATTTTTTCCAAGTAAAGTTCTTTGGCATGCATTAATATTTAGCTACTGCTCTCAGAGATTTGGCCTCAATATTTGGGACATGATGGAGGACCCTGCTGTATTTTTATGTTTCAAAGGATAAGCCTTCATGATTTAGTATATTTTTTTATGTGAGGTGGGAATAAATTCCAAATTGTTTTTGTAGTTTGTATAGTTTCAGCCACCTGAAAGACAGTTGCTGGGTTAATCCCCAATTTAGCAACTATATCCATTTTTGTTTTTCCTAAAGGTTGCCATTGACATGATAATGTCAAGGGAGGGAGACTGCTAGCAGCTCCATCCATATGTGTAAAGAGAAAAAAACATGTTTTTCAACATTGTGTGTGTGTGGTTCATACAATGTGTGGGTTGCTCTTGTGTTTTTCTTTTTTGTAATTTTTATCATCATGTCATAGTGGCAACATAGGTTTAATAAGTTTAACACACTGCATGTTCCTTGCTATTAATGATCAAGATAGAATAGAGAGTAAAAGTGTGCAAGCAGCATTCAGTCTGGTTTTTGTTTTTAAAAAGACTTTGTTTTATCTTGAAACACAATCTTAAAGGACTTTTTGGATAGAGTATGGAAGGTTTTATTATTCTTTTATTACTGTATGTGTCCATGTTAAAGAGATTCGCCCCACTAATTTCCCTGGTGAACATTGTCACAGAAACAGAAAGTCAGTGGAAATCTTAAAGTTTAGGCCCCTTTCACATGTGCGGACTCTGGACTCCATCTGTTTGCTGAGCAGGTGAATGGCAGTTCTGTGCCCCCTCCGCTCATGCAGAGGAGACACGAACACAGTTTTCCTCTATGACTGTCTGTCTGTTTACATCCGAATGTCATCCAATCTGATCTGTTAGAAGGATGAGGCACAGATACCTCATCAGTCTGTTTTAGTGGATTGTTTGCAGGCTGGTGTCCATTTACATCTGCCGTGCCATATAGGGCAATGCATGGTGCAATCGGTGTAGCAATTGTGCATACAGAGATGGATGCGGTCATCCATCTTGCTAAAGATCCTCCATCTTATATCATTTCTACTCCCAAATCAACTTCCCTCCAATTTCCCCCCTCCCTCAGGAATGTGGTCTGTATGATGCCAGAGATCACAGGCACAGTGGGACAGCTCATGGTTATAAATCCCAAACTAGCTGGTGCCCGGGTATCTTTTAGCTTCTCAATCTGAGGTAGCCGTAAAAACAGACATCACATTTAAAATCCACTTTCCCCTATAATTTTATATCTGGAGCTGGGAAAAAATTACATAAAAACCAAGCATATATTCAGTTATCTCAGTTTAATGCAAGTCGTCTGATATCTTGCACCCCCTAGCTGAAATCTACAGGAGAGCAGAAAACGATATCTCCTTAACCGTTCCAAGCAGATATGTCATATTTAATATCTAGACGTTCAGCAGATGATTCTACATATTAATCTACTAGTGGCTAGGCTGCTATATGCACCGAGGGTAAGTTATTGATCATGATATAAACTGGGAGGGATTTTGGTTCTAGCTTGGGTCTCCGCCTACAACTCCCTCCCCAAATGAGGTGATTGGTTCTCTGCTTCAAGGAGACACCCTGGTGAGTTCCTACAAAAAGGCTGTTATGCTTGGAGCAGAGAGTTGAGTTGAAGTTGAAGAATCCTCCCTTTTAACATTGGAACCAACTTTGGGAGAAAAGGCCCTTTTTCTCAGGAAACTTGATCTGCTTAACCCAGGACTTTTGGCAAGTACTCTATCTCTCTAAACTTCTTTCTGTTATCTCTTTGCTGTGTTATTGCTCTCTGTATATTTATATATATATATATATATATATATACATTGGCTACATCTTTTTCTGTAAATATTTTTATTGCACCCTTTTGACCTTTTAGTAATAAATCTTACTTTCTGAAAGTGTTGAACTGTTTCTAAAGCTCTTTAATGCAAAGTAAGAATCCCTGTCTCTGAAGAGCGCTACTGTGTGTTTTTAAACCTCTATATATCTCTGCCTGCGGTGACAGTGGTATACAGATGATTATTCAAAACAACATAGAGTATTGCTAATATTGCCGAGTTTCCTCTTTCTCTGTACAAAAAGGAGGTGGTGGCAGTGCGAAGGGTTAATTGCGTAATTAACCTGACCCAGTAACAATCGCTCCCAGGCTGCAGGTACACAGATTGTGGTCCATTAGCTGGAAAATCTTTGTGCAGAGTGCAGCTGGGCATGGCATTGTTACGCACGTGACAGTACGGTTTTAGATTGGCTAGTCCTTCGGTCACGAGTTTGGTGAGAAGGGCTGGGGTCTGACGCTGCCATCGTCACAATCGGGTCCGCCTGAAAAATGGACAGGTGGATCCTATCTGTCTGCCCATGTGAAAGGAGCCTTAGAGTTATCATGAGAGCAAGAGGTGATGGGAAATCTCCCAAAGGAACCAGTGTCTGGTGAAAATTGCCTTAGCTAAGAATTAATCAAACTTTTGGTAGATTTCCTTTTACTTCCTTTTGTCTCTCCAAGATAGGGAGTGAAGGGAGATTTCCCCAGCAGGACACATACAGAAAACTAAATACATAACTAAACCTGATAGGGGTTTTAACCCTGCCCTACTCTATGCGAGGGTGTGGGCTATATACTGTATACACTTTAACCAAATTCTCCAAATCTAATCTACATGAGCATTTACTGTCATTTCTTAGCCAAGTTAACATTACAAGAATAGGTAAAGAATCCATTAACATATACTCAGAAAGATGTAGTCAGTCAAAAGGCTTCAACAAATTTTCTTGTGTCTACTCTCTTCACACTTTTTTTAAAGTGGCCCTCACTTTTTTATACTGTATATGGATGTGTGTTTTTGTGCTCCCTGCTTTCAGTATTCATACAACACAAGAGCTTCTCTATTTTATTTTAGTATAAGTAGATGTGCATCCTTTACTCCTACACACCAATAGGGAGTTTGGGTATGCCTGACCCTTCAGATGAATGCACCAAGGGAAAGAATTGTTTTGCCTTGTAATACGTCCATACTGTAGTTTGTAATGGTTTTTACTGTGAGTACTAACACACTGGCTTTTATTCTTTGTTTGAAAATATAAGTGAATGTATTATGTTATTCATTTTCTTCAGCAGGGAGATATATGAATGCAATAACACCTGGCAATCTTGCTTAAACTCATCCTTGTAGATTACTTTTCACAATATATTTATCTCCATAGACGTCATCATATATTCTCTGAAGAGTCTGCACTAATAGACTCTATAAATCTATTCCTAAGGTCAAAGTAATTTCTATTCAATTTGTTTTACTGAAATAAACTAGGTAACTTTCTACTGTGGTCACATTTATTTGTTCTTTTAATTAAGTGCTTTTGAGACTGGTAATTACAGGAAAGCAAATCCACGGTATCACTGTATCAGTAAAAATATTTTGTAATATGATAGAATAATAATTTCTTAGGTCAAAAAAGTAGATTGCGTGTTTCAACATGTAAATCATAAACGATAAAAATGGGCAAAGATCATATTAATAAGTTGGAGTAAGTAAAAAGGCTCTTTTATATTCTAGCGAGAACTTTTATAATAATTAAATTCGTGCTCACATTTATAATGGCTTTATAATGTGAAATTGCTCAGTTCAAAAAGGCAACGAAGTCCAGACATGCAGGGTAGCTGTATAAATCTCCCTAACATTTAAATGTATTGCATTTTAAATTAAAATATATTCTGTAAATACATATTGGGAGAGTCTGTAAGAGACTGGGAGGAAATGCAGATGATATCGCTTTAGCCTCTTCTGGGGTGAAATGTGTTAAAGGTGGGAGATCACAGTGTGGCAGAGTCACGTGGAATGCAATATGCATGTGGAATAAAGTTTATTAAAAGAAAAAGGTCTAGAGTTGCAGAATTTTGTGTTGCTATACTCAAAATTCTGTATGTGTAGGTGCTTACATACAGGTGAAACTCAAAAAATTAGAATATCGTGCAAACGTTCATTTATTTCAGTAATGCAACTTAAAAGGTGCAACTAATATATGAGATAGACTCATTACATGCAAAGCAAGATAGTTCAAGCCGTGATTTGTCATAATTGTGATAAATATGGCTTACAGCTCAAGAAAACCCCAAATCCACAATCTCAGAAAATTAGAATGTTGTGAAAAGGTGCAATATTCTCGGCTCAAAGTGTCCCACTCTAATCAGCTAATTAAGCCATAACACCTGCAAAGGATTCCTGAGCCTTTAAATGGTCTCTCAGTCTGGTTCAGTAGGAATCACAATCATGGGAAAGACTGCTGACCTGTCAGTTGTGCAGAAAACCATCATTGACACCCTCCATAATGAGGGAAAGCCTCAAAAGGTAAGTTGGATGTTCTCAAAGTGCTGTATCAAATCACATTAATAGAAAGTTATGTGGAAGGGAAAAGTGTGGAAGAAAAAGGTGCACAAGCAGCAGGGATGACCGCAGCCTGGAGAGGATTGTCAGGAAAAGGCCATTCAAAAGTGTTGGTCTTTCACAAGGAGTGGACTGAGGCTGGAGTTAGTGCATCAAGAGCCACCACACACAGACGGATCCTGGACATGGGCTTCAAATGTCGTATTCCTCTTGTCAAGCTGCTCCTGAACAACAAACAATGTCAGACATGGCTTACATGTCCACTTTTCTGATGAGAGCAACTTTTTCATCTCATTTGGAAACCAAGGACCCAAAGTATGGAGGAACAATGGAGAGGTACACACTGCAAGATGCTTGAAGTCCAGTGTGAAGTTTCCACAGTCTGTGTAGATTTGGGGAGCCATGTCATCTGCTGGTGTTAGTCCACTGTGCTTCATTAAGTCCAGGGCCAACGCAGCCGTCTACCAGGAGATTTTGGAGCACGTCATGCTTCCTTCTGCAGACGAGCTTTATGAGGATGCTGACTTCATTTTCCAGCAGGACTTAGCACCTGCCCACACTGCTAAAAGCACCAAAACCTGGTTCAATGACCATGGGATTACTGTGCTTGATTGGCCAGCAAACTCGCCTGACCTGAACCCCATAGAGAATCTATGGGGCACTGCCAAGAGAAAGATGAGAGACATGAGACCGAACAATGCAGAAGACCTGAAGGCCGCTATTGAAGCATCCTGGTCTTCCATAACACCTCAGCAGTTCCACAGGCTGATAGATTCCATGCCATGCCGCATTGAGGCACTAATTGTTGCAAAAGGAGTCCAAACCAAGTACTGAGTACATATACATTGTGACAGTAGGCAGGTGAAATCACCTGGTTGCGTCCTGGATGGACGATATATTTGTCCGAGGTTCAGGCTTTATGGGGATTTGTACCACTAGAGGGAAGTGCTGAGTCCTTCAGCACTGAGGTAATGAGCCCAGCTGAAGGTAGTGGGCTCATTAACACCTGTATAAAACTTCCCAGAGTGCTTAGGGAGTGTCTCCAACCTGGAACCAGATCTGTGCCTGAACTGTCTGGGGAGCTGACCTGTTATCTGTGTGCAGAGAGACCAAAGCCTGTGTGGCTAGCCTCCAAGTACTAGCAACTAGGTATAGCAGCAGGCTGTACCTAGTGGGTAGCTAGGGAAAGCTGTTGTTGCAGTAAGTAGCCAAGTTGGCCAGGATTTATTTTGATGTTTCTTTTTGGTTTTACCATTTTTCTGTAAATATTGTAAATAAATTGCACCTGTTTGTTTTCACCTCCACTGTTGTTGTGCTGTGCCTATCTTTTTGTGTTGTGCACCCATCCAGGGGGTCACACACACCCACTGCCGAGCTAACCCCGTTACAACATGCTTATACTTTTCAGAGGTCCGGTATTGTTCTATGTACAATCCTTGTTTTATTGATTACATGTAATATTCTAATTTTCTGAGATTGTGGATTTGGGGTTTTCATGAGCTGTAAGCCATAATCATCACAGTGATGACAAATCACGGCTTGAACTATCTTGCTTTGCATGTAATGAGTCTATCTCCTATATTAGTTTCACCTTTTAAGTTGCATTACTGAAATAAATGAACTTTTGCACGATATTCTAATTTTTCGAGTTTCACCTGTACATTAGAGAATCTTTGCTCAATCTGACCTTTTAGAATATGATTATGCTTAAAGAGGAACTAATATTCCACTGTCACAAACTGCGAGCAGACAGACTATTTATTTCAGAAGCAACATGTAGTGTTTCTTCTGGAATAAAACATATCTACCTGCCTGCTTGCTGTCTTCTGTGGCATGTAAACAAACTTAAGTCAATGGCTTGGTCCCTGTGCGGTGGGATGACTGACTCCTGTGCATGTGCAGAGGTGATGTCATCCAGCCTAAGACCAGCACTCAGCAAAAAATACCGCTTCTGCCAAGGGATGGACACCACTGAAGGAAAGGTAAGTTTAACTCTGCATTAGCATGATTTTAGTTGTATTTGTGCATTTGCAACAAAACAGTACTCTTTTTTTTTTCTTTAATTTGCACTAACTATTACATTTTCAGGAGAAACTTTCAGTGGGAGGAGGATCAACTCTTCCAAGATCAAGGGTAAACACCCCTATCCCCTTCCCCGAAAGCTTTTCCTGAAAGTTTAACTTTTAGCACCTTCTGGACCTAGCCAAGCTTGCTTATGGAAAAGTAGAGTTAATTACCCAGGATTGATTTTTGTGGTATAAATATTCCTATCTGAAAGTGGAGTGCCCACATGGCTTCATCCTCCATAAGTACAAACATTTACTTGCTTCTTTGCAATAAGTTCTTTTTTTTAGATAGCTTGATTAGTGGCTGAGTCATACATGCATCTCCAGATTGTAATGTACAGGAAATTACTAGGGCTCATGCTCAGTGTTATTACACTTCCTCCATATGAACAGCATATCACCCATCCATTTTTCTCTCTCTCTGGTTTTACCTTGGGGGAGTTTCCAACAAGAAGGCCTCCAAATTTATCAATTACACCCAGCTTCTTTGCTTCCAACTGTAGCACCCTTTTAGTTAGTGTACATTGCTAGGCAAGTTTAGTTTGGCTCCTCTGTAGCCAGGGAGCAGTGGTTGATTGCCCTAGCCTGCTCAGTGTCTCAAGGCTGTTGATCTGATCACTTCCCCCTGCATTCTAGAGGATTCTAGAATTCTAGTGGGTGGAAGAACAAAGGAGGCAGCTTGAATATTTATGGAGATCCAGCCAATCCCTGAGAAGGTGTACCCAGTAGGTGGATGGAGAGCATATAAATAGTTTGAGGCCTGAGGCAGGAGGAGAGCTTCCCAGGTCTAGTCCTGCCAGAGGAGACCCCAGTGCAGGGGCTGTGCCCCTGGGGCAGACTGATGGAGGTGTCATCGAGGTCCCAACTAGAGCTTAAGCTGGGGGGCTATTTGCAGAGTCTGGACTGGGAGGATTTTCTTTTTGATCTGGAGAGCTCACTGAAGAGTACCCAGTGGAAGTTGGGGAAGCAGTGTCCAACTGTCCTGTGGTAGTGTGAGTCTGTGTTTCCCTAACTGAAGAGTGCCTGGTGTACTGTATATTTCAAGAAGGAAAACGATGATCCTATGGCATTGAGTAAATTACCTACGTGCTATGTCCTAGTGACAGTGTGCAGTTCTCAGTTTCTTAAAAGAAGTCTTAGGCACCTTTCAGCCAGTACAGAGTTGAGTGGGCCTTTTTGTGCAGATCAATGTGAAGAGAAGAGTCCTCAAAGAAGTTTGCTCAGCAAATTCTGATTCACCCCATACAAGTTATTCTGCAATAAAAGCATAAAATACATCCATAGTCTGTTCCATTTGAACCAGTGGAATTGAGAAAATGCTCTGTGCCCAGCTGAGTCTGCACTTAATTTGGAGAAAGGACTTAGTTACAACCAACGGCTCTTTCAGGGGTGTGCTACACTAGTTCTCTTATGCTTCCGCCATCTCTATATTCTTGACCTCCTTGTGACTTTAATCAGCCCCTTTTCTCTCTGCATTACCTTCAGACTCAATGTTCTTTTAGGTGCTTATGGGGCACAACTACAGTCAACTTTTAAACTTTCTTTACTGCAAGGTAATGCTCTTTCAAGACATGACTTCTAGTGACGTCACAAAAAAAATTCCCTTACTGACACCCAAAGCAACACCTCTGTTAGGATTGTTTTACTTGTCCTATCCCAAATAAGAATATGATGACAGTATGTAAATACACTATTGTAAGACTATTGTATAGGTTATTGATGGGTAAAATGTGTGCTCAATGACAATACAGGGAAATTTGTAAATTTATTCATGACCACAGCAGTATCCTCATTGGGTCACTTTCACTACAGAACAGAGTGGCTGTCTTAAAAACTGTTCAGTGTCATGAAGTCTTGTATTTTATAACACATACATTGATGTTAATTAAAGTCCAAGTCCAGGGCAAGAATGTACACTGTGGGAGAAGGAGCTAATATCCTGGAGTTGGGCTGTAAATATGTAGATTACATTTATAAACTATAGATACGACATCCTAAATAATGTAAATGAGGAAACCATATCTAAAACGCAATAGTGTAAACATACTCCTAGGGGAAATGGTAAATAGTTTAATTTTTATCGTGCATTAATCAGGAATCACAGTGTCTGCTAGTAATGAGAGAGTGTATATCACCTCAAAATTTCAGTGAAACACAGGAAATTTCTATGAAATTTCACTAATTTGGCAAATCACTGGGGAAGTGAAATTAGGGGAGTTTTTGTGGTTTTTAAATTGCAATGGGATTTAAATGACCCCTATGGTTATGGAAACTGCATTCAATCACATTAGAGCAATTCTTGTCTAAAAAAATATTTCTAATTTATTTCAGGTGATGGTTTTGGGCGTTGAGCTGTGTTGCAGCACATTAGGCAGGCTATTTAAAAAGGATGGGTTGCAACCAACCTCAACACTAAATAAATAGATCCTGCAGTATTGTTTTGAAGTGCAGGACTAGGCTACCTTGCTGATAGACATGTCCAACTTCAGGAGCTTTCACAGCAGACTGATAATGCTCCTGCTAATTGCAAGTAGCTTCGCAGTGTCATCATGCAGTAGTTGGCAAACAGTAACATGGTTGTAAACCTTTGAAATGAAAAATTAACAAAGCATATGCTTCTATAGTGTATACTTGACTCTATCCAAAGCACCTAGTGTGATTCTGTCTCCTTTCATTCCTCTACTATATCCATGAGTTATTTCTGACAGTCTATGCCGACACCAAGCAATGATGGTAACCCCCTCCCCCAGCACACAGCAGGTGATTGAAGCCTGTGCATGTCTCCTTATGAAACTGCATAGAGGAAGGCGTGTCCATTCCCTACCTCCACTCAGATTTCAGATTACACTCAGCTCCCTGCTATATACTCTATGTGACACCAGATCCCCACCCCTTGCCTTCTGAAGTTCCAAAATGCTGTGTAAACTGTGTGTTTTCGAAGGCTGTAGAAAGGAGAGGGCAGATAAACAGGTACAACGTATGTAGAAGGATTTGTTTCTTCTCTGTGTATCATATGAGACTAGTCACTTAAGTGGGTTTATGTTACTTTAAAGTGAACATAAACTATAAAAATGAAGATATGTTGTCAGGAACAATTAAGGATGTTAATTGTACCTAAGCAGTACCCTGAAAATTGTGCCTTTTTGTTTTAAGCACTCCTGAAAATAGCAGTGCACTTCCTGTGCTTACAGCCTTTTGGCTGTATATCTGTAGTGTGAAAATTAAGGCACTGTTGTCTGTGGCTGCTAGTCTCATGAGATCTGGATATGTTACTACTGTGCTGCTCACTGTTGTTCCAACTGGAACACATCTGCTGTCCTTTTATCTCTCTGATCCCTTCATTCTGTGGCACTGTGCTCTCCTAACCTATCGTGCTTCAGTCATCAGATCACCAGTAATCAGGGAGAAGCTCTGACATTGGAAAGCATACTCCTACTTCTACCAAGATGGCACCCCCACACAAGGACACAGTACAAAAAGGCATGGTAAGATAGTAATTGAGATAAGAATGGCTTCAGAGAGATTATCAGATTTAATGGGGACTAGTCCTGTTTGGGCACAGCTTCTACATTTCAGGTCTTCTTTTTAGCTCAACTTCAGAGAAAATAATAATAATGCAGTAGGGCATTGCAAGGGTTAAGCTTTCTTTTAGGGGACAGGAGCAGTTTTACTTACCCAATCCACCACTCTCCCATGCTTCACCAGTGGGCTTGTCTTTTACATCCTAACATGCAATGCAAGGCTATGGACCCTGCATTGGATTTGATGATGTCAGAGGACTTACAGGAGCTTAAGGGGAAAGACGCTGTCTTGCATAGAAGGATCCTGTGAGAGCAGGAAATCAGTTTTTTTGTTCCCCTAGACCTAAAAGTGTGTTTAAACTTTGGAGTGCAAAGGCAAGGGAACATTTTTACTTTCCCAGGGCTTTATACTTTCTCCACAAGTGTAACCCAGGGTTTCTCAACCTTTTTACCTAGGAGGAGAACTTGGCAAAAAGTTTGAGCTCTCAGGAAACCCCTGAAATATTGTTTATATCTACAGCTCATCGAACATTGGTGTGATCAGCGAGATGTTGATATAACAACAAATATTTTTAGAAATAGCATAAAATAATAGAATCTTTATTAAAGTGTACCCATTTAATGTGAAACTTGTGCTTGCTTCTTTCTGCACAGATGCTAAACTCTGGACAAACTTGAGATAAGCAGGGTACAGGGGGACAGCAGGGTTGGGTACAGGGAGCCATGAAGGCACAGTACATGGGGGGCAGCAGAGTACAGTACATGGAGGCAGCAGGAAACATTACACGGAAGGTAGCAGGTACATTACATGGGGGGAACAGCAGGAAACATTCCTTGGGGGGGGGGCAGCAGGGTGCATTACAGTACATGGGAGCAAGGCACATTACATGGGGGAGACAGCAGGAAACATTCCTTTGGAGGGGCGGGGGGGGGGGGGATATGCAGGAGGGAGCATTACATGGGAGCAAGGCACATTACATGGGGGCGGGAGATATTACATGGGAACAGGACACATTACATGGGAGAAGGGCAGTTTACATGTGAACAGGACACATTATGGAGCACAGAGTAGGGCATTTTACATGGAGGCAGGACACATTACATGGGAGCAAGCATATTACATGGGAGCAGGACACATTACATGGAGGTGGGAAACATTACATGGGAACAGGACACACTACATGGGAGAAGGGCACTTTACATGTGAACAGGGCACATTATGGAGCACAGAATAGGGCACATTACATGGGGGCAGGACACATTACATGGGAGCAAGCATATTACATGGGAGCAGGGTACATTACATGGGGGCGGGAAACATTACATGGGAACAAGAAACATTACATGGGAGCAGGGCACTTTACATGGGAGCAAGCATATTACATGGGGGTGGGAAACATTACATGGGAACAGGACACATTACATGGTAGAAGGGCACTTTACATGCGAACAGGGCACATTATGGAGCACAGAATAGGGCACATCACATGGGGGCAGGACACATTACATGGGAGCAAGCATATTACATGGGAGCAGGGTACATTACATGGGGGCGGGAAACATTACATGGGAACAGGACACATTACATGGTAGAAGGCCACTTTACAAGTGAACAGGGCACATTATAGAGTACAGAGCAGGGCACGTTACATGGGAGCAGGACATATAAATGTGAGCAGGGCAGATTACGTGGGGGAGGGAAACATTACATGGGAACAAGAAACATTACACGGGAGCAGGGCACTTTACATGCGAACAGGGCACATTATGGAGCACAGAGTAGGGTACGTTATATGGGGGCAGGACACATTGCATGGGAGCAGGGCACATTACATGGGAACATAGCACATTATGGGGCACATAGCTGGGCACATTACATGCAGCATACAGCAGGGTACATTATGGGGCACACAGCAGGGAACATTAAAGTAGCAGTGGTTTCCTGCATATGCAGGGCTACGCAGGGAAGAGGGTGATCAGTCCTCTTGTGGCTTGCTGTTCCCCCCCAGTCCCTCCTCCCCTCCTGTCCATCCCATGTGACACATACAAACACCTGGGATGGACAGGAGAGGAGAAGGGTCCAGCGGAGAATAGCACACCACAATCAGCACTATCACAGCTGCTTCCCTGTATCGGCAGAGGGGATGCAATCTATTCATCAGCTGCCTGCAATTGAAGGGCAGATCATGGCAGGACCCCTGAGGAAATTTCACAGAACCCTAGGATTCTACAGAACCCTGGTGTAACTATTCTGTAGAGTGTATATTTAACAGCTGATTACTTTTTTAATGGCTTTGTATAGCTACACAAAAATTACCCAAACATTGTGCTGACAGATTTAACTGTAATTTAGTAGCATACAGTAAAAAATAAAATATCAAAAATGTATGTTCACGATTCAGTAGACTATTGAAAAGTAAATAATATTGTAAAATAATTTTCTGAATCTCTCTAAAGAAAGTATAGGCACAGGAAAATGGTGTATGGATGGGCATTTATTATCATATTAATTAAAAATAAATACATTTTTACATACTTGTTTCACACACTATTGAGCAATTCTGCATATTATACTTCTCTGTCTCTTATCTGCTGTCTGTCAAAGAAACAGCAGAGTGAAGAAGACGGAAGAGTCAGTTCAGTAAGATTGAAAAGTTATCTTTGGTCCTTTTGTTCTTTTTTTCCGTGGTAATTTTCTTCTATAAATGGAAACGTCACAGACATACATATCACTTAGGAAATTGTTATTTTTCATCACAAAATTGACAATGAACGACTAAAAGTCTGATTTTGTTTCACAAATAGTTAATGTATCTCATTTTGTTTTATTTCATTCCTGCCTCATGTGGTTTCTCTTCCTCACTTATTTAATAGACAGCTATTGAAGCTCATAATTATTGTAAGCCTAAAGCTATTATCCATTCAAATTGAATTAGCAGTATGGCTATGGAAAACAAAGAATTTACATTTTCTTAAGAAGCTGTGAAAGTTTAAAAACAATCCCTCAGTGACCTCTGCAGCTGCATGAACCATGGAGCAATTAATCCTGAAAGTTCACAGCAGATGTCCTGTGACTCGGCAGCCTAATCAGCAGCCTACCAGCCTACTAATTTGTGATATAAACATGGATCAGGTTTTCTGGTAAGGAGGAGCAGGGTGAGCTGAGCTCCTAAGAGAATGTCTTGAACCACTTTAGTGCTCCGGCTGCAAACTTTGAGGATGGATTGCTCCATAGTGCCTGCAGCTGTATCACCAATAGAATACAAAAAATTGTTTGTATTTCCTGATGGATGACTGCCCAGGAACTCTGAAGGGTATTTCCTTTTCAATTCGCAATTTAGGCTAGGTTGACAGCTGTAGGCGTGACTGAGCACATGCAGGTTTCTGCACTTTGCGTGTATGTCAGCCCATTCATTTCAATATATGAAAGAAATGCACAAAAGAAGTCTCCGGCCTTTTTTCAAAAACATACCGCATACATGGTGCATTAGCAGATGTGTGGTGGTGCCATTAACAATTAATAGCACCGCTGCACATCTGCTTAAGGGAGTTTCTTTGAGGGTCAGGAAAGTGTGCAGTTTTGTGTGCGTTCTCAACATACAAAGGTGTGAAGCTAGCCTTATGCAGCAAATAGTAGGATAGCATGGTCTGTGGGAAGAGAAATTCCAAATGAATTCCCTTGAAACCATTTTGATGGACAGCTTATTACAATTTAGATTCTGTCAAGGCTGTAGAGGGGGTAGGGCAGATCTCTCTGCTGGGGTTAATGAGATATTTAGCAACTCAGCATTGAAACAATGTCCACATGAATGTTGAAATAGTAACTGTAGATCTGACCTTTTTAAACATGAAAAACACTGCTGACTGGAAGGTCAACGTACAGCCTCATAGTATATGTTTATCATACTGACTGATTGCACCCGCACGCTCTGTATATCAATTACAAAACAAAAAAATGGTGTTTTAGAGTCAATTCATACATTTTCTAGTTTACAGGTATAAAAATGATACCATAATTATGCTATTAGAATTAACCAAAGAAAAAAAAATCTTCTATCAAAATATTACTCAGGATGTATAAGCTTCTGCCTATCTAGCCACTCCATCCATTTTGCTGTACTGGCACATGGAGTTGCTTTTTTAAGACCTTTTCTTGGAAGAACCTTTCAATTTGTTAAGGCATTCTATCAATAATCTGACATCTGAACCTTTCGTAACCATGAAAAAAATCAATGATTACATTGATTCCTTTTTTAGGATGTACTTCGAATTTCATGAGGTACTATGAAAAGGGCACATGTATCATTTGTGTTTTTGAAGGACAGAGGCTAAGCGTAACTCATTCATCACATAGCCCTCATGAAAAAATAATGAACTGTTATATTAAAAGCTAATTAATCATGGAACCTTTAGTAATAGGCTATGATGTTACGTGGATTGAACCCTAATACTCATAATCATATTAATGTCACTTCAGAGCTGTGCATTGTAGGTGAATCAGTCTGTCTGGAAATATTTCATTTAATCTGACAGAATAAGGATTTGTAATGCTTATAGCTAAACTTCAAGCATGCGGATAAATTCACAACTGCAAAATATATATCCCCTTGTCTACTGGACTGTAAATTTATGACCTCTCTGCAAGGTCACATGTTGGGGGGGGGTCCTGCATTGCCCTGAAACCATAAATGTAGAAAAGTTTATTGACAAAGTCGTTCTTATGTTAATATTATAATGTAAAGGCAAAAATGGATTCATTATAGTAATCGGGAAATTCAATGGTTAATAAGAAAATGGTTTAATTGTTTAGATTCTCATTTAAAACTGAAGTGTAGATATGATCTTTATTGCATAGTTACATTGGAAGAGTGGTGATGTAATGATCTCAACCTTATCCAACCAGACAGCTCCTTTATTGTAGTAATACAATGGTGGCAGTGCCAAGCGAATGATCAATCACAGTAGTAATGGCTATCACAGTAGTAATCGTAACTACTACAAAGATTGTCAACTTCCTCAACGGTCCCTCAGGTATGAGATATGCATACTTCCATTGGACCACTGTATCCTAGCCGGTAAAGATCATATCCAGACTTAAGCTATAAAGCAGTTGCAAAGGCTTTTTTCTTCGAAAATATTAAACATGGTATACTTACCTGCTCTGTGCAATGGTATTCCTGTTCAATCTGAAAGACCTGTAGTTGTTGGCGATGGAAGAGTGGTCCAAAATTTCAGTAGAGGGGCATAAGAAACTCATTGATGGTTACAGAAAGAGTGGTCCAAAATTTAAGTAGAGAGGCTTAAGAAACTCATTGATGGTTACAGAAAGCAATAGATTTTTTCCAAGGGGTGTGCTGCCAAATATTAAATTAAGCGTGCCAATAATTTTGTCCAGTCCATTTTTGGGGTTTTGCATGCAATATGTCAGATTTTGCTTTTTGTTTCTCCACTTTTTTGTGTCATATCAATACAAACAAAAGAAATAAAAATGAGAATGCCTAAACAATTGTAATTGCAATAATTTTTTGAGCGAAGTGGTGCATTATCTGACAGAATTGCAGGGGTGCCAATATTTAGGCCATGACTGTAGGTACACCTGACCCACTCTGTATGTTACATACTCCCAACACCTACACACCATGCTTTACGCACTCCTATCCCCTGCACTCTGTACACAACAAACATTCAACCCTTGCGCTCTGCATGTTAAGCACTCTTGATCTCTGTGCTCTATGCATTACACACTTAGACCTTAGAAAATAGAAGCAGAGATCTGATTGGTTGCTACTATTTTATTGAAAAAAATATGGCTCCAGGTGAAGAATTAGTTTAAGAACAATAGAGCTGGTATTTTTTCAAACCTTGGGGTGTCAACTAGGTAAACTATCTTATAATTTGAGAGAGCTGAACCCACCACCTGGGAAAAAAATAACCTATGCCCAAGATCAGGGCTGCAAGAAATTGCGTAACAATATAATGAATGATCTGGAACATGTAATTAGTGTTAATGTGTATTTTCAGTAGGTGGGTAGATGAGCTTTTAGTATTTGCTCATTATACTAAGCATACATGTAGATCTTCTTTTGTCAAAGGTTTACATAATGAGTTATTAAGAGCAGTAAAGAACAAAATCTTAAACACATATAATTCAAAGACATAGGGCAATGCGGTGAAGGCTGTAAAATTATATGAGTTACTAAAAATTCAATAGTCCAACAATTGTGGTGAGATTATATGCAATAAACCAATATACATAGGAAAGATAAAAATAATACATGTAGATAGTGAAATGTGCAAGGCACTACTAGGTCAATGTGCTTAAGTCTAACAGATAGAATGTCTTTAAGGGATTTGTACATGAATGGTCTTGGTTGTGTAAAGAGAAAAGTAATACTGGCTATAGTAATTAAATTAATAGAGTACTGGGGAAATACTGTTGTGAGCCGGAACAATCTGGTATGAGAAATAAGGCTGTTATGTAAAAGAAGCTAGGAGTAACAGTAACTGAAAAGTGAAATGGATACATATGAATATCTACAAGATTGATTGGAAAAAGAAAACTGTAAGAATAACTGCACAGCGAGATTCTGGCATCACAGTGTGAAAAGCAAGGATGCAGTAAAACAGAGAGTAAAGGCCAATAAGAATACATGTTTTTTTTTTTAACACAAATTACCATTAATTCCACAAAAGTTTTAATGTCTTGGACGTTTGTTCTCACAGTCTACAATGCATAAGCAAGGAGGTATTTTTAAAATAAACTCAAAAGAATGTGGGGCTCAAAGTG
Organism: Staurois parvus; assembly: GCF_062004578.1. Lineage (NCBI taxonomy): Eukaryota > Metazoa > Chordata > Amphibia > Anura > Ranidae > Staurois > Staurois parvus. The sequence continues at coordinate 2,271,036 of NW_028317852.1, read as the reverse complement.
TATGTGTAGCAAATTGTGCAAGCACTGTCTTTTCAATATCGTAATAGAGTATAGATCCGGTGTACACAAATACTGTATATTTAACATAGAAAATGAAAAGTCTTGACAAGACATCCCTAGTTCTGTCAGTTTACAGTACAGTGGGACTGGGGCATAGTGAAAGGTTTGATGCAGTTGTAGCAGCCTTGCCGAGGTTGGACTGCCACTAATCTAAATTTGGTGGGCAGCTAGACTGTAGCCAGCCTGAGCTCTGATTGCTGTTTTCTGCATTCACTGGGTTTCCCCTAATCCTAGAGCATAGCTTGTTTCTTCCTTTTGTATTGAGGGGTGTTTTCCAGCAGATAGAGCTATAAGATACAATTGACCGATACAGACATCTCTCGGCAGGAGCATCATACTGTATATATAGGGAATGATTTGGGATAAGCTTAGAGCGGTGTTTCTCCCAGGGGGATCCCACATTACTGACACTATTCTGGCTCGGCAGGTATTGGCTCTGGTTTATGTTTTGGATTAATAGAATGTTCTGTTGATTTAAATTTTTCTCTTTTTTGCTGCCTGGATAACCAGTCCTATCCTTGTGGTTTTCTTCTTTATAGTATAGGGTTGATATAATTCTATGCTTTTTTTTTAATTGAGGAGTATATTTGCTGAAGCACATTTCATATCGTACACACTTTCTTCTGCCTTCTCTCAAGATTTCACTGTGTTATATTCCTCTTGTTTTTCTTTCTGTTCAAAATTGGGATTTTGATGGATATGATCAGGCCTTTTCTCTCAGAGAATATGTGCAGGAACTGCCCACCTTTCGAGTCACTACTTGTCTCTGCCCCCCACGCATCTCCAAGCACCATCCCTTGGTTCCACCTCCTACCAACCTCCCACTACCACCCCTTTTAGAGAATACAGAATCTAGTATAATTTTTTGGTGCCAAGTAATTTGTATGTCATGTGTTAAAGATAACAAGAAAAGCAGCAAAATACAGTAGATCCTCTGCAGCCAGCAACAGTTGATCCCCCACACAATAGACCCCCCACACACAATTGACCCCCGCACAACAAAATACCACCCCAGTAATTATAGACCCCCAGCAGAAACAACAAATCTCCAAGCAGCCAGCAACACAAGACCCCCTAACAACAATAGACCCCCATGCAAAAATAGACTCTCATCAGTGACAATAGATCCCCCAGTAGGCAGCATCAATAGACCCTCCAGGACACCCTAGCACCCCTTGCTATTACATACATTCAGTGCTGGAGGTGCTGTAACTGCGTCCCCCAGCTTTCCCACTGAAAAAAAGCCCTGGATATGACGTAGTAATCCATTTCTTGGTTTCTCTTTTCTATTTTACCATTTCCTGGTTCATTTTACCCTCTCCTCTCCACTCCTTTTTCCTTTATCTCTCTTTTCCATCCTCTTTCTCGCTCCCCCGCTTTCACCTTTGTCTTGATACCTCAAATCACCTGAGGAAACAGCAATCACCATGAAAAAGTTTGAGGAACCACCAATATAGTACATCCAGTGCTGGTCGACCGTACTCTTCTGAGTTATAATTTATGTATTGTGTTTAGGGGAGTCCACCTAGTGTTATATAGAGGAGAGAATGATTATTCTCAGATTTTAGACTAGGATTGTGGTTTTATGTTATATACTGTAGGGATTATCTAAATCTATGAATACATTTTGGATGTTTTATATTATATGCTGTGTAGTCTTTGTGGTACCAAATACCTTTTAGAACGTTTCTTATACATGCAGTACAAGGGATGTGGTAACTCCTCCTACTTAGTTTTGTATTAGCCACACAACCTCTTCAACCTCAGGAGCTGTGGGATTGCTGGGTCTGTCTTCCCTGCTACTGTGATGAAGTAAAGTAAAGAAAAAAGTGGGGATGGTATGCGCAAAGGTGAGTGGACCCCCCACTAAGAACTCAAATGTGGAAGTATTAATAAAAGTTCATAAAGTCCATCAGTACGGCAGGCTGATCCTGGAGCTGAAGCAGGCTGTTTGGTCTACAGGAGATAAGAACAAAGGAAGAGCCCCTCTAAGTGTAGAATAACAAAGGAGCACACAAGCCCAGTGATGGCACCACGCATGGTCTAAAACATGTCACATACTGTCCGATGGTGACATTAATGTTGCATTTCACTGGACAATTGGAAAGACACTAGCCAACTTCCTCCTTTGCTCTAGCAGCTGATAGTGGATCTTCTGTCATTTCTCCATCCCAGTGTCACAGTGTATAGTGATGAGCTGTTTTTTTTTTTATATTTTACATGTGGGTAGCCCTAATAATGGGTTTTAATAAATCTGTCATGCACTGCCCAGCAGAATCTCTAGTGACCCACAGAACAAGATTCCCCAGGACGCGGAGTCTAAGTCCCAGTCTGCCTTTTCACCAGAGCCTCTGATGGTGGGGATGGACTTGGTGCAAGACTGAGACCAGGTCGCGGTCCCTGAGTGCACCCAACTGTGGTAGAGGGGTCCCGCTGAGGGTACGTGCCAGGTGTGAGCCTGATGTGAAGGGCTGACAGGTCCAGGACCCATGCGGGATGAATGGATGACAGTCAGGGGTAAGCGTGGTCAGACAAGCTAGGTCGGTAATGGTGGAGGCAGATCGGTACAGAGCAGTATGCGAAGAGTAAACGGGTCACAAGCCAAGGTTCAGCAACAGGAGGTCCAATAACATAGGGGTAGGCAGAGGAGTAGTCAGGGACGAGCCAGGGATCAGAGCAGGAGATAGTCAACAGGAATCAGGACAGGCAGGGTCGGCAACTAGGAACTCACTTCAGAAAACAGATGACAGGAACTAGACCTTGCGGCAATCTGATCACCGCCTGGCTAGTTTAAATAGCGCACCCTGCACCGTCATTGGTGCCAGGCGCGCGCCTGCATGCACGAGTGCGCATGCATGGCCGCAATTGCCGCCGCGAGCACCCAGGTCCTAGTGCCTGCACATTGGTGCGCCTAGGCAATCTGCGCATGCGCAGACCCATGCGCCGCGACGAGACCCGCGATCCCTGACAAAATTCTTTGTCCTTCTACTCTTAGGAGGCACTCTTCTTTTGTTCTTATCTCCTGCTACTGTGATGACCCACTCAGTATCTGGACCTGAATGGCACTCACATCTGTTAATGTAGCAAAAACCTTGAAAAGGAAAGCTGGTGAAGCAACAACTAGTAACAGTAGTACCAATGCAGTTTTACATGTGAACCAAGTATTTTCATGCTGTTTGTTTCACCCTGACCAGAACACCCCAGATCAAAATGAAGAAGTGAGACTGTTTCAGCAGTAATAACAGAAAACAGCAACAGGTATGAACAGCCGTGTGTACTAACTAACAAATCACAGGCCCTGTCTACCACTGACCAGTGAGATACTAAATGCAGTCCTGCAAACATTGGGGTCCTTTCAGTGACATGCTTTCTCCCAAGTGGGGGAATATTTAATCCATTGTAAAAGGAAGTGGGGAGTCACAGCAGCAAAGTCCCAAGATCATCCCCCAGAATCCAGGCAAGCAACAGAGCAGCAACAGTGGTGCAGAAACAAAGCCTCTGCACATAAGCTCTCAGTGACTTATACCTCTCTCTGGCTCTTAAGCCCTGCCCTGTCAGGAGCCCTGGGTTCACACAGAAGGCACAGGGATGCAGGGGTGACTACCCCAAACCCTGTACACTGGCTCCCCAGGCTCTAGGCAATCACGGGCACACACAGCAAACATTAGATAGCTTGCTTATCTCACAAGTCACAGAAGCACAAAGGACACTTCCCTACATGGGTCCCCAACCTTTCACACTTCCCGGGCATGCCCCTTGTCCACCTCAGGTTACAGGTCTCTCATGTCAGGTGGTGGACAGGGCTTAAATATGCAGCCATGCAGTAAATCAGAATGCTCCTGGCCCCGTTGCTAGGGAGCAGCATAGTTCCTTGGCTGCAGTGGGAGCCTAGCCCTCTTCTTAGTCTCCCTCTTCTTGCAGTGTTACTCAAGCAGGGAAGAGAACTGCAAACTTCAGCAAGGAAACATAATCTGGTGGGTGGTAGAAGCCACCATTCAGAGCCACAAATATTTACTTCACACTGGACAATCACTAGGAGGTTTATTGCTGGTGACGTGGGATGGAGAAGGTGATAAATACTTGGGGAGTTCTTCTAGAAGGATCTTTGCTTTCAGGGACCCAGTTTTTGCTTCTGAGGCCTGCCGCCTGGGGAGGCCCTACTAGCTTCACAATCTAGTTGCAGAGATGGGAAAACTGGCCTATGTCAGGGCCTGAAAAATAAGGTGGCTTGATAGGGGAGGACCTTAGATAGCTTTCTCAGTCAATTGTTGTTCTCAACCTAAATTAACACATTAATGAATTGCTGGTCTCAGCTTAAAGCCACACATTGAAGAATTGCAATTAAAGGTGCACCCTTGGTCCTTGAGAGGGACTGAATATATTTCTATTTGAAATGAGAGAATTCTGTTGCTGTTTAGGTCTCCAGTAACCCTTAACCCTCATTCGCCTGGACACTGAACCAAATAAACCTGCAAGCAAATATTGACAGTGTGGATGTCAGTCATTCAGTCAATGCTGGTGAGTGCTTTGGGGCAGCTGTAAGCCATCACAAAATCTAGGAGGGCCTGTTAAACTCAGCAGCTTCTTAGGGGATTCAACTGTACACAGCATCCATTAAAAACGTGGAAGGTCAGTCAGGGCCTGTGATGTTAAGATGTGATAGTTGTTTGATGGTGAGTAGCCATTCCCCCCAGATACCTACATTTGAATTACAATTGTCAATGCTCATCAAATATTGCCTTGACTATGAAAGTATAACATTTATGTGCACTCCAGCAGAACATTTTTCTTTTTAATGAATACATTGGAAAATTTACTGTAAGACTGCTTTTTAGAGAGTTTCTTCCATCAAGCAAGATATTGAAGCTGAGTGACAGTAACTATCAATCCAAAAATCACAGCAAAAACACCAGTAGTTATACACTAAAAATATTGGAAGTTTCAAAGGATACAGAAGGAAATCAAATCGACCATGTTCTGCCCCTTCATTCATGCTCTCCTGAAGCATTCACATGGATGGATGTATTTCTCATACAGTGCATTTCAACAAAATCCCAGTTGTGTTATACATGTAACAAATGTTGTGCAGACCTAAAATGTCTTAGGCTGGTTAAAATTGCCAATCTGGCATGAGGCATAAAATAGGGAGCAGGAGCAGAATGTTTTAATATTTGAGGGAAAGCTTGTATAGGTCTTGTGTTACCCAAGCCAAAGATGAATGCTAGATTTTGAAGTGTTGAGGCCTTTTAGAGTAAATTATGGCCATATCTGCACTTCCAGTCCCTGCAGCATATTACATTTACATTTACACTATGTAGTATTAACTTCAGTTATTTCTTAGAATTTCTGTGAGCAAAAAATCAGTTTTCTACTGCCACTTTCTGACATTCAAATAAAAACCAGTGTAGAGGTAAACTTCAAATAGCACCTGTATTTCTTTTTGTAGAGGTCAGTGTCAATCTGTCTTGAACAGTGCCTTTCATAACATAAGACCAGCTTGAAAAAGCTCAAAATAAAAAAAAAAAAAATAAAAACTGTGCTTTGGCATAAAAACTAGCTAAAGGGTAGTGAATAGGATTGTAACTGGAGTACAATGTTAAAGGACAACACTGTTGGCAAGAAAAGATCTATTAAACCAAAGTAAAGACTGTGACTGCTGATTGGCTGCTTTGACATAAGACGACAAATCATTAGTCATTCTTTGGTGTAGCTGCAATGTTCCAGACTTATGTTGGGGATTAGGTTTCACACAAACGTTTGCCGTGTGTTAGAAATCTCTTCTTACCAGCACAGCTGTTCCAGCTGCCATGCTCCCTTGAAATTAGGCAGGCTCTCGACTTTCATTAAAAAAGAACAGCTGCAAAGCCTCCTTAGTCTCTTCCTAGGAGTGCAAAGGTTGAAAGAGGATTTTATACCAAGAGTCAAGTTGATTTAATGCTGGTTTATTATACTCACCCAGTATCCAAACTATAAACATCAACACCAATGCCTGCAAACCCAAAGCTCATTAAATGAGAAAGGAGATTACGGTGCAATATACTTTCTAGCAGAATTAATAAAAAAAAGTGTGTTTCCAAAGTAAAATATGAGGCTTTTAAGCAAATTAAAATTTCATTTTGAAGTACCACTAATTCTTTGGAGTTGGCAGCAGGTCAACCCCCCCACCCCAGCATTCTCTGCTGCATTTAGTTATGAATCTCTATTAATATTGAGCAGGTCCATAACATACTGTTCAGAAAAACATACATGTATTTCTTCAGATTTTGAGAAAGGTTAAACATTAGGATACATTCATCTAGAAAAACCTTTCTTACTACATGAAGTGTTATATGCCAAACCAAATCTGCTCCCATGTAGGTTATCAATACATACTATTGCCCATTTTTCAGTTGCCACCCAGATCAGTTTTTAATGTGCCAGTACTTTGCTTTATGGATGTACTGTACACTAATTACACCCAGGGAAAGACTGGACTTTGAGGGTAAGGGCATTTTCCCTCTGGGTCAGTGCTAATCACTCAAAGTTAAGAGACTTCACCAGAAATCGGTCAACGTCACATGGTAAGTATTATATAGCTGCTACTTGCTTTTTGCTCAGATTTGTGATCACAGTGTCTGATAGAGGAAAGTGTTCCGTCATTGACTTCCTTTGTGGTTCTGAGGTATTATCTTTTGGAATGCCAAGAGTAAAAAGATGCCGGAAGATGTATAAAGGTGTGTCACAATAAATCATATGCTTTAGGAACACCCACCTTTAACCATGCCCACCAATCAATGCAGTAGTATGGCACACTTTGCATAGTACATTGTCTTGGACACTTGGTTGTATTTGCCTCCCAGGCCAGAGGTGGCCAGTCTTCCCTTGATTTGACCTAATTGTAACTTGTAAAGCACTGCACTACACTAAAAAATATCAGTGAAATTCTTTCTGCTCAAACTCATACTGCATGTATGAACAAATCATACCTAATTCTGAAAGTTTCACCTCTTCTGGAACATCCCTATTGAAAAATTGGAACATTCCCGTAAATTTATGCTGTCTATAGGTATGATATCTGGTTGTAGACTAGTTCTTTCAGAGGGCGTATTACCGAGTCTCTTAAAATTACTATGTGTCAGAAAAGCCCTACTACAACCTAGTTATGTTCTAAGCATAAAGTGTAGATTTAGTAATTGGAAACTGTTTCCTTGGCATTCCATCACTGAGGAACATGCTCTTGGTTAATGCTGCTGGAGCCATCTGCAAACTTTGGGGGTGGCCATGCAGAAAATAAGTATTTTGCATGTTTGTAGCTTATATCAGGTAATCTATTTTATAATTTCAGTATGGAACAAAATATGATTTTGTGGTTATTTTCTGCAAAACATTGCATAGACAAATGATGTTATGAACTACGAAACCCATGTCTATCTGAATATGCGATTGAGCTGTATAAGGTTGCCTGAATATGAATATTTGTGTGGGAGCATTCTAAAATAGATATGCATACCACATAGCAGGCATCTAAATGGATTAAACTGCACCTTTGTAGATATTCATAATATAATATTATTCATAAGGAACTTATGCCTATTGGCGTGGATATTCGTAACAACGATTCCTTTATATGCAGAGGCTTGCAAATACATAATGCATGTTTGTGCAACTTTTTATGGCTGATCTGGGGATCTCAGATACTTAAAGTGATACTAAAGTCTTGTTTTTCTTTTAAAATAACAAACATGTCATACTTACCTGCTCCGTGCAGTGGTTTTGTCCCCCCCGCAGGTGCTGCAGCCCTTTCCCTTCTGTTGGGTGCCCCCATAGCAAACAGCTTGCTATGGTGGCCCCCGAGCAGGCACGCTTCCGAGATGCGGCTCTGTGTGTCCATTCACACGCAGAGCCGCAGCTTGGCCCCACCTCCTCCCTCTCCTGATTGGCTTACTGACTGTGATTGAGAGCATCGGGAGCCAATGGAATTTTAAATAGTCTGCCCAGACTGATGATTTGCTTTTAGCATATGTTTTGGATAATAAAGATAAATGTTTTAAATCTGAAGTTTTGCATTTTTTTGGACACAGCACAAAACACATTAGGTGTGTAAAATGGGTAAGATGATAGAATGGTCTACTGCCACCATCTCAGAGGAAGCCCAAAAATACGGCACTTTGAGGAGGTGCTGCATAAGAACCTCTTTGTCCAATTTTCTGATGATGGCAGGATCCCCTCTGATGGCTAACGTGTCTCCACAGCACTCACAGGCAGCACCTGATCAACAAGATTGCTACCTATTTTAGGTCCAGAGCTGATGCAAACCCTCTCAGAAGGGAGAACCCCATAGGCTGCTGGGTGTCCTGGCTGGACCATTGAATAGAGCTCACACAGTGTGCTCTCAAGCTTCTGGCTTGCTCTGAGGGCAGGTTTTGTTGCAGAGAGTCAATTATGCCTGTTCCCTGACAGTGCTACAGTCTGCTGCTGATGCTATAGACAAAACTTTTAAGTGTTATTGCTTCCACCCACCCACCCGCTCTTCAAAAGGTTGAGTACCCCTGGTTTAGGACAATGCAGTATGGTACGGCAAAAAAAAAGCTCACAAACTGTACTATTAAACACATGTGCCACTGGCCAAAACAAAGCTTTCTTATTGCTTTTGTATCTGTTGTGGCTGCTACTTCAATCTAAGCCTATTACTTAGTTGGTAAAAAAAAAATCAGGTGTTGCAGCAAAAACTATCTAAAAAAGCCTGTTTTCCAAGTTGAAATAAATTAGATTTGGGTGCTGCTGCTGTTATTTAAGCCAAGATAAATGTAAAAATTCAAAAATCAATTACACATTCAAAATACGTGATGGCAGAAACTGTAACACCTCATACAGCTCAAAGGCATCTTCCAAGCATGTAATTTACAATATTGGTGTTTTTTCGCTGTTGCACTAAGTGCTGCATTAAAAGAACCCTTTCCCTGCTGTTTGGTTTTTAAATTTTTTTTTTCACTTTGTTTAGTGTCTCTTCGTGGCAGGGCCCAGCTCCCCATGCTTTTTTTTTTTTTTCACACCAGGGTGCCTATGTGTCTTATAAATGTGCAGATTTCAGTATTAATATTTGCCCCCCCCCCCCCTCTCCATAAGCTTTAATTGGGTTTGATGCGGTAAACTTCCCATGAATTGAACCTGTGCTGATTTGCTCATCCCTACCAGCAGCTGTAGTGACAGCTAGATTTCAGAATTCTAAGCACCCAGTTGTATGTTCCTAGTTCTAAAATGAAACAGGGAACATGTCTAAAAATATTTTCTCTAAAGTATATGTTGGGGAAGGGCTTGATTAAAATATAGTGTTATTTGGTGTGTTTAAAAGCTAATTTATTAAATCCAGATAGCAAAACATATAACATTGATGTGCAGAATGCAATTGTAGAGTGATCATGAGTGATTCCCTGGAATAAGTGGATTTTGAGTGCTTAAAGCTACTTTTTTAGGTATCAGATATGCTTTTTCGTGACAACCAAATCTATCGCCAACTATGTAGTATGAGGGAATAACTAAGCAACCCATTCAAAATGATCTGGTAGACAGAACTTCACAAAACATGTAAAATCTGACAGTAGGAAATATTCTGATTTGATAATACTTGTGATCTATGCAGTGCTACTTTTAATATCACACACATAATGCACACATAGAAATTTTGTTATGTGATATACCTAGAAGTTTGAAATGTCAGTAAAGAAATATTCCTGTAATTTCTGATATGATTAGTAGGGATTAAATGGTCCCAGAAACAATATCTCTCCTCTTGTGCTTAAATTAACATGTTAAGGGAAAAGCAGAGTGCGGAGGAAGGGAGGTAGGGAGGGGAGGAAGGAAGGAGGGGAGGGAGGAAGGTTGGACTTACATGGATGGCCCCCGGCTCACTGACTTGGTCAAAAGCATTACAGAGCTGTCTGCTGCTCTCTATACAATTTCTCACCCGCACATCCCCATAGAAGCTGCATGAACTGGAGTGTACGTGGGCACAGGGGGAGGCAGAGCAGATCTAGCCTCTCTCTCTCCTATTGGTGCAGAGGATGGGGGGAGGGACTGGGCACTGAGGAGCACATGGGGGGCCCAGAAATAGAAATCTGATTAACAGTCAAGGGTGATTGGTGCAGTGGTGGGGACAGTTACAAGCACCGATCTCCCTGTATGGCTTATAATGAACTAGTTGGAAGCCTCTTCTCCTCCTCTCCCTTCTTGCTTCATTGAAAGCCATACAGGGATATCAGTGCTTGTAACTGTTCCCATCACTGCACCGATCACCTCCGACTGTCAATTTCACTGCTGCGGTCTGGACACACTTGTCCCCACCATATTTCCACTCGCCAATTTTGAGCCCTGTTTAAAGGATAAGTTAACCTTTCAAGAAAAATAATAAATGCACATATTTTTGCAGAAGAAATGTGCATTTATTATTTTTTCCTGCAGGAACCTGGAAAGGAAGGCCCAGAGACATGAAGCATGAAAAACAGTAGGGCCTACATGACAGGGTGGAAGGGGAATCAGGCAGCGTAAAGTTAAGGTTTTGAAAATAGATGAAGGGAGGAGGTAGTCCTGTGCTTGGCTGACGAGACGTGGTGAGGGGGAGGAGCGTAGGAGATTAGACTGCAGTGACGGGTTGGGCTGTAACAGTCAGAGTCTGGAAGCCATCAGATAAATGACTGTCTGTACAGCGTCTGCATTTAGGCCAGTGGAGAGCAGAGATGGGAGATTTGGAGCAGCTTTTGCATCAGCATAGGGCTGCAGCTGTCTTGCACGACTCAAACCTGGTCCAGAGAAGGGTCTCAGCCATTCTTCAAGGGGTAGAGCAGGAACAGCCCTAATGTGAACCTATGCCTCATGTGCATGCTCAGCTGTCTCTGCCTCTGGAGCACCTCAGTCCTGAGACTGCCCCTCGGACTCAGCACCGCCATGAAAGACCCAGTAGGGACCTTCCAGGCCCCCCCTTCTAAGTGCACGCCAGCTGGGAGAGGTGATACTGGGAGGAATCTCCATCATTGGCAGAGCCTGCAGGGGGAGAGACACTCACCGTGTATCTGCTTGTCTCCCCTCCTCCATCGTTCAGATCCCGAAGCGAGCGACTGACTCTCCCGGGGTGGTACTGGTCAGGGAGTCAGCCCAGCGTGGAAGTGTGTCTACCCTGGGCACCAGCCTGTCCCAGGGTTCAGCTGGTGGCCTGTCTTCAGGAGAAGAGGAGTGACAGGGTACTGTGTACAAAGCAGCTAGGAGGACATGGCAATTTGGGCTAGGAGACGCTTGGTCTGGATGGAGCCCTGGGACTTTGGCCTTCAGAAGTGGAGGTGCATCCAGGGAGATGCTGACTGTGGGCCAGAGTGAGCTGCTGGGAGCAGGGAGAGAGGGAGATCAGTCTGCAGGAGAGGCTCACTTGTCAAGGATCCTGATGAGGTCCAAGGGCAAGTTCTCCAGCTCAGAAGGCGGTGAGGTGCAGGAGATGGTGGTGGCATCCAGATTGGTGGCCGAAAGTGTTCCAGTCCCTGAGCAGCCTGGTGAGTGCCCTATTGCTGTATCTTCTGTATGTTCTTCTTCTGCCATTACAGGGTCTGCAGGCGCAGGTCAGGCAGTCGTCGGGACAGGGTGCTGTGAGTGTCAGTGACGTGTTGTTGGGCCTGCAGGAGCTGCTTTACCGCTTGGATTTGGGTTTGGCGCAGGACACTCTGCCAGTGTCGGCATGGGATCCATGGCATGGGACTATGAACAAGGCTTGTGAGACACCAGCCTCCTTGGTGGGGAAGAAGGTGGCGGCTACTAGCACTCAGACTGAGGGCGGCGACTCTGGGCCTGTGGTGGCTCTATCAGTGGATCTTTGAAAGGGGACAAAGAAGCAGACAAGGTGAGGCTGGCAGATTCGGCAAAATGTGAGGTATACGTTTGCTTCGAAGGACCGCTGGGTGCCCACCTCAAACCTTAGGTGCATGAAAAAAGCTGGAAAGAGTATTACATTTACATTTTTTCCTTACTCCCTTTGGAAAAGTTTAATCTGGATAGGGTCAAGCCAGAGGACAGTAAGGAGGACAAGGAGAAGCACCGATACCGCTTGATTCCACGGACTTTCTCCAATTGGTTGCAGGCGTTCGCGATCTTCGTGAGTGTTATTGGCGAGAAGGTGTTATCTGGACGCTACTGGCGAGGCACATAGGGTTTATGGTGGTGTGGCCTGATTATGTTATGATGAACAATTTTTTCAGTGCAAGGGCCATCTATATGGTGGCATCATAAATATATTAGCCTTTGGATGCAGTTGATGACCTCTGCTTGGGCTGGTAACCAGCTTTTTCAAAGGGGAGCTGGTGGCTCTTCAACCTCGGGACCCTCAGCTAATAGAAAAAAATGGGTATTTTGGCAGTTTAATGAAGGAACATGTAGTTTTGGAAATTCATGTTGTTTCCAACATGAGTGTTCCGGATGCAGAGGTGGTCACTCCCTCTTCCGCTTTTTTAAACAGGGAGAAGGACACATGACGTCGCTGGAAAAGGAAAAGCGACGTCCCTGGAAAAAGGAAAGATGCCGTTGATGGTGCAAAGGATGCTGCCATTCTAGATATGCGTATCGGGAGGTGGCTTGGATATTGCAAGTGGGTTTTAGGGAAGGTTTTCGTATTCTGTGTGAGTTGAAGGGGGCTCCACCTATTCTTGATAATTTGCATCTGCCTCGGCCTCACCAGGAGGTGTTGACGGAGAAATTGGAGAAGGAGGTTCTGCTGGGACAAAAAAAAAGTGTCCCTTTTCTGCCACCACCTTTGGAGGGCCTTGTGTTGTCGTCATTGGAGGTGGTACTGAAAAAGGAACTGGGTAAGCTTTGCCTTATTCATCACCTGTCTCATCCCAAGGGTGGTTCATCGACCCACTTTCTTGTGCTGTCACTTATGTCTTTTGATGTGGCTATATTATGGGTCCGCAGGTATGGTCAGGGATTGCTGCTGGCTATGTTGGATTTTGAGGTCACTTTCTGTCTGCCCAGAGAGTTTTTACTTGCTGGGTTGCAGGTGGCAAGGGTTGTTCTTTATTGATCGCTGCCTACCCATTGGATGTTCCATCTCATGCACACTTTTTGAGAAATTTAGTTCATTTCTTGAATGGGTGGTTCGGAAAGTGACTGGATTGAACTCCATCATTCACTACCTGGATGATTTTTTGTGTAGCGGGCCACTGGATTCCAGGATCTGAGAGATTCTGCTTCAGTCGTTGCAGCATATTACGGATCGCTTTGGAGTTCTGTTGGCCCCTGAGAAAACCAAGGGCCCATCCACAGCATTTGTTTTTCTAGGGATTACTATTGACTCTGTAGCCATTGTGGCAGTGCGGTGTCCTGCCACGGCCAAAATAATGCTGAAAACCCTGGATTCTCAACCAGGCAGGTTGAGGGGCTCCAGAGAGTTGATGGATTGCAGAGGAAACTGGCTTTTCAGTTTCCTCATTTACTCATTAAGTCTGTTTTGGGATCTGGAGCCTGGAGATTTCAAAGAGATCTGGGAGGGATGAAATCTCCAATCCGGGGTCCGTGTTTTGAGAACCCCCACTAAGTGCACAGGTGTGTACAGGCCTTTTTATAGAGTCCTAACCATAGTTCTGGGCTCCACCCCGGCAGTTAGGAGTCAGGAGGACTCCACCCCCGGCAGAGAGGAGTCAGGTGGGCTCCAGCTAGGAGAGGTGAAAGCCAGACTAGCTGTGTGCTAAAACAACCCAGTGGAAGAAGTCTGTAGGAGACAGATATAGAGCGGTATAGCTGAAAGAGCCAGAAGGCTGAATTGTTTGGTTTGATGTTGGATACCCCTGTGTGGGAAGCATTTGTGTTTCTGGAACTTTTTCCTTTAAATAAAATTGGGCAAAAAGGCCCTTAAAAAAGAAGCGAGTTGCTGTGTGCTTTGAAGAAGCTCTACCACTCTGAAGCAAGTTCCCACACCATATAATGTTGTTTACACCCTGACAAGTTTGGGGCCCTGAGAGCTGAGGCACATAAAAATTTGGCTTCGGGAATTGCAATCCTTGCTTGGTAAACTGGATTTTACATGTAGGATTTTTCTGATGAGTAGGATATTCTGTTGCTGTTGGCCGCCATGGCAAGTGTTAGCCATTCACAGCATTTTGTCCGGCTATCATTGGAGCATGAAGCTAACATTCAGGTTTGAGAGACTCCTGTACTGTAACAGGCGGTTATTGTGGATGGAGGAACCTGTTAGCAATGTGGATCTGGAGCTTTTCACTGATGCAGCAGGTTCAGCTGGGTACGGAGTTTACTTTCAAGGGCGCTGGACCGCTGAGCCATAGCTGAAGGAATGGTGGGCTTCCAAATTTCTGAAAAACCTTGTGCTTCTGGAACCCATTGTTCTGGTGGTGGAACTTTGGGGTCCTGCCTTCATGAACAAGAAGATTAGATTCCATTGTGCATCTTCGCGCCCATCATTCGACTCTTAGGTTATTTGGTCCTGTTATGTTTGCATTTAAATGCTTTTGTTTATGCTGTTCATATACCTGGTTCATCTAACAAACTATCCGATGCCTTATCTCACTTTCAGCGGGAGAGTTTTGATTTTTTGCTCTGGAAGTGGAACAGCATGGAGTTTCTTGTACTCGGCGAATGTGGGAGATTGCGCTGGAGTCGCCACTGGACTGATTCGAAGTTCTCTGTCGGCTGCTACATGGGAAGCATATTCAAAAGTATGGCAGGAGTGGTTTTCTCGGCTGAAAGAGGTAAGTGATGGTGGATCAGATGCAGGGGCGGACTGACAACTCATGGGGCCCCTGGGCAATAGGGGATCATGAGGCCCCTTTGTCCTTGCCCAAACTCAAAAAAGCCTATGAAAAAGGTACCAGGGGCATCACATGGGGCTCCCTACTGACCCCAGGCCCTCGGGCAGTGCCTGAGTTTCCAAATGTTCAGTCCGCCCCTGATCAGATGTTGATATGGGTTCAGTGGTTCTTTAGTTCGTCTGCCGCAAGTTTGTGCGTTAAGGTAAAAAAACCTTCTGCCATACTACTGCAGTAATC
This sequence comes from Staurois parvus, assembly GCF_062004578.1. Taxonomy (NCBI): domain Eukaryota; kingdom Metazoa; phylum Chordata; class Amphibia; order Anura; family Ranidae; genus Staurois; species Staurois parvus. The sequence goes on along the minus strand of NW_028317852.1, from coordinate 2,255,962 downwards.
ATTTTTCCCCTGAAGGGGCAAGTCTGTGGCATGGAAGAAATATTCTCCATATTCAGCCTGCGTATGCAAAAGTGCCCTTATTACAAAGGCACTAAGGGGTCTATGTGTAAAATATTGCTGTGCAGATGTCTTAGAGTGACACTAAACTCTGATTTAAAAAAAATATATATTCCATTGAAGTATGTATTCCTAACCCAAAAAAGTTTCTTCTGTTGCTCTCAGCCTCCTCCAAAATCCTATCTTTTGCTGCTGTGATCTGACTTCTTATTAGGTGTCTACATTTGTTCTTCATGGTCTCACTGTAAGAACATAGTTACCCTCTCATTACTGAGATGGACTGGGGACTATGGATGTAGGACAGACAGTGCACATAACTGCACTGCTTGTTGGTGAGCCATGTAGGATGGCAAGGAGGCGGAAAAACGATTTAACTATATAATAAAATAGATTACAGGCCCATTAAGTAGTGGATGTTTATGAATTATATTTGAGAAAGATGAATAAAGTTTAAATGAGGAATTATCCGATGTGCTACCACTCAGTTAGAAACCAGAAATAATAAAACTTAGAAATAATGGAAATGAGCAGCTGCTCACATTAAACATATGTATCCTCAAATAGATACAGGCTAAACAATGTGGTGCTTGCGCTAATAATTAACCATACACAATATTTAGTAACAGGGATAATATCCTTCCAGAGTTAATGTGATTTGCACCAAAGATAATCACTTATAAGTGGGAATTAATACCACAGTCTCAGTGTTATCAGTGAAGTCCTTATTATTCACTAAAGCGCTGTCAATAAATGTCCAAGCAAACATAAATTAAACTTCAAATCCAATGTCAGATATTCATAAACTTCCTAATCCATGTGATTCTGTCAATAGCTGATCCAAATGAATTCACTCCACTTTGCTGTACTCACAAACACCGTGCTCCACCTATGTGCACAGTGGCCACTCACCTTAGACATAGACCTATATTTTCTATATTAGCGCTTATATGAGAAATCCTCATGCGGTTCTCCATTCCTGTTACCGCACCATCAATCTCCACTTTTCTCCTCAACATGCCCCAGTAACAGCAATCATGCAAATACTGTATAAGAAAGTCTTCCATAGTGTAAACCAATATAAAACCTGCTTTGATTCCAAAACATACACTCACATTTATACAGAAACAGCCACAAATGAGTGTATGTGCATTAAGATCAATAACTGTGGAATAGCATTGTGTCATTAGTCATGTGACTTCTTCAGGGATCAAATTGATCTTTGAAGAAGTTGTGTGAGCAGTGACTCAATGGAGTGGGGTGACATCGCTTTCGGTTGCAGCCGAGACTGGAAATCTTGGTGAGAGGCCACATTGTTTATGCATTCAAGGATAAAGTTTAGAGTATAAAAAAATAGCAAATTGAAAAAAATAATATAGCATATACAGTTGCTATACAAGCCTTTTGCAAAGTAATGTTATATAAATTACCTTTCCTGTTCAAATTGCACCTCTGTAAATTATTGTAAAATGCAATGCAATATGGAAACCTGGAGGCTTTCTATACACAGTTGGTGTTCAGAACATCCCCAGAAATGTAATTTCCTGCTTGGGGGCAGAACTGTACATTAAGAGACAAGTCAGGTTTTAGGCATCTTCTGCAACAAAAATATCAATTTTGGTTAATTAACTCTAAACGGGTGCTGACACGACAACTTTTCTCATTCGAAACCTGAAAGTGCACCACCTAATTAAAATAAATTAGTCACTCCCATTCAGAATCAGTATCCAAAGGGCAAACAGCTTTTTCTTTAAAGCAGAAATAGGTAGGAATCTGCAACAAAGTTTGTTAAAATCCTTGCAATGTACATAGATTGTTTTTCTACAACAAATGTGGTTTTACTCTTTAACGACTTCCTGTCCGACCCATGTACATAAACGGCCAGATGGGAGCAGTGCAGGAGTGGGTTGCCATTCATAAACGGCGCCCGCACTTCCAAACTGTGCGCGCTCCCTGGGAGCACGCGGAACCACGATCCGGTGCCCGGTGTGAGGTTCCGATTCATGTGATCACTGATTGGCCAATCAGTGATCACATGAATAGTAATGAGCAATATGTCACTTCTGACATCATTGCTTACTACTTGTGAAATATGTGAATGATCACAGAGGTCACATGGTACAAGGCTATTCACAACAGCCGTATACCATGTGACAAGCTGTGACCAATCACAGCTCTCACAGTATTTCTCAATGGCTGCAAGAATGCAGCCAGAGTGAAGGAGAAATGATTGCTTTTACAGCCTTTATGGGTGTAAAAGCAATCAGTGTAAAAAAAAAAAATCTTCATCACCCCCACAAGTAGTACAGTGTCACTATGGTGACACTGTACTACTAAGGTGACAGTATGCTAAAAAAACTCCCAAAACATTAATAATATAAAAAAAAATGTAAAAAGAAGATAGAAAAATTATCCTTTTTGGTTATAATCTAATTTGAGCTATTTCTTTTTACTAAAAAGATAACTGAATAAATTTTGGCCAAGATTTATGAAGAAAGATTATTTATTTGCAAAATGTTATAAGAAAAACACTTTTTTTTTTCAAATTTTTTTTACTATTTCATTTATATAGCAAAAAAAAATAAAAATCCCAGTGGTGAATAAATACCACCAAAATAAAGTTTTATTCTGTCTCAAAAAAAAATGCTAAAAAATTCATATGGGTACAGTGTTGCATGACCACGCAATTGTCATTCAAAATGTGATAGCACTGAAAGCTGAAAATTGGCCTGGACAGGAAGGGGGTAAAAGTGTCCGGGCTTGAAGTGGTTAAAGAGGAGCTCCAGTCTCCCCTCAACAAAGTAAAAGCCAGCACTGTAGATGCTCACTTTTCTTATAAGGACACTTATCTGTCCAGGGATCCAGCGCTGTCCTCACCCGAGCCAATTCTTCCTTCAGCTTCGATTCCAGGAGCAGGCATCTTAACTAAGGAAACCGGTTTCTCAGTGTGTATGCATGAGTTGCACTTTTTGAATGGTTCGGCAGTCTTCTGGGACCTGTCATGTCTCCCAGAAGGCTGCAGGGGAAGGAGGGGAAGCTTCTGCGCGGATCACCAAGGCAATCTGACTGGAAGTGGGAGTGGGTATCTGTCAAAACAAGGTATCTGCTCCCCTACTCCCAAAAAGTGCCAATTGTTAAAGAGGAAAGGGGAGGATGCAAACAAGCACAATTTCCCCATTTTGGTGAAGTTCTGCTTTATGCATTTACACAGGCACAAGGAAAGATTGCCATACCATTTGTTTTATGATTATCTTATATGATTGTAAGCTCCATCTGGTAGTCATAATGCAGTATTTCTTTTGACTGAGGTATTTCAGAAGAATACCATGTTATGGTCACTAGATGGAGCTGACAGGCATAGGAGATAATTATATTAACAAACCAGAGGACAATCATTCATGGTGCCTGTTTGAATACTTAAGACACTAGCAAGACAATTATTGATACATAGACCTCTAAGAATAATTTTTTATATATGTAGTCACATATTTTTCCTTTTTTCTGACTTGATAACATTGTACCCATAGCATTTAGCTATTTATTCCCGAAAATCATCAAGAAAATAACACCGTATTTAAAAACGTACATTGTGCAACAATAACCATTACATTGCACAGCTCATGGCAAATTAAATGAGGTTCTCAGCAAAGTTAAATAGGCAATTAACATGATGGCATAAATAAAGCTGTCCTGAATGACATATATATGGGATGTTCTATCAAACTATTTGTTTATCATTCATCAGCAGATAGGTAAGAAATAACATAAATTATACAGCCTGGTTCATTTAATTAAGCTATGCTTTATCTTTTTCCATGCAGGTTAATAATTACAAACAGCTAAACCTCCTGTGTGCTATAATGTTAGTTGCTATAGGGTATTGCATTGCTTCCTTACACATAACAAAAGGTCACATGCATGTAGCAAGGAAGTGTTAATAACATAAAATCTCTGAAGGATAGTCCAGATGCTATATGTATTCCCATAAGTTATAAAAAGCTAAATCCACCTTTTCCAAAAAAAAAAGAATAAATGCAGGTTTATTTGAATGAAAAATGTGCACTTATTATTTCTTTGCAAATGAGCCTGCAAAGCATTGCAGCCGTGGATCACTGTCCAATGCACAGGCTCTTGCAGACTCTTCCTTCAGCTTCCTTCAGACAGAGGGACTGACTTTCAGTTGGAGAGCTTGAAGATGTGTCATTGGACTACAAGTGTAGGAATCACCATACTTGTGTTCCATTGAGAACTAAATGTCCATCTCCTGTGGTGGCAGGTGGGACTTGTAGTCCGTTCATTCACAGAACGAATAGCTGCGAATGAATGCTGCAAAATTTAAAAGCAACTTCTACCGTGGTGTAGAATAACCCTCACGCACTGTCAGAGGGTGGCTGGTTTTGGGGTGGGGATGTCAATTTGCAACAATAGTACCATATTTAGGGTGTAACAAGTACATGTTACATGGTCTACAATGTGAAGTTAGACTTTAAACAACCTTTAAAGAAAAAATACAAAGGTGAACTAACACCGTCTATCCTTCCCATTCTCCCCGTTCCTCACTGTACTTTACTCCAGGGTTGGTGAGCTGTCAGCAACCCCATAGTCAATCCAGTGGTCTGGGGAGTTTAAATTCCTGCTCTTCTCCATCTTCTCCAGTTCTCCGCTTCTCAGATGGACCAGTTTGATTTACTGTGATGGCGGAAATGATCTGGTCCTTCCTGGACCTGGAGAAGAGTAGAGATTTCAAATCTCCAGACCACTGGACTGGCTGCGGGGGGTGCTGACAGCTTAGCAATACCAGAGGTATGTACAGCAGGAACTGGGGGGTAGAAAGGGTGTACAGTGTTATTTCACCTTTACATATTTTCTCCAAAGGTGAACTCAAATTTTAAGCTTATAAAATTTAAACATTTTTAAAATACACTGCTCAAAAAAATTAAAGGAACACTTTGTAATCAGAGTATAGCATCAAGTCAATTAAACCCCTGGGATATACTGATCTGGTCAGTTAAGTAGCAGGTTGTTAATCAGTTTCAGCTGCTTTGGTGTTAATGAAATTAACAACAGGTGCACTAGAAGGGGAACAATGAGACAACCCCCAAAACAGAAATGGTTTTACAGGTGGAGACCAGTTAAATTTTTTTCCTTACTCATCTTTTCTGACTGTTTTTCACTAGCTTTGCATTTGGCTAGGGTCAGTGTCACTATTGGTAGCATGAGGTGATACCTGGACCCTACAGAGGTTGCACAGGCAGTCCAATTCCTCCAGGATGGCACATCACAGCACAGTCTCAGGAGCATGGAGGAGATTCCAGGAGACAGGCAGTTACTTTAGGAGAGTTGGACAGGGCAGTAGAAGGTCCCTAAACCATTAGCAGGACCAGTATCTGCTGCTTTGTGCAAGGAGGAACAGGATGAGCACTGTCCGAGCCCTACAAAATGACCTCCAGCAGGTCACTGGTGTGAATGTCTCTGACCAAACAATCAGAAACAGACTTCATGAGGGTGGCCTGAGGGTCCGACATCCTCTAGTGGGCCCTGTGTTCACTGCCCGGCACCATAGAGCTCGATTGGCATTTGCTATTGAACACCAGAATTGTCAGGTCCGCCACTGGCACCCTGTGCTTTTCACAGATGGGAGCAGGTTCACCCTGACCACATGTGAAAACATGAATAGTGGAGAATGTTATGTTGCCTGTAACATCGTTCAGCATGACTGTTTTGGTGGTGGGTTAGTGATGGACTTGGGAGGCATATCCATGGAGGGACTCACAGACCTCTACAGGCTAGACAATGGCACCCTGACAGCCATTAGGTATCGGGATGAAATCCTTGGACCCATAGTCAGACCCTATGCTGGTGCAGTGGGTCCTGGGTTCCTCCTGGTGCATGATAATGCCTGACCTCATGTGGCAATAGCATGCAGGCAGTTCCTGGAGGATGAAGGAATTCATACCATTGAATGGCCCCCACGCTTGCCAGATCTAAATCCAATAGAACACCTCTGGGATATCATGTTTTGGTCCATCCGATGCCACCAGGTTGCACCTAAGACTGTCCAGAAGCTCAGTGATGCCCTGGTCCAGATCTGGGAGGAAATACCCCAGCACACTATCCATCGTCTTACTAGGAGCATGCCCCGACGTTGTCAGGCATGCATACAAGCACGTGGGGGCCATACAAACTACTTAGTACCATTTGAGTTGCTTCAATGAAATTTCAGCAAAATGAACTAGCCTGCTGCATCATTTTTTCACTTTGATTTTCAGGGTATCTTTGAATGCAGTCTTCTGTGGGTTGATAATTTTCATTTCCATCAAACGATGAGGCATCCTTACATCCCTAACACATTACCCAGTCCATATCAATATAGATATCCAGCATTATATTTTCCCCATTGAGATCTGATGTGTTTCTTTTAATTTTCTTCTCCAAAGTGTTCACTTCTCCAAAGTGTTCTTTTATTTTTTTTGACCAGTGTGTTTTAATACTGCCTGAATTATGATAAGCTTTATCAAATGTTACTGTGTGGCCTATCCTCTTCATCTGACATGACTGCAGAACATTAACATTTTTTGACCAACTTAGGCACCCAGACCATATTTAGCCACATTGCAGTTAAAGAGGATCTTCAGACAAGAAAAATTAAGTCAGCAGATACAAATACTAGAGCTGCTGACTTTTAAAAAAAAAGGACACTTACCTGTCCAGGAATCCAGTGCCATCCTACCTGGGGTGGTTCTTCGCCAACCTTCGGGCCCCGGTATCGGCATGTTTACTAAGGGAAGCCAGCTGTGACTCCTTGTGGCTTTACATCCGGCTTCCCACTTTGTGTGCATGAGCCTCGCTGTACTCTGTGAATTTTCCTGCAGCCTTAAAGGATCTGTGATATGTCTTATAAGGTTGCAGGCAGGGGGGAGAACTTCGGCTTTGATTGTATAGGTGGTTGGAGTGGAAATAGAAGCCAGTACCTACTAAAACTAAATACCCGCTCCCCCCTCCAAGTTTAATTAGAGTGGAGATTGCGAGCCAGGCCTTCTCGTCCGATATCATTGCCTGACCTCAGAAATGCGCTTCTGGAAGAATGGTCAAACATTCCCATAGACACACTCCTAAATCTTGTGGACAGCCTTCCGAGAAGAGTTGAAGCTGTTATAGCTGCAAAGGGTGGGCCAACTCAATATTGAACCCTTCGGACTAAGACTGCGATGCCACTAAATTTCATGTGCGTATAAAGGCAGGCGTCCCAATACTTTTGGCAATATAGTGTGTGTGTATGTATGTATGTATATATATATATATCAATCCGCCACTATAACCTGTCAAAGCATGGACTAGACATATGCGGTTCGTGTTACTTAGAATCATAACACAAATTTTCCATTATTCGGAGATTTGAATGTATCAAAAGTAACAAATTTTAAATAATGGAATGAAAGTTGGACGAAATATGAATCAATTAGAATTAGAAAACAAATTTGAATTAAAAAACAAACAAATAGTGTTGAAGATGCTGCTGGAAACACCATAAGAATGAAGGTGGCCAGTGTACCTTGCACAAACCGCATGTGAGGATCCACCCTCCAGCACATCCAGCATATGGGGATCCACCCTCCAGCACAACCCTGAACCATAAACTTGATTGGCATGCATGGGCTTGAATGCTGAGGAGAGTACTTGCGATACACAGGCAGCCAGGGGCTTGAATGCTGAGGAGAGTATCTGGGATATACAGCATTGGCTATAATACATGCCTTTGTATTTTCGCCCTCTGGTGAGTGCATAGAGGTGGAGGATTGCACACTGCTGGTGAAAAGGTGGAGAAGTTTTTTGAACTTTGGGACTTGCTCATTTAGATATACACTATACTGATTGGACACATGTAAATTGTAGCACCATTGATTGATTCTTTATAGTTATTGTATTATTAATTTATCCATTTATGATATACTGATGTGGAACTTGTGATACCAATTACATTGGAGGTGTCCCTTTTCTTTTTCACTTTTTGCACTAGTATAATGATTGGGTTTTATTTACAAGTAAAATGTTATGTGTATGTCACAGGGATATTTATTTTAACAATTGTAGTATGATCCTCCTGCGCTCCTAAATAAATTGCTATTGACCGTGGGGAGCTGCTAACACCCAATCATATACCATATGAAAAATACAACAAATAAATCAAATAGTGCAGTGCGAACCTATAAATAAGACAGGTTTAAGACAGGTCATAGAAATTCTCCATAGATACTTGTGGTGCCACTCAAGCAGTGTTTCACTGGAAGGTGAGGGTGCAGCCTGTCAGATGCTTGATCCAGAGAGCAGTATAGCATGAGGAATTGAAGGATGCAACAGGTGAAGAGGAAGGTAAGCGGCCCCAGCCTTAGACTCTTTCTATGCCACACACCTGATGCATTTTGCTCCACCCACCAGGGGCTTAGTTGTGGAGGTCTGGCTTACAAGGAGTCTTAGGTTGAGGCTGTTTACATTCCTTTTCATCTTTTGAGCTAGTGAAGTGCGGCATCCTTGAATCTCTCAAAGAAATTCTCCAATCAAGCAGCTAAATACACTGTCCAAATTCAAATATTTAATGTTTTACATGTCAAAAGGTGTGAGAAACACTGTCACTATAACAAGAGTAAAAAGCTTGTATAAAGTCCTCTTTGTATAGCAACTATATAATACTTACCCGTCCTACCACCCACCTCAGAGATCTTTGCTTTCTTGAAGAGCTACATTCACTGATGAAAGTTCATCATGCAACACAATTCCTGGTGTGTCAAATCCTGAAAATTCTTTACCAAGCTTCCTCACCCAAAAGACGCACTGTATCCAGGGACCAGCTACATCTGTTTTTTTAAATATTTATCATAATGGTTTAGATTTGATAGGTATTACATTTAGAGGTACAGCTAATATATCAGTGCCGCCCACCTGTACCCATCAGTGCCACCCACCTGTGCCCAGCAGTGCCACCCATCAGTGTTGCCCAGCAGTGCCACCCATCAGTGCTGCCCATCAGTGCCCAGAAGTTCTGTCAGTGCCACCCATCAGTGCCCATCAGTGCTACCCATCCGTGCAGCCTATCAGTGCAGTATCATCAGTGCCACTTATCAGTGCCTCCTATCAGTGCTGCCTATCAGTGCTGCCAATCGGTGCTGCCTATCCTGCCACCTCATCAGTGCCCATCAGTGCTGCCTAATAGTGCAGCTTCATCAACGCACATCAGTGAAGGAGAAAAATTACCTGAAAAAAATTTCATATTAGAAACAAAGAAAAACTTTTTTTATTCAAATTTGTTTTTGTTTATAGTGCAAAGAATAAAACACCCAGTGGTGATTTAAATACCACCAAAAGAAAGCTCAATTTGTGTGAAAAAAATAATACAAATTTCATGGGTACAGTGTTGCATGACCGTGCAATTGTCATTCAAAGTGCGACAGCGCTGGAAGCTGAAAATTGGCCTTGGCAGGAAGGGAGTATAAGTGCCCAGTAGGCAAGTGGCTAAAAAGTGAAAAAATATGTTTTATATTTTTTTTTATTCTTGATCATAGTAGAAAAAGAAATAAAATATATGCAAAGCCTTTGTATATTTCCTTTAAGGGGTTATACAGACAATAGTTATTAAATAAATCATGATTTAGATAAGTAAAGGGAAAAGACCCTGAATTAATAATACAAATAATACCTGCAGAAGTTCCTGTGCATTTCCGCTGTGTTTGAAAACCTGCTGTTCTGTACAAAGCTCTGGTGCTTCCAGGTAGTGTCGGAGCTTGCCCCCCCCTCCCCCCCCCCACACACACACACACATTCCTTTTTGCCCATCATTATTGTGGGACTTCTTATTAGCCAATAGGGATGTGGGGCTCGGAGGGAATGGGCAAGCACTCTATGTGGTGGTGTTGCAATGTTGCCCATTTGGAAGGGCCTGCTACCTACAGGGACAGAATGTAAAGAGAAATCTCCTCAGTTGGGTTATATAAAAACCTGATGGAATTTTTGACATATCCCCGAATAATGAACACAGGTTGCCAAGTATTACATCTCAAATGGTTAAAAAAAGGTCCCAAAGGAGAATAAATAGAAAAAGTAGCACACGTTCTTACTCTTCTCGACCCTATCATGGGAACAGTGCCTTGCTTTTGGGGCACATGGTCTCCAGCAATGTTTATGATCTTTGAGGGCTGACTCAAGGACACTTTTTGGATAGAATCTGCTCTTCTTTATACTGTCAGAGTCCACATGAACGATGAAAGCAATTTGGACCCTTTATTATATAAATACATCCTTGCCAAAAAAAACTGGCACACCTGCATATCTGTCAGATAATGCACCACTTCACCCAGAAAATTGTTGCAATTAAAAATGTTTGACAGAAATGCAGAAATTACAAATATCTGACAGAAATTCAGGAGTGCTAATATTTTTGGCCATGACTGTATGTATATATATATATATATATATATATTTAAGAAAATTGTTATTATACTCCATCCTCCTGACCCCTCCAGGACCACCCATAACTAGCTCATAAATCTAGGCTAAAGGCGTTCCCTCACAAGCTTCACGACGGACGCTAAGGGTTGGAGACTCAGGCTGACATAAGGAGAATCCAGAAAAGAAAAATTATCGTAAGTATAACAATTAACCTTATTCCTGGACCTCCTTACATCAGTGTACTACGACACATAACTAGCAATGACAACATGAAAACAAGAGGGAACAAGCGAAACTAGGACCAGAAAATTGCTGCTTAATCATACAGAGATTTAATGATTCACAAGTGCAAAAATGACTGTCGCAGGTTGTTAAAGCGGTACACCTTGAGATATGTTTTATGTTCTCAACCACCATCCCAGGGACTGAGCAATAGGAGAAGGAATGATAATTCTTTGCACTAGAAAATGGCAATCACACTGCTGGCGAAAGTTGAATTGGAAGCGCATTTGATGCCATCTTGCCCATGGGACTACTGGAATTATTGAGGACAAACAGCCTAGCAACTGCATACATTACCTCGCTGGCAAACTTCTCTGCTGCATTAGAGCTCTCGTGCAACTCTGGATCTCTACAATTTTCTTCTGAGGAAGGAAAACCTTGCCTAGATCTTGAAGAAGACTTCTAGATACTCCAAGGTCTGAAAAGGTTGGAGATGGCTCTTGCACTGATTACTAACTAGTCAAACTGATTCAGAGTTTCGCATGTCAAGGAAACTTTTCTCCATGACCTGTTTCATGCCTCCCAAAACGAGAATATTGTCCAAATAATGGAAAATTTTAATTCTTTTGATTCTCAACAATGTGATAATTACCAACACCTTCTCGGAGCTGTGCATAGTCCAAAAGGAAGTCACTGAAACTGCTGAGTGCCTTTGACTGCAAACCTTAAAAAATGCTAGTGACTCAGGTCCACGGGCACATGAAGGTACGTAAGTCTGGCTGCCATGCAAACTTTATCTACCGCCACCTTTGCAATAAAATTTGCTGAAAGGTGTAAAAGTTGCAATGGTGAAGAACCAGACCTCCTCTGCACTCCTACAACCAAAACTGAATCTAGCTCGTGTAGCACCCTCCTAGGTGGGTTCTAGGGTTAGATAGATAGATAGATAGATAGATAGATAGATAGAATTAGATGTGTTTTGATAAATTTTGAAAAAGCATAGTTAACTCACTGTACTTGGTGAGCTGTGATCATTTTGTTAGGTGAGCTCTGCTGCTTCTAGTGTGCCTAGCTTCCTCTTTATCCAGGAAACTTTAGAACTATCTCCATGAGAGATGTGGAATTTTGCACAGCCTATCCCAGAAAGAGGAGTTCTAAGGCATGTTGCGTGACTATAAATATATTCAGTGAGTACACAGGGCTCTGGGTTCTTTCCTGTCCAGGACGGATCCAGCCTGGGAAAGGGCACATTGCCCTCCCAGGCAGCTTATGCCATGTGGCCTCAGGTGGGTGACCTGAGGCCTGAATCCTGAGACCCGGGTTCTGTTATGCTACTGAGGGGTTGTCTACTGAAGATATGGTCAGGTATCATGGAGGATACAGCTGCTTTTGGGCCTTGTAAGTACAAACATCCCTAAAGGATCTTAGAGACTGAGTGGTGTGTAACCCTCTCTGGTGCTAGGAAGCCAGCTGTGTGTCTAGCAAAGAGCTTTGTCCATCTGGCCTACTTTTAAAGGAACACTGCTTTGGGGCTCTAAAGAAGTTACTGCTACAACGTTTTACTACTACTGCTACTGAAAAGCTGAAGTCCACAGTTTGATTCTGACACAGTTTGCCCTGAAGATTAGATAAAGTCCTCAAGTGTAGTTTTTATTTTTGGAGTATCCCACTCAATTCCTTAATCCCTATCCAAGTTCTCCCAAAAATTAAAAAGCAACATAAACATTACCTATAAACTGGTTATTGGAGAAACATGTGAAAGAGCCTGTGTTCCTGGCTGGAGGTCAAAATAACTGGGGGGGACGGGACCTGGACAGTATTTCTCCTGCTCCTACGGGAGTAGTGCTACACTCAGAAAGCCAAACCACTAGAGACATTGCCATGGATGTCAAAGCCACAGTTGGCATACATGCTGCTCCTGCCAGTGAGAAAATCCTCTTGAGGTCCCTATTGACTCTCCTATCCATGGGGGCCCTAAAGGATAAAGCGTTGTCAATAGTAAGTATGCATTCACCTTAGGGAGTGTATCCCATAGCTCAGAGGCCTTTGTTTTAAAAGGATATCATTTCCAGCCACGCCTCCTGCTGCAGCCAATGAGGCAGCCTGAAACTCTGTCAGTTGCCTAGACCAGAGTCCCTGCTGGTACCGCCTCTCCACACCGAGCCACGAGGGAAGATGGAGGACAACAAGTTCCAGCCATCCCAACCAGAGTAGGAAAGGAAGGGAAAACTGCCACACCCGCCAACCATCACAAGCAGCACTTTATGCTACTATAAGTCACATTGCTGAGCTCCCAGGCACCTGTTATTTAAGAGCCTTGCAACTTAACACAGGGGTCTTCCACCCAGGAGAGGCTGTACCTGGGCAGTTGTCAGCTTTATCATCTTCTACATCCACTGAGTGTTCTGGGGTGAGGATGAAAAAAAACTGCATGTGGGGGCGCTTAATTATGGGTGGTCCTGGAGGGGTCAGGAGGACGAAGCTGAGGAGGTCCAGCAAAAAAAAATTGTGCATTACTTTTCAGAGGTCATTCTGAAAAGTAATGCATTGGATTTTGTAGGTACAGCATGCATGTAGGGCAGTTAAGGGATGGTTTAGACATTAACATACAAAAAACGATTTCTAAAGCACAGTGCCACTAATATCTAAGCCCATGTTCACTTGCACTGTGTCTAAATGACAGCCCTATTTATTCATAGTGAAAAATGGAGCCTGTCATTCATGCAGGAAAATGTATTTTATTGTAGAGGAATCTTGAAGCAGTGAGGTATGTCTATAACACGAAGGTCATTGTTTATTGTCAAATGAGCTATTATGGTGCGTAGAGACCACCAAGTCACAGGTAAAGAGGAATTGTTTTACAATTTGCTCTAGTTAATGGTCTGTGAGCTCTATGAGACCCATAAACAAAGTCAGAGATAGTGTATTGTATACTGTAGCTTGAGAATTTCTAATATTGTTGGAGGATGGAGGATGAGCAAGCTATGCTGGGACAAAGGCTACAGATAACAATATTATCTGGGTCCCTGATATGTTACTTATATATAGCTTTAAATAATTCGATATTTTTTTATCATTTGCAAAAAGAAAGAATTGTTATGTGTAGACAATTAACCACCAATCAAATTAAAAACCAAGTTGTAACATTACAGTTGTAACAAAAATGTCTAAAATGGCATTGGAACTGTGTCTCTGCCAGCTATAGCTCTGGTACTATGGGCTGTCAGTGACAGTGAGGGTCCAGCACTAAGCCCAGGGTTTGAATCAGTCAACTCCTGGGCTTCCAATCCTGCTACACGGCACTCCATAGGAGAGCTCTGTAGTAGAGGATGTGAGCAATGCTTCCAGATTCTATTTACATACGAAGTTAAAGTATCTTTACACTTTTGCTAACTATCTTGAGAAAACCCACTATATATTTGCTATGTATTCCCATTCAAAGAGAAAATATTTCTGACTTTTTTATATGTTTCCACAGAGAAGGCATCATGGCCGCTTCTAAGAATTTTCTAGGCAGTCCCAAGTGTCTTTATCCCCGCACTATTCCTATATATGTCATATTTTCCAGCCCTTTCCTCACTCTGCATCCTGAAAGCAGCAGCAATGGGGGCTGGGGATGGGAGTAAGGGGCAATTACAGGAACTGATCCTCCGTGTGCCTCTCCCTACAAAAGCTAAAAGCCAGCAGGAGGGAGAGGAGAAGACACTGGCTTTCAGCTGTTGCAGGAAGAAACACACAGGAGATCAGTTCCTGATCCTGTATTTGCACCGATCACCACCTCTCCTGCGCATATCTGGCCTGGCCCCAGTGGTGTATCATCCATTGGGCAAGTGTGTGTAGGGTGCACAGGCCCTGAGGAAAGGGGGGTCCACTATGCCCTGTCACACACCGCACACTAGGAGTAGTCTCTTCATCAGAGCCACCGATTAACCACCTCCTTCATGCCTCCACAGCACTGTGGCTCCCTTGCAGCTGCCCATTTCAGAGGGATCTAACTTTAGAAATAGATTCCCCCCATTGCTCTGCCCCCGTACTGCTCTGCTCCGCCCCTCAGAGGGGCGTCCCCATTCTGTAACACTGCTGGCCCCTCCTCCCCCTCCTCAGATCAGTGCAATATTGAGGATGGAGGGGGGAGGGGGTTGGTAAACATGTTTACCAGCCTCTTCCTGAATAGAAACAGGAACGATTGCTAGTGACTTTTCCTGTTTCTGTTTCCGTTTATCACTGAAGCATAGTAAACTGTGTTTACTATGTTTCAGTTTGTGAGTGAATAAGGTTCTCTGTACATAGCTTTCTATTAATTCATCTGCAGTGCAGCTGAGGCTGCAGAGAAAGGGAATAGGGACTCCCCGTCTTCAGTCCCTTTCTCTGTCTCAAAAGAGACATCGGGGTCTCTTTTGACCCCTGATGTTTCATCAAAGCCCCCTTTCCCCCAAAAAAGTAAAACAATATTAAAAATCACATTGTAAAAATAAAAAAAAGAAAGAAAGAAAAACTTTGTGAAGCCTTGTTCACATAGGTAAACCAAACTAAAAGCAACTAGTTATGGACTCAACCAGGATTGGTGGGTTTTTATGTTATAAATATATATATTTACAGCTTCCCAACCGCGCTATTGCCAAAAGACAGCTACAGCGTGGTTGTCCAGTTCTGGGAGGACGTCCATGGACGTTCTCCTACTGTTAACGCAATTTAGCTGCACTCTTTGTTCACCCTGCATTACTCTTCTACTTCATGTGCCCAAAGATGCTCTGCGTCTTTTATAATCCTAATAACATCTCTGCCACAATGAAAACCATGCCCAATCTTCATTGTGGCACACTAAGCACACTGCATTTTTTTTCTTTCGTATCAAGCAATGGGGCCCAACTTATGATCTTGCACACAGGACCACAGACTTCATGAAATGCCCACCATTACCAGCAGCCCTGTGTATATATATATATATATATATATATATATACCTTTTTATTTTTATTTTTATTAGAAGCACCCAGGCCTAGATTATTCTAGATACATGAAGATGGCAAAACATAGCTGAGTTAATTTCTTGCCTGTACACCACATTGCATAAAGTATATTGTGTGATTACATCCTAGCATGCCTGATGTCAGCATTCGACTGGTTCTGGGGAATCAATCAAGATTTTAGATCTCTATGGTCTTCTGCTTTGTAACGGTCTGAGGGCTACACCCCCTTTGGCTAAGCATGCCCGATAAGCTGCTGGGGCATGCAGTTGGAGTAATGGTGTTTATGCAATAAGGCAGTGATAAGGCAGTGAATAAACCCTCCCTTCTTTGTACCATTTAAATTGTAGAACCAAAATAGAGTTGCTTTTAGTTTGGAAAAAATAATCATGTTTCCAGATTACAGTTTCATCTGCCTGTTAGTTATCAACATTCTTGAAATTCCTCTAATGCTAAAGTTCAAGTGGTATTTCTCTACTTTCTGCTGTGGGACGACCCATTTATCTAAAACATTTATGATATGTTCCTAAACATTTACTTACATTACTAAAATAATTTAATTTAATAAATTTGATTTAATTTTTTTCAATCAGAGAAGCTCAATATAACATGTGGGCATTGCTTGGGGAAGTCTGCTTGCAAATGAAGTCTGTCCAGGAATGCCCGCTCCTCCAGACTGAGGGCTCTTGTTGGGGAGTATTAAGAGAGGTTGCTGTGATGTTTTCTGGAAAATATATACAGTGCCCTGCTGGCACTTCCCACAAAACATAGACTGGCCACATTGGATAGAGAAGCACAGAGACCTAGCTATGAGTCTAAAACAATGTATGTAATTGAAGCAGGGAGGTCTTATTTAAAAATGTTATCCAACTTAGTCACGGCTTTCACAGTATGTAGATTATTTTAATAAACCTTTTTATATTGTAATATATATGGCAGGATATGTAACATATATGACAATTCATGATGAAAAACACTTATGTGAAAGTAGATATCAAATAGAAACCTCATTATCCAGAAGATGGACGCCAATGACAGTGAAGAGGCTCTACTTTCATATCCTGTATTAATGCAGTGAATCATTTCCTTGGTTAATATACTGTACATATATTAGTGCTTTGTATTAAGAGTTCGGGGAAATTTAATTAAACCGTAACATTTTCTAAATCCTAATGGATGGATAGAATTGACAATCTATTAGCATTACTATTACTTCTTCCATATGTAATCACAATGTATAAATCTAAAACTGTACATAATTTAGTACCTAAAAAAACGTCAATCCAAACCAGAAAAATTACAGCATTTTCTAAATTGCTAAATGTAACCTGTCTTCACTTTAAAAGTAGGCAGCGGTCAATGTAATTAGCCAGTTGATGTAAACTGTGTTATTGTGCTCATACTTGGATACAAAAAAACAAAAAGTAGTAGTTTTTTTATCTTAATGCATTCTCTGCATTAAGGTAAAAGACCTTTCTAACTGCACCCAACCCCCCCCCCCCCCTTCATGCCCCTTTTTATACTTACCTGAGCCCGATCCATCGATGTACACAACAGCAGAGGCTTGCTTGGCTCTCTTCCTCCTCCTCATTGGCTTAGATACAGCAGCCAATAAGGTGGGAGCAGGGGGCAGGACCGAGCCATGCTCTGTGTGTCTATGGACACACAGAGCCAGCTCAGGAGTGAGCCCACATGAGTGCCCCCATAGCAAGTGGCGAAGGTGAGGAGGAGCCAGGAGTGCTGATGGTAGACAGAAGAAGGGGAGGATTCGGGCTGCCTTGTGCAAAACCAGTACACTGAGCAAACATCTATAACATGTTTATTTTTTTTAGAAAAATATGTTCCTGTACAAGCACTTTAAATAGTGTCTAGCAGAGTTGTTACATTTAATTGCTATAAACCTGAAAATAAAACAAAGCTTTTCAAAAGCAAATTTGAATACAGTCATGTGAGTGACAAATGATTATTTAGTAAAATGCCATAGTATGTAATGCTAAATCACTAATACTTGGGGTTTCTTAGATCTAATTTTATTTTATTTATTTATTTCAGGTACTTATATAGCGCCATCAATTTAAACAGCGCTTTACATATATTTATATATATCGTACATTCACATCAGTTCCTAACCCTCAAGGGGCGTACAATCTAAGGTCCATAATTCACATTCATACATACACATACTAGGGCCAATTTAGACAGGAGCCAATTAACCTAATTGAATCTTATTTACTTATCTTTCAAAGTATTTCAGTGGAAACCTCTCTGCTTTGAATCCTAAATTTAGTCTACTTGCTACAATGATTGAAATATAATCTCACTCTTTCTATTGGATTTATCAGTTTTTAATATGCACATGCAGTATACAGTGAATCTATCCTCTTAGTTGCTGCAGGTCACAAGGTTTTGTTGCGTGGAGCAGTAAGGTGGTTTAAATACTAGAACACCAGGTTGTACATATGAATATGTTGCTGCTGTAAATATGTAAAGTGTACATATTATATTTTTCTACTTATTTATTTGTACATATCCCCCTCCAAGTTTGTTCTTTTTCCCCTCCCTTTTTCTGTATGGGATGCCCTGCTCCTGGCCTCAGGAACCTTTTTTTTCAGTTTCCAGCCAATGAGGACATGGCTGTTTTTTGCGGGGTGTGGATGTAATGCCCTCCAAGTTATCCAGATAGCCCGATAGCAGTTTGTTGTTATATTTTTTTTAAGCAGAGGCTGAGTAGCAGCTTGGGATGAGTCAGTCTGGATGAGGTACACCAGAAAACTGGAATGCTGTTAAAGGAGAGACTATCTTTCTCCACATTTGTACACAGTTGCTAAGGATTTTGTCCTCAAGTTTGCACTTTCCTTGGGCATCCCATACACCCCCCAACCCCATCCAAGTTATAAACCCCTTAATAGAATAAAAAGCCAAGCTCAAAGCTGTTTACTGACTCTGGGTGCAAAGTGTGGAAGAAAATGCACGTTGCCTGGCTGCGCAGAGCTTTAGGGGGACCTAAAACTCAGCGACTGAGGGAGTAGTGCTAGATGAGGGGGCTCGTAATTTCAGGATTATTAACCTGCATGGCTGTTGCACCTGGCAATCGTCAGCCAAGGAGCCAGGAAATTGCTGTCTACAGTGTATGGAGCCAAGTGAGAAAGAGTTGTGCTGTACTGCTGGAATTGTGACTGTTGCTGTGTTTCAAGTACCATCCCTAATGCTGTCTGCCGCGGCAACCATGTTGGGCCCATCCAAAAGTCTTCCTGCTGCTCTACAGGTGGCTGGTATAAGAGACCATGTTCTTGATTTCAAAACAAAATGGTGTAGCGCTATCCTAAAGAATTCTATGACTTCATCCACATATATGAATCATAATGAACAGTGTAACCCAGTAATGTTTAAAACAAGTTAAAATATAGAACCACACATACATGGGGATCGAAAGTTTGGGCACCCCAGCTAAAAATTTGTATTAATGTGCATAAAGAAGCCAAGGAAAGATGGAAAAATCTCCAAAAGGCATCAAATTACAGATTAGACATTCTTATAATATGTCAACAAAAGTTAGATTTTATTTCCATCATTTACACTTTCAAAATAAAAGAAAACAAAAAAATGGCGTCTGCAAAAGTTTGGGCACCCTGCAGAATTTATAGCATGCACTGCCCCCTTTGCAAAGCTGAGACCTGCCAGTGTCATGGATTGTTCTCAATCATCGTCTGGGAAGACCAGGTGATGTCAATCTCAAAGGTTTTAAATGCCCAGACTCATCTGACCTTGCCCCAACAATCGGCACCATGGGTTCTTCTAAGCAGTTATCTAGAAAACTGAAACTGAAACTAATTGACGCTCACAAAGCTGGAGAAGGCTATAAGAAGATAGCAAAGCGTTTTCAGATGTCAATATCCTCTGTTCGGAATGTAATTAAGAAATGGCAGTCATCAGGAACAGTGGAAGTTAAAGCAAGATCTGGAAGACCAAGAAAAACATCAGACAGAACAGCTCGCAGGATTGTGAGAAAAACAATTCAAAACCCACGTTTGACTGCACGATCCCTCCAGAAAGATCTGGCAGACACTGGAGTTGTGGTACACTATTCCACTATAAAGAGATACTTGTACAAATATGGTCTTAATGGAAGAGTCATCAGAAGAAAGCCTCTTCTACGTCCTCACCACAAAAATCATTGTTTGAACTTTGCAAATGAACATATAGACAAGCCTGATGCATTTTGGAAACAAGTTCTGTGGACCGATGAGGTTAAAATTGAACTTTTTGTCCGGAATGAGCAAAGGTACGTTTGGAGAAGAAGGGGCACGGAATTTAATGAAAAGAACCTCTGTCCAACTGTTAAGCATGGGGTTGGATCAATCATGCTTTGAGGTTGTTTTGCAGCCAGTGGCACAGGGAACATCTCATGAGTAGAAGAAAAAATGGATTCAATAAAATTTCAGCAAATTTTGGATGGTAACTTGATGCCATCTGTGAAAAAGCTGAAGTTAAAGAGAGGATGGCTTCTACAAATGGATAGTGATCCTAAACACACCTCGAAATCCACGGGGGATTACATCAAGAGGCGTAAACTGAAGGTTTTGCCATGGCCTTCACAATCTCCTGACCTCAACATAATTGAAAATCTATGGATAGACCTTAAAAGAGCAGTGCGTGACAGACAGCCCAGAAATCTCAAAGAACTGGAAGACTTTTGTAAGGAAGAATGGGCAATGATACCTCAAACAAGAATTGAAAGACTCTTGGCTGGCTACAAAAAGCGTTTACAAGCTGTGATACTTGCCAAAGGGGGCAGTACAAGATATTAACTCTGCAGGGTGCCCAAACTTTTGCAGACGCAATTTTTTTGTTTTCTATTATTTTGAAAGTGTAAATGATGGAAATAAAATCTAACTTTTGTTGACATATTATAAGAATGTCTAATCTGTAATTTGATGCCTTTTGGAGATTTTTCCATTTTTCCTTGGCTTCTTTATGCACATTAATACAAATTTTTAGCTGGGGTGCCCAAACTTTCGATCCCCACTGTATGTAGTACTGCAAAACCAAAGAAACAAGAAAAAAGAAGAAAAAAAGGCACGGACTGACTAGGAAAAAATGGTCAGTGTACAATAGAAACGTGAATAAAAAACCTCCCTTAAAAACATAAGGTGTAAGTGTGCTCCCAGATGTCTGAAAGTGACATCCAAATAGTGCCTAAGGACTAGTGCAAAATAGTAATGTGAACAAATAAGAAAAAGTGCTGATCGAGAGAAAAAGGTCAGTAGTGAATGAAAACACAATAGATAGTGAATAATTTCAAGCCATCCTAAATGTGGAAGGCTAAAAGTGAGCTCCCAGATGCCCAAATGGTGGCATCAACATACAGTAAGTGACCCTAATACCTAAATGCACAAATCAGCGTGCAATACCACTATCCATGGGACCAAAAAGGTCCTAAATGGTTCCAATAAAAAATTGTGAAATAATGATGATACTAAACCATGAGAAAGTGACCTCCATATACAAGTAAACTACTGGAAAAAAAAAACGTGCCCGACTATAATGACCTCCAATCTGATCAATCCCATAAGTGGGAGAAAAACACAAATAATATAGACAACTGGTGTCTAAGGTATGCAAATACAATCCCCAAGATCAAACAATCCCAATAGATCTACAATAACATAAAAGTGACAATGACCACGAAAAAAGTCCACGTGAAGAACAAGTCTTAAAGATGTAAACCATATGCAGATATCTTCCGGTCTCTCTTTAAAGTGCTCTGCTGTATGCAGCTATCTGCATTTTTTAATGATTTTGGACGTAAAATGACAGGAGGAGAAAATTTTGTCCCATAAAATGCCCTCATTGTCAGTAGTTAATTAATCATTTCTCTGAAGGCACTTAGGATTTTCAGCAAGTATTTGAAGTCATTGCAGTAGGCTCTCACATATCCTCAACAAGTCCCAGACTGGTGGGTAAATCCTTTCCAGGAGATGGATGGTGGTTTTGCTGTGTGCATCTCATGGAGTGTGGAAGGTGCCTACCTATAGGCAAGTGCTGGAGAATAGGATCTCCACTGTACCAACATCTCTAAAAGAGGACATCCTGAGCAGCAGGGAAGGAGCCAGCATATCATTTGTGCTTTGGAAGACCAATTTACTGGAATCTCATGCCAAATGTTGCAGCCCTTAACATTATAGTCTAGTGATCGCTGCTAAAATCTCCATCTAATTTAATATAAAAATCATCAAAAAGTGATTGGTATAAATACATAGGAGTTTATTTACTAAAGGCAAACAGACTATTCACTGTGTAAGAGAATTTTCATGTTGTAAGGGAATTTTTCTCTAGCTTATTGAATGAGGTGAAGCTCTGCTGGCTTCCATCATTCAATCATGTGCAAGCAAAAATACTGTTTTTAGCTTGCGAGACACTGAGCTAGAGAGAAATGTCTCTTTTAAAGTGAAAACTCGTATGCAAAGTCAACAGCCCATTAGTAAATCAAACCCTATTGTCTTAACAGGCATGCTTCAGCTTTGCTATTTGACATTTATAATGTAGTCTAAAAGAGCAATTTAACCACTTTACAACCATCTTTCGGCTACAGTGCGGTTGTTCAGTTCTGGGAGGGAGTCATATGATGTCCTCCCAGAACATGCCCCCCCCCAGCGGTGCACACCCGGCGCTATCAGTGATCACTGTGTCCCTGATCATCAGTGCCCACCAGTGCCCATCAGTGCCACCCATCAGTGCCCAGCAGTGCCGTCCAGCAGTGCCTCCCATTAGTGCTGCCCAGCAGTTGCGCCCATCAGTGCCGCAAATCAGTGCCCAGCAGTGCAGCCCATCAGTGTGGCCAGTCAGTGCAGCCAGTCAATGCTGCCCATCAGTACCGCCTATCAATGCCCATCAGTGCCACCTATAAGTGCACATCATTGCTGCATATCAGTGCAGCATCATTAGTGCCTCCTCATCAATGCCCACCAGTGATGCCTCATCAGTGCCACCTCATCAGTGCAGTCTATCAGTGCCCAACAGTGCTGCCTATCCGTGCCACCTCATCAGTGCTGCCTATCAGTGCCCATGAATGTGCAGCCTCATCAACACACGTCAGTGATGAAGAAAATAATCAAAAAAATCCTCCTGCGCTTTGAAAATGGAACTACTAAACCTTTTCCTTTAGCTGCCAGCACTCAAACAATGATACCAAATAACAGTGTCAATAAATAGTAAATGAACAGTGCAGCGCTCTAAAAGACTACAACTCAATTGTAATAATAACGACAAAAATAACAATAGTGATATAAAATAAAAATAAAAATTAGTGCCAACCCTTATTGGAAATAAAAAATTAAGTGCCAAACCATGACCATAAAAATAGTGTGCACACGATTAAGTGTGATAAAAACCACTCCAAACTTCATCCAATAGGAAAAACTTTAGCAGTGCTCACACAGTGCCACAAAAATAAATCAACACAATATATGCATCAAGAGCAATATCCTTTAAGTGAAATATAAGGCAAATCATGCACTGTGCAGCAGTGATATAGGATAAACATAAATCAACATATATATCACCAAAAATGAATCAACATAAGTATATACATTAAAAATAATGTCCTTCAAGTGAAAGATAAGGCAAATCATGCGATGTGCAGCAGTGATATTGGATGAAAAACTCCTCTTTCGTTAATGGCTAGATTGCCTCCTCACCTCCTCCTACTGACCCCAAAGGGCCAACAGGGTTGCAGGATCACCCAGGATCCTTAGTTTGTAAATGGCCAGCAGCTTCCTTCCTTCCCTGGATCTCCTTTACAGGGTTCCAAATGCCCATATTCACTCAGGGCGGTCCTGAAGAATAATGGCTCACCAATCCAGTGAGCCAAAAAAAACTCTCTAAGTGCAGTATTGAGTCAACTTCATTTATTACAAAAAGAGTAAAAAAGGTTTAACACTCACATTGCAGACAATCTTCCCTCCTCACTGATGTGTGGGTGTACTGCATGTGAATGGGACCTCTTGGGTATAGCAAGATGGCGTCTCGCGCCGGAAATGCGTCACCACGCACCGGAACTACGGACTCGCGTACCTACGCGTTGCGTCACCGTCTACTCGTGACTTCATCTGGGTAACCCAGGTTGATGCATATATTGTGTTGATTTATTTTTGTGGCACTGTGTGAGCACTGCTAAAGTTTTTCCTATTGGATGAAGTTTGGAGTGGTTTTTATCACACTTAATCGTGTGCACACTATTTTTATGGTCATGGTTTGGCACTTAATTTTTTATTTCCAATAAGGGTTGGCACTAATTTTTATTTTTATTTTATATCACTATTGTTATTTTTGTCGTTATTATTACAATTGAGTTGTAGTCTTTTAGAGCGCTGCACTGTTCATTTACTAGTGATGAAGAAAAATTACCTGTTTGCAAAGTTTTATAATAAAGACAAAGAAAATGTTTTTTTTTCAAATGTTTTGCTTTCTTTGTTTATAGTGCAAAAAATAAAAACCCCAGTAGCGATTAAATACCACCAAAAGAAAGCTCTAGTTGTGTGAAAAAAATTCATAAGGGTACAGCGTTGCATGTCAGCGCAATTGTCATTCAAAGTGTGACAACGCTGAATGCTGAAACTTGGCCTGGGCAAGAAGGGGGTAAAAGTGCCCGGTAGGCTAGTGGTCAATATGAGGATTTACATCTTATGAAATTTACATCTTGCTGACTACACTGCTTATAAACATCAGTACAAGGTTCCAACTGAACTTTTGTTGTTCAGGCGTTCGAATGAATGCTCAAACTTTTGCCCATCTGCCCTGTTTGTATATTCCACTAGCAAGCTTCTGTTGTTCACCAACATGCAAAACTCTTGTAGTAATTTTAGATCTCACCAGACTATATGACCCAGAATAAGTAAGGGTCAAATAAATCTCATGTAGTCCAGTGAGAGTCTAAAATTACTACAAGAGTCTTGCATTTTGGTGAAGCTTGCTTGTGGATTCAGGGGTCAGCTGGTCATATTTGTATGTTATCATTCGCCTGGGGGTGTATTTTTACAGCAGCCGAGGAACTTTTTTTCAATTCAATTGACTTTTTGGACATCTGAGCACTGAGGACTAACTACAATATTGTTCTTCTGTTTGGCAAGAGCCAAGCATCATATACTTTATAGAATCAGTATTTGTACTGTTTCTGTATATGACAGCTGTCACTAGTTCCTATGAACTGCTGACATCATTGCGAATCTCCACTATGTAAGCAAAGGGGTGGGTAAAGAACTGTCAAGAAAAACAAAATCAGCGCTCAAATCTTCTTGCTGACTGGGGGTACTGTATCTGTTATTCTCTGAGGTGAAGCCATTGAAAGATCGGGAAACCTTGGTACTGGTGAAGAAAAGCAAAGGAAGGGCGCACTCTCTTTGTGCATTACCGTGGTAAAAAAATTTATTAAAATGCATAAAAGTGCATACTCACAAACCAAAGGAGATATAAAAACAGAGACAAAGAGCCAGTGGTAACGGTCCCAGACAGCGGGAGACCCTTGATGTGGTTTTTGGCGTGTTTCGGGAGACTCACTCCCTTCTTCAGAGTTCTTATGAACTGCTGACATCATTGGGAATCTCCGCTGTAAGCAAAGGGGTGGGGGTAGCAGTGACATCGCTGTAGAAATATGGCCCCGCCCCTTACTTTATACAAGTGATGACAGCTCAGGGAGCTGTTATTTGGCTAATGGTGCCATTGGGACCAGTTTTGTGTGCCAGGTTGTCAGGTTTTTTTTTCTCTGGAAAACCAGCAGTGCTTGGTGATGAATTTAGGAGGGACATTTTTGTGGATTTAAATTTTTTGGCAGATGTTTGGGTGTTTACATTTTTTGTGAATGAGTAGGGGTACTGTAGGATGTGCTACAGCAAAAGTGACATTTACAAAGAAAAAAATGAAATTATCAGTAAATGACATTTCTTTGCTAGCATCTTAAAAAACACAAGCACACAAATCCCTCCAATGATCCCCAAAATACATATCAGACTCATGGAGGGGACTATGTATTTTTATTTTAAAGGAAAGACGTCAGTGAAATGCCATTTGTTAGCACTTGTTTTGTCTTTGTAAGGGCCTGTTCACACTACATGCGTTTCATTGTGCTTTTTTAGAAAGTAGTTTATTTGCTTGTCCATGTCATAGTTCACATCAGTGCTTGCAGTTCCAGTGTGTTCCGGTTGTAGAACAGGATGCATTTTTGCTGCACAGAACTGTACTGGGACGCGGTAAAATGCATAAAAAATGCATTGGACCGCACATTTTCCTATTTAAATTGAAGAACAACAGAATGGAAAAAAATTAACTGGAGCTCATCAAAAACGCACCAGAACATGCCAAAAACACGCATGTGGAAATGCATCTGGAAGACATCTGGACTGAGTTTCTATTGTGTGAACTGGCCCTAAATGTCAGTGCTGCTGCAGCACTTTTTGTAAATTACAGAGATGTGCCCCCTTACAGGAAGGATTAGGGCAACCCGCAGGCATGTCATTTAAAGGAGCTGATCATTTTTAATTAAGAATTTTAAAAATATCACTGCTATTGACAGAATGGGATTTTTAAAATTCTTAATTTAACAAAAAATGTAGTGAGCTAACTCCTCATCATCAAAAAAATTAAATAAATTAAATAAAGCTCAAATACACAATAAACATCAATCCACAATAAATCAACTGTGAAAAAAATATAATAGTCTGGATCCTGAGTTCAAAATGTCCAAATAAATGTATTTTCAACCACTTTGCAAAACCAAGCTTGTATTCAAGACACACTCTCTGCTCACCTTAAGGTTCGACCTACAAATTATAATAGGTCAAATGCATTTTGTTGGAATACACACTTCATGTAGCGATAAATCCGTGTTTGCTCCCTCCAAATATGTCTTCACTCAGTCATGGCTCCAAAACGTGCATAAAAAACAAAATATATTTTGTAGTGTAACACTGTTTAACCACTTGCCCTCCTGAGGATTTACCCCCCTTCCTGACCAGGCCAATTTTGCGTTAAAAAACAAAATATATTTCATAGTGCAACACCTTTTAAATAGGCTACATTCTAAGCGAACCAAACGTATGCACTCACATTAAACAAAACACAGCGTGCTCCACAAAAAGTGTTTCAAAATTCACTTTATCCAGCGTGTGCAATAATCCAAACTTCAAAGATGGTTCTTCTCACCACACTTTGCGGTTTGTGTGGAAGTCACATGACCAGTGACGCAACGCTTTGGGCAGAGCCTAGTGACGTCACTTTTGATATTGCACAAACCAGAAAGTGCGGTGAGAGGAACCATCTTTGGACTTTGAAGTTTCATGCCTTTATTTATAATACTGTTGTGAGTGTATTTATTAGCTTAATAAAGCAAATTTTTGGGGTTGCACTATAAATTGTCCTTCTTTCCCTTTAGCATATACCATCCTGGTGGGAATTTGCAGTCCGGTCTCTTAAAGGGCCAGTATCAAGGAAGTAGCTACTAAGGGATAGCAGTGGATGAGCAGAGATTGACCAAAGGTTTAACGCATTTATGACCTATTTTTCATATAGGTCAAGGAAGAAGGTGAGTGCATGGTACACTTATTGGTGACAGGAAGCACTTTGGATTATTGCACACGCTGGATAAAGTGAATTTTGAAACACTTTTTGTGGAGCATGCTGTGTTTTGTTTAATGTGAGTGCAAATGTTTGGTTCACTTAGTATTTAGCTTATTTAACCGCTTCCCGACCACCCTATAGCAGATATACTGCTACAGGGCAGCAGGGGTGTGCAAAATCACGTATATGTACTTGATTTTGTGTTTCCAGGTAGGGAGCACGCGCGAGCTGCGCTTACGACCTACCTGCGCCGCTATTCGCATCCGGCACCTGGTGATTACTGAGCATCTCCGACGGGGAGGAGGACTGCTTTGTTTACTAACAGTCCTCCTTCCTTTCAGCTCAGGCACACTGCTCTGGATGGCTGTGCATAGCACAGAGCAGTGTGCTTACAGTGAAGACCACACACACCGCCCCCTATGTAAAACACTCCCTGCACACAATCGCCCCTCATGTTAACCCCTTCCTGCCCAGTGCCATTAGTAGAGTGTCAGTGCCTTTTTTTTTAGCACTGATCACTGTATTGATGTCACTGGGGATGTCAGTGAAACCAAGTCAGTTTCCCCCAGTGTCAAAATGCCTGCCCCAGGCCCGCTATAAGTCGCTGATCGCCGCCATTACTAGTGAAACAAAACAAAAAACAAATACCAGTATCTATACAGCCATTTGAAAACGCTATAACTTTCACATAAACCAATTGATTTACACATATTGGGATTTTTTTTTTGCAAAGACATGTAGCAAAATATTGTTTTTTTTCTCAAAATTGTGTTTTTTTTTTATAGTGCAAAAAATAAAAACTGCACAGGCGATCAAATACCACTGAAAGAAAACTCAATTTGTGGGAAAAAAAGAATGTAAATTTCATTTGGGTGCAGCGTTGCATGTTGAACAATTTACAGTTAAAGAAACATAGCTCTATAACTCAAAAAATTGCCTGGTCAGGAAACGGCCCATCTATGGCCTGCCTTAGTGCACTACATCTTTTGTTAAATTGTCTTTTTAAGTGAGAGTACACTTAGTGAGTGGTTGCAGCAATCTCTCCCTTCTGTCATTTATTCTTATTCATGCTTATGGTGTAGTAGCGCACGAGTGTGAGTTACTATATTTGAACATTTTTAAAAATGTGTCTTGCATTGGTACACATTCCCCAGGGAAGTGCTCCCCCGCCCCCCCCATACTATTTTTGACACCCCTTTGCTTATTGGACTAGGAAAGGGGCATTTTTAATTTGGCAGATTTGGCTCCTATTAAATTCAGTGGAGTTTGGGTTCATCATCCAAACTTCTTTGATGCTTGAACTGAACCCAGGCTTATTACCAGTCAGGAGAAAATGTTTATGGCTGCTTGTTTTCCTGTAATGGGATCCTACTACAATTTAAGGAGAGAATGATGCACCAATTGCTGGATTGTAGGGCATGGAGGTAAATTTACACTTCTATTACATGGAAATGATAAAAGTGCACACTCACCGGACGCGCATAGATATTGCGCATGTAATCAGTATCCACCCAGATCACTTAGGAAGGTGGAGTAGGTGAGCTTCCATCTCACACACCTAGCTCACACACCTGCAGTTCTCCCAAAAAAAATGTCTTCCACTGAGAGACGGGCTCACGTTTGTTTTTGTTCAGGCTCTAGTGCCTTTGGCAGTTGGGGTCTTTGGAGGCGTTAACATTTTCAGAACAGTTCATAGCAGTGACCCATCTAAGGTATGGCGTCCTCTGTTGGATCCCAGTTAACCACTTGCCTACCGGGCACTTATACCCCCTTCCTTACCAGGCCAATTTTCACATTTCAGCGCTGTCGCACTTTGAATGACAATTGTACGGTCATGCAACATTGTACCCATATGAAATTTGTATATTTTTTTCACACAAATAGAGCTTTCTTTTGGTGGTATTTTCTCGCCACTGGGTGTTTTATTTTTTATGCTATAAACAAAAAAAGAGCAAACAATTTGAAAAAAATAAAGTTTTTCTTTGTTTCTATTATAAAATTTTGCAAACAGGTAATTTTTCTCCTTCACTGATGTGCGTTGATGAGGCCGCACTGATAGGCAGCAATGATGGGCACTGATAGGCAGCACTGATAGGCGGCACTGATGGGCACTGATAGGCAGCACTGATAGGTGGCATTGATGAGGTAGCACGGATAGGCGGCACTGATGAGCTGGCACTGATGATGGGCACTTTATAGGCGGCACTGCTGGGCACTGATATAAGGCACTGCTGGGCACTGACTGGCGGCACTGATGGGTGGCACTGCTAGGCGGCACTGATGGATGGCACTGCTGGGCTGCACTGATGGGCACTGGTGGGTGGCACTGGTGGGCATACGTGGGTGGAACTGATGGGCACAGGTAGGTGGCACTGCTGGGCACTTGTGGGTGGCACTGGTGGGTGGCACTGCTGGGAACTGATCATCAGGGTACTGATGATCAGTGCCCTTATGATCAGTGCCGATCCCTCCTCTGACAACTGCCGGTTCTTGGCAGTACTTTCCTCACGCTGTGACAGCATGAGGAAAGTGCAGCTCATAACCGGCAGTTGCATTTCCCGGTGACAAATGTGTCATTGGACACGGCTGATCACGTGGTAAAAGGCCGCTGTGATTGGCCGTTTACCATATCACGTGATCAGCTGTGTCCGTCTAATTAGCTGGTAGGTTAATTAGTTTCTGTCTAAAATTGCCCTACTATGTATATGTACACTACTCAAAAAAATTAAAGGAACACTTTTTAATCAGAGTATAGCATCAAGTCAATTAAACACCTGGGATATTGATCTGGTCAGTAAAGTAGCAGAGGGGGTTGTTAACCACTTGCCGACCGCGCATAGCCGAAAGACGGCTTCACCGCGGCCGGCCAGTTCTGAGTGGACGTCATATGACGTCCTCCCAGAACGCACTCTCCTGCGCGCCCCAGGGGGCGCGCACCCGGCGATCTCCGTGATCGCTGTGTCCTACGGACACAGCTGATCACGTGATGTGGTGAAAGGCCGATCCCACCGGCCTTTTACCACGTGATCAGCGGTGTCCAATGACACGCTGATCACAGGAAAATGCAAGTGCCGGTTCTCGGCTGCACTTTCCTCACGCTGTCAGATCGTGAGGAAAGTACTGCCGAGAACCGGCAGTTGTCAGAGCGGGGATCGGCACCGATCATCAGGGCACTGATGATCAGTGCCCTGATGATCGGTGCCCAGCAGTGACCCCCGCAAGTTCCGATCAGCAGTGCGCCCACTAGCCCCGCCCACCCATTCCCAGCAGTGCCCCCACCTGTGCCCAGCAGTGCCCCCACCTGTGCCCAGCAGTGCACCCACCTGTGCCACTCTGCAGTGCCACCTACCTGTGCCCAGAAGTGCCACCTACATGTGCCCACCGGTGCCACCCACCTGTGCCCACCCACCTGTGCCCACCAGTGCCACCCACCTGTGCCCACCCACCAGTGCTGTCCACCAGTGCCACCCACCAGTGCAGCCCAGCAGTGCTGCCAGTCAGTGCCACCAGTCAGTGCCCAGGGGTTGTGCCAGTCAGTGCCGCCAGTCAGTGCCCAGAAGTGATGCCAGTCAGTGCCGTCTATCAGTACCCATCATCAGTGTCACCTATCAGTGCCGCCTATCAGTGCTGCATATCAGTGCCGCCTATCCGTGACCCCTAATTAGTGCTGTCTATCAGTGCCGCCTATCCGTGCCACCTCATTAGTACTGCCTATCAGTGCCCTTTAGTGCTGCCTATCAGTGCCCATCAGTGCCGCCTATCAGTGCCCATCAGTGCCGCCTCATCAACGCAAATCAGTGAAGGAGAAAAAATACCTGTTTGAAAAATTTTATAAAAGAAACAAATAAACTTTTTTTTTTTTTTTCAAATTTTTTGCACATTTTTAAATTTATAGCGCAAAAAGTAAAGCGCCCAGTGGCGATTAAATACCACCAAAAGAAAGCTCTATTTGTGAGAAAAAAATGATCAAAATTTCATATGGGTACAATGTTGCATGACCGCGCAATTGTCAATCAAAGTGCGGCAGCGCTGAAAGCTGAAAATTGGCCTGGTAAGGAAGGGGGTATAAGTGCCCGGTAGGCAAGTGGTTAATCAGTTTCAGCTGCTTTGATGTTAATGAAATTACAGGTGCACTGGATGGGCAACAATGAGACAATCCCCAAAACAGAAATGGTTTTACAGGTGGAGGCCAATGACATTTTTTTTTCCTACTCATCTTTTCTGACTATTTTTCAGTAGTTTTGAATTTGGCTAAGGTCAGTGCCACTATTGGTAGCATGAGGCAATACCTGGACCCTACAGAGTTAGCATAGGCAGTCCAACTCCTCCAGGATAGCATTTCAATACATGCCATTGCCAAAAGGCTGCCCGATGCTCACTGCCCGGCACCATAGAGCTCGATTGGCATTTGCCATTAAACACCAGAATTGGTAGGTCTGCCACTGGCACCCTGTGCTTTTCACGGATGTGAGTAGGTTCACCCTGAACACATGTGATAGACGTGAAAGGGTCTAGAGAAGCCGTGGAGAATGTTATGCTGCCTGTAACATCATTCAGCATGACCGTTTTGGTGGTGGGTCAGTGATGGTCTGGGGAGGCATATCTGTGGAGGGACACACAGACCTCTACAGGCTAGACAATGGCCCACTGACTGCCATTAGGTATCGGGATGAAATCCTTGGACCCATTATCAGACCCTACACTGGTGCAGTGGGTCCTGGAGGATGAAGGAATTGATACCATCGAATGGCCCCCACACTTGCCTGACCTAAATCCAATAGAACACCTCTGGGATATCATGTTTTGGTTCATCTGACGCTGTCAGGTTGCACCTCAGACTATCCAGGAGCTCAGTGTTGCCCTGGTCCAGATCTGGGAGGAAATACCTCAGGATACCATCCATGGTCTCATTAGGAGCATGCCCCGACATTGTCAAGCAAGCATACAAGCACATAAGGGGCCATACAAACTACTGAGCACCATTTTGAGTTGCTGCATTGAAATTTCAGCAAAATGGACTAGCCTGGTGCATTATCTTTTCACCAGGCTATGTCTTTGGGGTGTCTTTGAATTCAGTCCTCTGTAGATTGAATCATTTTCATTTCCATTAAACAATGGAGCATC
This sequence comes from Staurois parvus, assembly GCF_062004578.1. Lineage (NCBI taxonomy): Eukaryota > Metazoa > Chordata > Amphibia > Anura > Ranidae > Staurois > Staurois parvus. The sequence goes on along the minus strand of NW_028317852.1, from coordinate 2,223,545 downwards.
CTTATGTTCCTAACACATTTCCCAATCCATATCAGTAAAGATATCCAGCATGATATTTTTCCCCATTGAGATCTGATGTGTTTTCAAAGTGTTTCTTTAATTTTTTTTGAGCAGTGTATTAATGTGAGTTAGAGACCTTGTAAGCTCCTTTGAGGGGAGGGACTGATGTGAATGTACAATGCATATGTAAAGCGCTGCATAAATTGATGGCGCTATATAAGTACCTGTAATAATAAATTAGTAGTGTCAAGGATGGAGCCTCGCCATAACATTAACAATAAAATACTGTTGCTTTGATTTATCTCTGCTGCAAGACCTGTGGGTACCTCTGTACCCATTTTGGATTTACATAAATAATAAGCTATTCTTTTCAGAGCTCAATAGCACAATCTCAATTTTTTTGCACATAGATGAATGAGAATAATGACTAATGCCCCATATACACGATCAGAAAATCATACGCAAAAAAATGCCACTTTCACAGCAATCCTCTGAAATTACTCGCAGGGACATGCACGAAAAATTTTTTTGTATGATACCAGATCTTATGATTTTTGATTAGCCAGTACAGTTTTCATGCAAAAATACAATATAAATGCATTACATCACTTCTGAATTTTTATTCTGTCATACGAGAATTTTCATAAATTTAGCACCCTCTTCACTGTCCATATTAGACTAGCATGCACAAAAAAAAAAAATGACGATCATTTGTCAGATATTCTCAACATGTATAGGGGGCTCAAATCCTTGACCTCCTTGCTCTTTACAGCTCTTTATAATTACTCCATTAGAAGAGACAGTCTGAAAGCATACAATGCTCATGTTAGAAAACACATAATGATCTGTGGCACAAATGTCATGGATGCATCCTGTATCAGATATTTATTAGTGAAATAAAGATATTATATAAATATTACAAAGCTGAAGTAAAATGGAGCCAGAACCTTAATAGTTTCCCTTTGAACTGACTAAAGTATATTAAAGATTTACAATGGGAAAAAACTTTTTTTTAAGAACATATCCTTTCGATCTAATGTAGGTGCGTTTCATGCTTTCAAGTCCCTTCCCACAGATGTATCTCTGTGTTATCATCATGTTTGTTCTAAAAAAAGAACAATCAAATACGCATTATGTTTTGATCTTGGGAAAGCTGTATTAAATATTTAGGTCCTGTGCTACCCTGGTGTTTGAATATATGATGCCTAAGACACTGATACCGCCTACACATCATGTGAAATGTCAGACATTTGGCAATGTAATATGAAGATAACTTATTAAGAAAACCTAATACAGTGTGAAAGAAGACTGTTTGTTGAGGGATTTCAATGTCAGGTAAAGGAGAAAAAGACAAAAGGATGTCGATTTGCCTGTGGTTCTTTATACAGAGCAGTGTGGCTAAATAAAAGGTACATTTTAACATTGACTGGTTGCTAAGTTACAAAATTCATCATACTTTGCCAACCTTGCTGGTGAGCTTGGCAACTGTATGAGAGGTGCAAGTATGAAAATGACTACAATTTATAACTGGCTTTTTATTAACAAAGGTGAGCTTTTATTCTAGGAAAAGCTATCAATCCTTATCTTTAAGTGTGGCATGAGTAGATTATAACAAACCGATTTTCTAGGTGAGTAGTACATCTGATAAAGATTGTCACACGTATTAATTTCTCATAAATAGGGATGAACTTGGGCTGAACTGAAACCCGGAAAGGGAGCTGTCAGTGCCAAGCTAATGACATTGACCTTATATTGCCTATGACATTGACCGAATTGGGCAAAATGAGGTCAATATTGCCATGAGCATCTCCACTTCTTTGTGTATATGTAGCTATGGGGCGGCAGGTTGGTGTATCTAAAGGAATTGTACAAGCATGCTCTGATTGTAGCTCTGTTGGATCTCTGAAGACCGCAACAACCTTGTTTTGTGTGGTGAAAACAACGGTCAGGATCTCCAGCATGCTGCCAGCTCAAGTCAGCTTCATCTAATTCTAAGAATTTACACATAATAAAGGAGACCATCTTCAAATAATACCAGTTGCCTGTCTGTTGCTACTGATTCTGAGGTTTTGACTCTGTGGGCCACTCCCTAGGAATATGTATGACCATGTTGGACATTTAAGCAGCCCATACATGAGTTTGTTATTTTCATTCAACCAGTGGGTTGAATGGAAAAAACTGACTTGATTTTCCTATCCACACACTCAATGTAGATGGTGGAATCCTCCCTGCTGAGCTATTGGAGACTTCCACACCATCAGAATACAAAGCAGGGGCGGACTGACCATTTGAAAACTTGGGCATTGCCCGAGCGCTCGGGGTCAGTAGGGGGCCCCATGAGATTCCCCTGGTACCTTTTTCATAGGCTTTTTTGAGTTTGGGCAAGGACACAGGGGCCCCATGATCCCCTATTGCCCGGGCCTATATCCCCATGACTTGTCAGTCCGCCCCTGATACAAAGATAAACTTTGCAGGCTATAGCATGCAGCACTGATTGAGTGGGGAAAATCAGACAGGATGGTTGTACAAAAGTTGATTGGTAGATCGACTTTTGTACAACCTCTCTACCCATACATGGATCGAAATTCTGCTGGTCACTGTTGATCTAGCAAACCTAGGATGGCTTTAGCTGTTCATTAGCAGTGAGAGGGGGGGATTCACTAATACTGCTGCACAAAGAATCTTGTGCAGCTGTGCATAGTAACCAATCAGCTTCTAACTTCAACTTGTTCTGTAAGCTTTAACAATAAAACCTGGAAGCTTATTGGTTACTATACATAGCCGCAGATTCTGTGTGCACCAGTTTTAGTAAATCACCTCCAGAATGTTCTAAAGTCAATATTTCAGTATAGCATCTAGCATTTACAGGGGATATGAACTTTGCATTTACAGAAAATATTCATCAAATCAGCCACAATACTTGATCCGGTGCAGGTTTCCCTTAATGATATTCTAATCTCTAATGGATAATAATTGCTTACTTTCACAATAGCAAACCACTTAATGAACATGAGCGTACTATTTACAGTAAGTCTGAAAGTGCGACGGTGTACACTTTTTCCCAGAAGATATTTATCTTCTTTAATTTGGCTCTAGAATCCCCTCAGCTGGCGTTTGCTTGATAATAAATAAATAAAGTAGGAACCTTATGTTTTTTGCTTCTGCTCCTTGCCATTTAAAATAAGCAGCCTGTCCTGAACTTATGTTGCTGTCGCTTCACATTAATTTCACATGGACTGCTTTATGTTCAGTGTCTTGGCTTCTGATTTCATTGGTGTATATGGCTGCTTTAAAGATTAATGTCACTTTGGGAGCCTCAACATATGATCAAACCGACACTGATAAAAACCATTGTGAGTGGAATTTGCCCCTCCCAAACATATACAGTTGGTAAACCCATTTAACTTTTCTTTGTAACTCAAGGCAAGTAATCAGTATTTATTTGTTATTTAAAAAGGTCAATTGAGTCCATAGTTCTAGGAAGTGGGGCCATTTCATGAGTCTAATACACTTTAAAAGAAAACTACAGTGTATTTTAGTAGCTGCACATTTTATTTAATCTAACCTTATATCTAAAGATAATTTTTATGTACCTTTAATTTTTTTTTATAATTGTAATTTTTATTGGAATTTTACAATGAAGAGGAAACATTTCAATCACAAGCGTATAGTTACACATGTCTTGGACTACAAATATGCATACAAATGACTGAAGTCCATTAAGATCTTTTCAGCCTATAATATTATCTCGTAAAAAGCATAAGAACATGACAAGGAGCTTTTATTGGAGTCATAAGTTCCAGACATCCGATTACATGGAAGAGATTGTAAGAAAGAAATATAAAATAAAACTAACAAGGAAGTATTTTAACCGGTCGATGAGACATCAAAATGGGAACAAGGGTGCCTATGGAGTCCCAGACCCATTAATGTATTAATGCGGGAAGTCACCCCTGAGAATATATTGATTACTGCTAGCAGCTATAGACGATGGCAAGGAAAAATCCGACAGGCTGGTTGTACCCAAGCCATACAACAATCAAATTGGGTACAATCAGCCTGCCCACAGATGTCTGCAACCTCAGCCAGTCCCTGCTGAACTGTCCAAGATTTAAGCCATCTGTGGCCAGCTTAAGAGACAAGTCACCCCTGAGAATATATTGATTACTGCTAGCAGCTATAGACGATGGCAAGGAAAAATCCGACAGGCTGGTTGTACCCAAGCCATACAACAATCAAATTGGGTACAATCAGCCTGCCCACAGATGTCTCCAACCTCAGCCAGTCCCTGCTGAACTGTCCAAGATTTAAGCCATCTGTGGCCAGCTTAAGAGACAAGTTCACTTACAGTGGTTGTGAGGGCTAAAGTTTTTTACCTTAATGCATTCTCTGCTATTGACAGCAGGGACTTCATGACATCTAAATACAGAGCGTGGCAAGCACTAATCAGATGTTGGTTTTCCAGCAGGACTGTTTGACAAGAGGTTTTGAACAGACAGCTGTACACGTAGCAAAATTTGGCTGAATTTCGGTGCCTATGTGCTCAGCTTTATTATTATTATTAAACTTTATTTTATATAGTGCCTTTAAAAGTAGCTTCTCAAAGCACTTTACAAAGAAAACACGAGAAATACACAGGATAAAATAAAAGACAAAGGGGCAATTACATGGAAGTTTGTCTGCAGAAAATGTTTTTAGATTTGATTTGAATTATTTTAGAGAAGATGACTCTCTGATGTTCTTTGGAAGTGAATTCCGGAGTTTTGGAGCAAAGCAGGAGAAGGCTCTGTCTCCCTTAGAGTGTAGATGAGTAGAAGACCAGAATTTGAGGAGCGGAGGTTACGGGGCTGGGGGGGGGGATTAAGCTGATAAAAGCTCACAGAGATAATGGGATGCCAAGCCATAAAGAGCCTTATAGGTGAGCAAGAGAATCTTAAAACCTGACAGGTAGCTAGTGCAAGGACTTCAGGATAGGGGTAATATAGTCACTTGTACCAGATCTAGCCAGGATTCTGGCTGTAGAATTTTGTACATATTGAAGCCAATTAATTGTGGATATAGGTATACCAGGGAGTAGAGCATTGCAGTAGTCAAGTTAGGAGAACACAAATGTATGGATCAGCTTTTCAGCTACAGTGTATGATAGCATAGGACGCAGCTGAGCAATATTTCTCAAGTGGAAAAATATGTTCTGATAACATTTTGTTCATGTGGATCAAATGTTAAACTAGCATCAAATATCACCTGTAGATTTCTCAATTTAGACTGAAGCCCAAGTACAGTGCCATAGACAGATAGACTACCAGGACTGGCCTTACATAATTGATGGTGGGTGCCAATAAGCATGACTTCAGTCTTGCCATAGTTTAATTGAAGGAAATGATGTGCCATCCAGATTGTTATCACAAATACAGTTAGATAGGAGAGAAGCAGCCAAAGTAGAATCAGATTTAGTGTGGATGTATATCTAGGTTTCTTCAGCACAGATGTGATAATTGAGCCCATGTGGCAAGGAAGGGGAAGATAGATATTGGGCGAAAGTTGTTTAAGTTGTCCAGAGCCATTTTGGGTTTTTAAGGTACTGGGTAGAGATGAGCGAATTATTCAAAAATTCGATTCGGCTGATTCGCCGAATTTGCGGAATAAATTCGATTCGATGCGAATTTATTCGCTGCGAATTTAACTTATTAAAAGGGTTTCTAGGCTTCAGAGAGCCTTTATATTAGTGCAGAACACTGTACCTTTAATTTAAATGCCCTTGGAGTCTGCTGGGGAAGAGAAATAATACTGTCAGTCAGTATGACATGCAGATGAGTGCCGTCGATCTTAGAATCACCGCACACTTCACTCATTTGGGCAGTCACGGGGCACGACGAAGAAGATGAAGAAGAAGATGAAGAAGAAGAAGAAGATGAAGAAGAAGAAGAAGATGAAGAAGAAGATGAAGAAGATGATGAAGAAGAAGAAGATGAAGAAGAAGAAGATGAAGAAGAAGATGATGAAGAAGATGATGAAGAAGAAGATGATGAAGAAGAAGATGATGAAGAAGAAGAAGAAGAGGATGAGGAAGAAGAAGAAGAGGATGAGGATGAAGAAGAAGAAGAAGATGAGGATGAAGAAGAAGAAGATGAAGAAGAAGATGATGAAGAAGATGATGATGAAGAAGATGATGAAGAAGAAGATGATGAAGAAGATGATGAAGAAGAAGAAGATGAAGAAGAAGAAGAAGATGAAGAAGAAGAAGATTAAGAAGAAGAAGAAGAAGAAGAAGAAGAAGATGAGGATGAGGAAGCAGAAGAAGAGGATGAGGATGAAGAAGAAGAAGATGAGGATGATGAAGAAGAAGAAGAAGAAGAAGAAGAAGATGAGGATGAAGAAGAAGAAGAAGATGAGGATGAAGAAGAAGAAGAAGATGAAGAAGAAGAAGATGAAGAAGAAGAAGAGGATGAGGAAGAAGAAGAAGAGGATGAGGATGAAGAAGAAGAAGATGAAGAAGAAGATGAGGATGAAGAAGAAGAAGAAGATGAAGAAGAAGAAGATGAAGAAGAAGATGAAGAAGAAGAAGATGAAGCAGAAGAAGAAGAAGAAGATGAAGAAGAAGATGAAGAAGAAGATGAAGAAGAAGAAGAAGATGAGGACGAGGAAGAAGAAGAAGAGGATGAGGATGAAGAAGAAGAAGATGAGGATGAAGAAGAAGAAGAAGAAGATGAGGATGAAGAAGAAGAAGAAGAAGATGAGGATGAAGAAGAAGAAGAAGATGAAGAAGAAGATGAAGAAGAAGAGGATGAGGATGAAGAAGAAGAAGAAGATGAAGAAGAAGATGAGGATGAAGAAGAAGAAGAAGAAGATGATGAAGAAGATGATGATGAAGAAGATGATGAAGAAGATGATGAAGAAGAAGATGATGAAGAAGAAGAAGATGAAGAAGAAGAAGATGAAGAAGAAGAAGAAGATGAAGATGAAGAAGAAGAAGAAGAAGATGAGGATGAGGAAGAAGAAGAAGAGGATGAGGATGAAGAAGAAGAAGAAGAAGATGAAGAAGAAGAAGATGAGGATGAAGAAGAAGAAGAAGAAGAAGAAGATGAGGATGAAGAAGAAGAAGATGAGGATGATGAAGAAGAAGAAGAAGATGAGGAAGAAGAAGAAGAAGAAGAAGAAGAAGAAGAAGAAGAAGAAGAAGAGAATGAGGATGAAGAAGAGGATGAGGATGAAGAAGAAGAAGAAGAGGATGAGGATGAAGAAGAAGAAGAAGAAGAAGAAGAGGATGAGGATGATGAAGAAGAAGAGGATGAGGATGAAGAAGAAGAAGAAGTAGGATGAAAATAAGAAGAATTCCAGTACAGCAAAAAGTGTATCTGCAGAGAGCTCTGCTATTTCTGACAGTTCTCTGACAGTTCCTTCACATTTACAGCGGTTGAAACATTGTATCTATTTGTTTCCGAATAAAAACATCTGTATCCTAAATGGAAACAAATAGATACAATGTTTCAACCGCTGAAACAGTTCTCTGACAGTTCCTTCACATTTACAGCGGTTGAAACATTGTATCTATTTGTTTCCGAATAAAAACATCTGTATCCTAAATGGAAACAAATAGATACAATGTTTCAACCGCTGTAAATGTGAAGGAACTGTCAGAGAACTGTCAGAAATAGCGGAGCTCTCTGCAGGGACACTTTTTGCCGGCTGTAGAAGGGATGAAAATCGGCCGATCGGGAAAAATTTGATTCGTGCATCCGAAGTTTGCTAATTTTCGGATTCGGTGCAAATCGAATTTTTCCTAATATTCGAAACGAATTCCACTTCGCCAAGTTCGATTCGCTCATCTCTAGTACTGGGGTGATGGCAGCAGTTTTGAGGATTGTTGGTACAAAACTGGTGCTAGCGAGTCATTTCTGATATTGAGAATACTGGGGTTTAAATACATGGGTGGGAATAGGATCAAGTATGCAGGTGGAAGATTTCATACTGTATTAGAGACCAATTTAATCAGAGATGCAGAGTCAAGTAGCAACATGGAAGAGAGAACAACCAGTAAAACTGAGTGGGTCAGGAAGTGATGTGGAAGAAACATATGATGTAGTAAGAATTTGATACCTTATTTTTTTAAGGAGAAAAAAAATCTAAGAATGTGTTATAGAGCTGTGTTGAAGCTGGTAATGAAGAGGGACAGCGAGGTTTTAATAATCTGTCAATGGTGCTGAAGAGCTGTCTAGGGTTGTTAAGATTTTTTTCAATGGCATGGGAGAAATAGTTTGATCTAGTAGTCTCAATTTGAGCCTTATAGACACACGAATGACCCTTTCAAACCTGATACTGAACAGTCAGGCCAGAACGTCACCACCTGTGCTCCAGTCTCTGCGAAACAGCCTTCATTAAACATAGATGAAAATTATACCACAGAGCTGGACTGGAGAATGAGAGGATTCGAGTGTTTAATGCAGCAAAGGTGTTAAGGGAATATGAAAGAGCATGATTAAGGGCATCTAATTTATCACCAAGGGTGTCAGAGAAGATGCAGGATAGGGAGAAAGTAATAGAATTTGCAAATTTGGGCTAATCAATACAAGCCCTTTTGAGATAATTTACAGATTGAGACAGGTAGGTGTTAGAAATTGCTAATTCTAGACTGAAAAGAATAGCTAGGTGGTCAGACAGTCCTAAAAGCCTATACACACGATAAGAATATTGGAGGAATGATTGTCTGTTTTTTTGTTTTTGCATGCTAATCTCATATTGAAAGTGAAGTGATGTAATGTATTTGTGTTGTATATTCGGACAAAAACTGTACTGATTAAACAAAAATTGTGTGATCTGGTGTCGTACGAGAAACATACTGTCCATCCTTCCAGTAATTCACACAGCCAAATTCCAAAACCAAGATGGCCACCCCGCTCCTTCCGGTATTGCGTCTGATGTCACGATACTGGCGCGTTTCATCACTTCCGACTTCTTCTTAAGGGTCCCTTATGAAGAAGTCGGAAGTGACGAAACGCGTCAGAGTCGTGATGTCAGACGCAATACCGGAAGGGGCGGCGCGGCCATCTTGGTTTTGGAATTTGGCTGTGTGAATTACTGGAAGGATGGACGGTTCCTATGCCTGATGTAAGATGAAAATAAAATATATGTGTTACCCTTATATACTCCACTGAATTTGTCCTTTCTGCCTTATGAGGAACGGGGGAGATTGAAGTGGATACATCCGCAGGGAGGAAGTAATAACTACCCTGGAGTGCTTGTATTGCTAGTTTTAACAGAGAGAGGTTAATTGTATGAAATCCTACTAAAGTGTGGAACCACTTAATTGAGCACATTATCACGGATTGTGTAATTGCTGTGGATTTACTTTCACGAGTGAAGAGTCACAGATTGTTTATTTATAAATTGGAGCATTTAGTATGTTTATTTAGTGTCACAGAGTGCTGTGTATTCTGATTCCCTTTATATAAGTGCATATACACATACATTTAAAAGTTTTTTTTTTTTATTATTGTTGTTTTTCTTTCTTTCTTTTTCTTTCACAAGTGGTGTGCATGTACTCATTATGTTTATTTTTGAATAAGGGTAATGCAGTTTTTCTGATGTTTTTGAGGTATACGGGATTTTCTCAAGATTTGGAAGATTAAAAACAGTTGTTGTGGAGACTTTGGACTATATTTGTTGTGTACATTTTGGACTTATTTTGGTCATTTATAGGAAAATTTATATTGTATTTATAGAAAAGGTTTCATATATATTTTGCACTTTCAAGGGTGAAAGTTTAACTTTTCAGAGGGGGATTATAGTCAGAGTGTTATTTACTACAGCGATCATATGAAGCCATTTACTATTACATAGTTTTTTTTTAGCTCCTTTTAAAATTATAATGATAACAGAAATCACCAAAATGTGCTTGATCAAAAGTTTACATACCCTGGAATGTTTGTCCTTGGTACAGACATACAAGGTGACACATGGTTTAAAATGGCAATTAAATGTTAATTTCCCACATATGTGGCTTTGAGTTTGTTAGCTCTTATGTAGATGCACTAAGCAGGCTGAGCAATGGAGAGCAGAAAAGAACTGTCAAAAGACCTGCGTAACAGGGTAATGGAACTTTATAAAGATGGAAAAGGATATAAAAAGATATCCAAAAGCCTTGAATATGCCAGTCAGTACTGTTCAATTCACTTATTGAGAAGTGGAAAATTCAAGCATCTCTTGATACCAAGCCAAGGTAAGGTCAACCAAGAAAGATTTCAGCCACAACTGCCAGAAGAAATGTTCGAGATACAAAGAAAAACCCACAGGTAACTTTAAGAAAAATACAAGCTGCACTAGAAAAAGATGGTGTGGCTATTTTACGGAGCACAATATGATGATATTTGAACAAAATTGAGTTGCATGCCTGACAACACCTTGACCTGCCTCACAGCTTCTGGCACACTGTAATCTAGAGAGAGGAAATCAAATTAGAGCTTTATAGTCACAACCATAAATGCTATGTTTGGAGAGGGGTCAACAAGGCCTATAGTGACAAGAATATCATCACCACTGTGAAGCATTGTGGTGGCACACTGATATTTTGGGGGGGGGGGGGTGTGAGCTCTAAAGGCACGGGGAATCTTGTGAAAATTGATGGTAAGATGAATGCATTATGTTATCAGAAAACACTGGCAGACAATTTGCATTCTTTTGCACGAAAGCTTCACATGGGATGCCCTTGGACTTTCCGGCACGACAATGACCCTAAGCATAAGGCCAAGTTGACCCTCCAGTGGTTACAGCAGAAAAAGTAAAGGTTCTGGAGTGACCATCATAGTTTAATATCATCGAGCCACTCTGGGGAGATGTCAAATGTGAGGTTCATGCAAGACGACCAAATACTTTGTATAACCTGGAGACATTTTCCCAAGATGAATGGGTAGCTATACCACCTGCAATTTTGGGCCTCTTAGACAATTATTACAAAAGACTGCACGCTGTCATTGATGCTAAAGGAAGCAATACACGGTATTATGAACCAAGGGTATGCAGACTTTTGAACAGGGGTCATTTCATTTGTTTACTTGTTGCCATGTTTTGTTTTATGATTGTATAGCACTTACCACCAGAGGAGCCACTGTAGTTTTGTCCAGGTCTTCCCTACCGCAGCCAGGCACAAGGTATTTACCACATCCAGGTGCACACATACTTTCGCTTGTTGTCTTCAATGACCAGTCTAGGAGATGTTTGTTTTTGTTATTTTATTGGAGAACTTGGATAGGGATGGGCAATATAGTAGGATAAGAATAGAACTAATTACAACAAGGACACTATCTGATCTCTTAGTCAAGCTTTAGGTGAAGTTCTTGCTGGAGCAGATAAGAGACATCTCCTTTGCAGTAACAGTAACTTCAGGTTAGAGCAAAGTCCCTTGCAGCAAAAAGTAACTGGACAGAGCTCTAAAGGACACCAGGCAGTATACCCTTTTTCCAGATCCATGCTGACTATGAAGCACCAGAGGGGTAGCTAAACACAGACCCCAAGATTCCACAGTGTCTGTACTCACAAGGCCAAAGGTCAGAATGGTATCCTCCTTCCAAACTTCCCAGCGATGCCCTCCAGTGATACCAGACAGACCTCTGGCAGACAACTGCCCTCAGTCAGTTTAATGAAGAACCAGGGTCACTCTCTCTCTTACATGAGATCCTCAGGTAGCCCACTTGAGGCCGCATGGCAGCAGGGGCCAGGGGAGGCAGTGTGCACTGCCCTGGCCTGGTATAGGAAAAACCCAGGGCTCAGTATGCCCAAAGAATAAATACCATCTCCCTCAGTGCAGCCTTCCCTGTGATTGGATGGAGTGGCACTAATATTTATACTGTGTTCTGCATGAGTTCCACCTATGCATCCAGAACCTTCCTTGGCTGCTTGGATACAGAGGAAAACAGAGGCAGTACTAGCAGCACTTGAACACACCGAACAGCCACCACTAAACAATTGCAGCTTACGGTTAAGCAGAATCCTTATCCTAGCACCTATTTAGGAGGGTACTACATTTGTGCCACTCTACTATGACCTACAGTTGAATATTAATTCCATAAGAAATAAAAGAAATGTGTTTTGCCTGCTCTGTTTTCTTTAAAATGGTACATACTGGATATTATCAATTCTCAGGGGGTATGCAAACTTTTGAGCACAACTGTATTTACTGTGCCTACAGGTAAGCCTATTATAGGAATACCTGTAGGGATAAATAAAAAGCATACTTTGCTATTGCTTTAATATATTGCTTCACATATAATGTGAAGAACCAATAAAAAATGAGAAAAGACAAAAAAAAGGAGAGGGAGGGAAAAGAAAAATTACAAATGGACTTTTGAGGTACCCAAGAATTACACATCCATTGATTTAAAAATACGACAATTTTTATTTTGTCATTTTCCAAAAAACATATAGGAGTTGCAGTCTTAATATATAGACACTATATAGTTATATCCTGGTACAATACATTTTACAATGTAGTCCCAAATTCTCCTGATATAACTCCAAATTGATTAGGGGTTCTATGTTTTGTAATTCAAGAAACAGTGGATGGGATTTTTATTCTCAGCATGTTTCTTGGACATTGTTCACTTCCTCAGGGTAATAAGAGGGACCTAGTATTAAAATAGACATAAATATAATTACAATGCAAGTCAGTATCATCACATTTATATATTATATCCAAGCATGATAACACAATGGTCTTCAAACTATGGCCCAGGTACCGGATATGGACCCTTGCTTGCCTTTATCAGGCCCTTGGGGCACTATTTCTCAGATGCAAGGCGCTATTCCTTCCAATGACACCAACAGTGGGACGCTTTTTCTCCCACTGATACTGAGGACAGGGCACTATTTCTCCCACTAACACCAATAATGGGACACTATTCCTTTTCATGAGACCAACAATAGGGCACTATATCCTCCCACTAATACAAACAATGGGCCACTATTTCTCTTCTTGATACTAATGAAGGGACATTTTTTACTCCCATTTTCTATTCACACTGGCCACAGTCCAGCTCCCTCAAAGTCTGAAGGACAGTAAACTGGCCCTTCATTTAGAAAGTTTAGAGACCCCTGTGATAACATATTGGAAAAACTTTTAGTATTTGCATATCCATCACATACTTAAAGGTTGCAAACTCCAAGTAATATAAACAACAATGTAACTCCAAAACAAGCATTTTTATTTAATATGTTTTAGTTTAGAGTGCCAGAACATGAAAGATCTTTGCTTATATATTGCTGTGCAGTGCTCTTTTACCAAAAGAAATAAAGGACCAAGATTGGTAGATTACATTGAGTGTTACAAATAGGGTTTTAAAAAGATGCAGAAGAAATCACAGGTAAACAAGATGCACTTCATCACTGTTTATGCTGTCCTTTTTCATCAGTGTTATTGTTTTTAAAGTGAACTTATGGGGATAGAAACACAGCAGTTGCACTACTGACATGTTTTAAAGTATTTTTTTTTTATTACAACCGGGAGAGGAGAAGTGGGTTACACCATCTGTTGACAGATTGGAGTGTCCCGCTAAGCTAAGGGACTTTACATGTGGCAGACAGTGGGAGACACGCAAATCAAATAAAAGTCATGTATTTATTAAATTATCCAATTAAAAGAGAATAATTTCTTTTTTTATCTCTGCTAGTTTTTTTTATATCTGTATGTATCTTTTTATGCCTTATTTGTGATATTGTATACTATTTCATGTTTTCTATTTATTATAGTTACCTATTCCAAACGCGGATCCTGAAAAAGCAAATACAGCAAAACATGTCGATCCTATACACTTGTACACTTTCACAATATTTTGATACACCTGGATTTTGTTATGTGCTTTTATGAGAAATGATTCTCTTTTAATTGAATAATTTAATAAATACATGACTATTATTTGATTTGTGTTGTGTATGTCTTCTATTGTCTGGCACATGTACAGTCCGTTTTCTTAGCAGGACACTCTCATCTGGCAACAGATGGTGTAACACACTTCTTTTCCCCTGGTTGTTTTACTCATTTTTAGGATGGTGCCACATGGTGGACTTTTTGTAATTTAGGCCTTGATCATACACTTCTGGTATGATAATTGTTTTTTGTATTATTATTTTGGATAGAGTAAGGGAAGGTTATAACATCTGTCAGTTTTTTTTCCCATCTGTATCCCATTGCTGAGATTTCCCTTCACTTCCTGTCCAAAAATCAAAATGTGTGATGCAGTCCCTACAAAGTGAGGGAATCCCTGGTTGTCACCAGGGTCATCAGAATTCATGTCCTCATTGGAAACGTTCACCTTAATTCCTGTTCTGGTGGCAACCCAAAATCTGGGATTATCTTTTACTTTCACTTTTGATGATAACTGTAAACATGATCAGAGTGAATCTCCCTAACAGAGGCACAGACAGCAATAAAAACCTGAAATTTTTTTTGCCTTTAGTTATACTTTAAAGATACACTATCTGGGGCTGTCATTGAGGCTGTGTTTGATAGCATGAGCTGTCTGATAAATCATGGGTCAATGGAAGGTGACTAGAGTTCCACCTGGTAGATGGGCAGAAGACCACATCATATTAGTCCTTTCACTGCCGGGCTTTCTCCCTATTTTTCACCTCGGGTGGCCAGACAATTTTTTAAATTTTCACATTTTACTATTTTTTAGAATTTGTAAAATACCTCCCAAACTATGCATTTTCTGAAAGCATGGGACCAACTGAATAAACAGAGGGTGCTACAAATTTTCTAGGGCCTGTGATAGTTGTGCAAATGTCAATTAAAATGATCCAATTACACTATTAGCGCACAAAAATACAACATACCTTACAAGATGGCTACAAACTTTACAAAATTCCTAGTAAATCTAAAGCATAACATTTGATTGAGTTGATAAATAACAAATAATTCTAAATTTTAAAATTTTAAAGCAAAGCTGTACACTGTGTGGGTGTAATGTTTGTGGATGTGTATGTGCATGTGTGTATGAGGGGGGAGGGAATGTGTATTTTTTTATTTTAATGTTGTGTAGATACTCCAATTTTGACAGGTCTTCTTTGAAGAAATATGAAGGGTCTTTTCCCTTTGTGATAAGAAAGAAATCCACGTTATTATTGTTATTATTATTATTATTCAGGATTTATATAGTGCCAAGAGTTTGCTCAGCACTTTACAATATAAAGGAAGACAATACAGCAACAATACAGTTCAATACAAGAGGGTTAGGAGGGCCCTGCTCCTTGGAGCTTACAATCTAAGAGGGAGGGGCTGGTGGTACAAAAGGTAATAACTGGGGGGGATGAACTTATAGGAGGAATAGAAGATTCCGTTATTAGCTGAAGGCATGAGCGTCTAAAGGTGGGCAGAGTAGAGAATGGAAGGAGGAGACAAGGTAGCTAGAGAGCAGGAGGCCGTGGGAGGAGCTGAGAGGACGGTTTGGGTGATATTTTGAGACAAATTTGGTGATGTAATTTGGGGCAGAGTTATAAATGGTTTTATATGTTATTGTTAATGTTTTGAATTTTATTTGTTGGGCAATGGAAAGCCAGTGGAGGGATTGGCAGAAAGGGATGGCAGATATGGAACGGTTAGTAAGGTGGATGAGTCTGGCAGCAGCATTCATGATATACTGGAGAGGGGATAACCTGCCATTAGGTAGGCCAATGAGGAGGGAGTTGCAATTGTCAAGGCGAGAGATAAGGGAGTGAATACGCTGCTTAGTGGTTTCAGAGGTTAAGAACGGGCGTATCTTGGAGATGTTGCGGAGGTGACGTCTACAAGATTTGAACAATGATTGGATTTTGGGCTGAAAGAACAAATGGGAGTCTAGGATTACACCTAGTACCCTGGCATGGTTGTATTATTGATCTTGATGGAGAAGTCAGGAGAGAGGGGATGGGCTGGAGGGAATAGTAGGAGCTCTGTTTTGGAAATATTTATTTTGAGGAAGTGTAGTGACATCCATGCTGATATGTCATTTAGTAGGTTAGTAATGCGAGAGGAGACGGAAGGGGTGAGGTGAGGAGTAGAAAGATAGATTTGTGTTATTAGCATAGAGATGGTATTTAAAGCCATGGGAGTTTATCAAGTGACTTAAGGAGGAAGTGTAGATGGAGAAGAAAAGGAGTCCAAGGACAGAACCTTGAGGGACCCCTACAGAAAGAGGAAACGGAGAGGAGGAGACAGAGTTATAGGTAACGCTGAAGGAGCGCTGCGATAGGTAGGAGGAGAACCAGGAGAGAGCAGAGTCTCGGAGGCCAAGAGAGTGGAGTTTTTTGAGGAGGAAGGGATGGTCAACAGTATCAAAAGCCGCAGATAGGTCAAGTAGTAAGAGTATGGAGTAGTGGCCATTGGTTTTAGCAGTTAGTAAATCATTAGTGAGTTTTAGTAGGGCAGTTTCAGTGGAGTGTAGTGAGTGAAAGCCAGACTGTAAAGGGTCAAAAAGGTTGTCAGTGAGGTAGGAGCTCAGACGATTGTAGACTAAGCTTTCTAAGAGTTTAGAGGTAAACGGGAGAAGGGAGATGGGTCTTAAGTTATTCAGGTTGGTGGGGCCCAGTGAGGGCTTTTTAAGTATGGGAGTGATCTGTGCATGCTTTAGAGGGGAGGGGAAGGCACCATTAGAGAGGGAGAGATTGATGATGTGAGTGAGGGAGCATAGGACATAAGACACATCTCAGAGGCTTCAGTCTCCTCCCCTGCTGCCCAGAATTTACTAATGAACACAGAAGTGTGCAATACTGAGCTCTTCTGTAGTTATTCACAAACTGAAGGAGATAGTAAAAATGCCACTCATGTTTAGGGACCTCTTTCTGAATGATAACATATGGAAATACTTGGTACTTCTGTTTCTTCAGAAGAGGTCAGTAAATATCAGAAGTACATTTAGTGATCACCATTCTGAATGGAAAAATGCAACAGACACCAACATGAAGCCAGGATGCCAGTCTCATCCTCAGTAACAGCTGGGGAGGGGCTTGAATCTCAGAAGGAGGGCACACAAGGTCTGGGAGGGAAGCAGCACTGCAAATGCACATGATCAGTCCTCCTGAGCAAGCTGACACACAGCAGAGAGTGCAGGGATACAATATTATGCTTACCCAACTGAATTTTCACAGTTCACTCTCACAGTGTGGGATATGTCTCGGCCCCCCTTCTGTGGTTCTCATTCTCTCCCGCTCTCCCAGGATCACATGGAGTAGTTCACATGTTCCTCCATACCTGGTATTTTATTTATTTTCTGCCCCTGAACAGATAGGTAGGTGAGAGAAAGAAAGGCAAGTGTGTGCTTGTTGTATATATATGCGATATTAATGCAAACTTGTTTTCTGCTTGGCTCAGATTGCATTTGCTTTAAGTTAATGAGTGAGTGGGGGATACAAATTACGACAGTAGCCTTGGTGTATTTTCCTCTAGACCCAGGATTCATTTGCTATGCTATGATATTTCTACTGGTTTAAGTTTTCTTTTACATTTCCAGCTGATAATGGCCTAAGGAGGTTTGAAAAGAAGGTCTGAAAAATCTATGCGAGCTTATTAACTTCACACAATTGCAAATGTGATAAAAAAGCAATATATACTTTTTGTATTTTTTTTTAGTTAGAGTGGCCATATTTCTTCATCAATATAGATCAATTTTAACTTCCAATTAAAATGCTTGTTTTTACAAACTAATACATTAACTGAAATAATTTATTAGAATAATATTAAGTCAATGTTTTATTTTCCAATCAGCTCATGATCTATCTTCCTTTTTTATGTATGCATGAGTCATTCTTTCAGGCAATATTCTGTTTTCAACTTGCTAATTACAAAGCTATAAAAAGAACTTTTGCTAAAATCTACATCACTTTCATCTAATCAACAGCTTTTAAATTAGTGTCTCATCGAAATAGGACAAACTGTGCAGCTAATGCAGTTAGATTGCAATTAGATGAATATCAATGTGCATTTCTAACCTGTTTTTAAAAATTAAAATGTTATAGTTTCAAATGAATAGCTTTTGTTAGTCTAAAGTGTGTTATAATGAATACAAGTGTCCAAAAAATCCAAAGCTTCCTGATTAAAGGGAGCATGATTTATACCCAGGGGCGGACTGACAACTCATGGGGCCCCGGGCAATAGGGGCCCCTGTGTCCTTGCCCAAACTTAAAAAAGCCTATGAAAAAGGTACCAGGGGCATCTCATGGGGCCCCCTACTGACCCCGGGCCCGCGTTTCCAAATGGTCAGTCCGCCCCTGGACTATGGAGCAGGGGCGGACTGACAACTTATGGGGCCCCGGGCAATAGGGGATCATGGGGCCCCTGTGTCCTTGCCCAAACTCAAAAAAGCCTATAAAAAAGGTACCAGGGGCTTCTCATGGGGCCCCCTACTGACCCTGGTCCCTCGGGCAGTGCCCGAGTTTCCAAATGGTCAGTCCGCCCCTGTTTATACCTGAACACCAGGCAAATTCATGTTTTACCTGGTAAACAGAATTCTGTCTATCCTGATAGTTACACAGCACTGCTACATAAAAACTGACAACTATCTGATAACAGAAGAGAGCTGTATTTTCTCAGTTTCAGTTTTCCTTTCACTTACAGATCCCCCACTCACCCTATGACTGTATAGTCAAAGGAGAAGCAGCACACTAATGTTTCTTCACTCCTCTCTACTCTGTCCAGCACACTGATATCTCCTTTCTCCTCCTATCAGCATGATCCTATTGTAGCCCTACCTCCGAAGGAGCAATTCATTAGAATGGGTCCTCTGTTCTCCGCCACGACCTTTCAAAGGTCTCAGCCCCTCTAACACACCAGGTCTAGCCCCCAGTAGTTTGATACCCAGCGCTCAGGTCCTCAGGCCATCACTAGTGTATGCTCACAGAGGCACAGAGGTGTGCACTCTACAGTCCCCTCCAGTAAGAGGAAGTTCTCTTCTTTTATATCTTGGGAGAAACCAGCTCCTTTTCCCTCCTGTCAAGAGTCTATATCTGGGAGCTGTAGTTCATCACTTCATTTACTCCAATCAAGATCCTTTTCCAACACTACATTTCCAACAGTTCAGTGCGGCCTGCACGAAAGTCTATCAAGTCCTTCATGACAACTGGTTCCCTCTGCTGGTTCGATGTTGAACAGGATTGAAAGCTAGCATAAGAGTCTTGTATTGGCACACAAAGCAGCTGCAGGAGTTACCCTGCAATACTAAACTCTGGCAGTTTTTAGGCAGATTTCTCCTTTAATAAATTTTACTGGGGGGTCCTACCTGCTGCTGTTTTTGGTAACACTGGTATCTGCATTCTGCTCTCTTTCTACTGATTGTAGTCTCATCCTACTTCCTAAATACTGCATAAGAAGTCATACTTACTATGGACACCTGATCAGCTGCCAGTTGAAATAGGAGAAAAGGTGATAGGAAATGCAATGAGTCAGTCACGGGAGCGGGAGTGCACATTTCTAGAGGAGTTCTGTACACAAACACTGTCTAAAATGCCCCTATTATTATAATGGTTACAAGAAGAAAACCAAATTTGAAGTTTTTTGGCAATTTCATAAAACTGCAGCCAGCAGCAGGTTATGATAGAAAGGGAAATTTCATTTTCAGTAAAGGATCACATGGTTCATGTAGCAATTGCATGTATTACCAATTTTTAATGAAAGCGGTATCCTTTAAGAAACGCTTATCCTCAGTGGTCCTTTATTGCAAACTGTACCTGTTTCCACTGCAGTAGGATGAAAACATGTTGCAGGGGGGATAGCTACCAGCATTACCACTATTGAATTACAAATCTGTAGCTTGTCAATTAGCATCTGGCCACACCTAGTCCTGCACACTACTTTCTGGATTGACACCACTGTTTTGGTTGCTGGAACCTTCCTACTGTGAGCTGCAGTGTCTGGGAAGGGAAGCGTGGGAGACACAAATGAAGGAAGATGTTGCTGAGTCAGGAAAGGTAAAGGATTTCTTTTTGACTACAAGGCTTGTACATCATAAAGCAGCAGGAATTAGTACTTGTTTAGTCCAGGGGTGGACTGACAACTCATGGGGCCCCCGGAAATAGGGGATCATGGGGCCCCTGTGTCCTTGCCCAAACTCAAAAAAGCCTATGAAAAAGGTACCAGGGGCATCTCATGGGGCCCCCTACTTACTACGGGCCCTCGGGCAGTGCCCGAGTTTCCAAATGGTCAGTCCGCCCCTGCTTTAGACTATCATACATGAGCCTTTATTTGTGCTTTAACATTTCATACATGAACACTTGTCAACTAACCCTTACATTGAGCTCTAAACACTTTATGAGAAACTTCAGTCCCCTCTTTAGTGGCTCTGCCCCCCTCCGGTGCTACCATTATGGTGCTTACTCAAATGTGCTAAAGGTCTCTACTCGGCCTTTGAGTCCTGGCAGAGCCCTTTGACATACACAGTAACAGCATAAGGATTAAAAATAGTTAATGTTGAATGAGAGCATTTAGTTCTGTTTTGACAATAATTTTTTTTTATTCGCTTCCTTTTGGTCTGATAAAAACACATGTCAAATAGCATATCTTAGGCCTTACCATTACTTAAAACCCTAAAACATTATATATTTTCTGAAAGCAGAGAACTTGTAGAGTAAAAAGTGGAGGTTGAAAATTTTTATGTTACATATTTGCTGTTTTTTTTTCAAACCTATATCCACACTAAAATGCATGCTAGTGCACACAAACAAAATATTATTGCCATATTTTCTAAAATTTAAAAGACAAATGACAGCTCAGGGTCTAGTAGAGTTTAAAAATAATATTATGCTTACATTTATTAAGGATTTAACTGGATTCTCTCACTATGAATACTAGCTGGAATACCCTCCCAAGGGCATCTTCAGGTATGCTATGTGGGCTTGTAAAAGTTCTATTCCAGAATTATTGCTTCATAAAGCTTATGCCAAGGTGGAAGGGCAGCAGAACTTGCACCCACGACTAATAATGATTGCATCAAAAGAATATCTAATTCAGCATTAATTTTTGATTTGCCTAGAGATGTGAACTTCTCTGATCTGTGTAAATGCAAACAGTTAGAGAATCACTAAGTCATAATTCATGAACTGCATGATTTTTGGAAGCTCAAACAGAGCTTGGTGCATATATTAAGCACCAGTATAAAAAATTCTAAATGTAAAAATGTGCCTAGTTTTGAAATACATTCTCTCATTACTACAGACTACTAACGTAATGTGTATTTGTATTTCATGAAATCAGTTACAGAGGACAGAGGATAGAAAGCAGATGAAGGCTTCTTCCTCCGGAATATATAGTTCTGAATGTATCAGGGAAACTGGAGCATGATCTAAGTCAACCTGACCTGGCCTAACCACTTGCCACCAATATGGCACATATTAGTGGGCACTGGCAAGAGGGTTGTAATGGCGAGCGGCCATATATATGTGGCCCTAGGTAAACACTTTACTGTGCTGAGAGCATTCCCTGCACGTTTCCAGCACAGTAACGAACGGGTACCTGAAAGCTCCTGATGCAAACTTGCGATCAGGATCTTTTCAATCATGTGACTGCTGTGACTGTCAATCACAGCGGTCACATGTTTGGAATGCCTGCCTCTGCCTCCCTGTATTTAGATCCATGAGGAAATGCTAGAATTTTTACTGACAATGGTAGTCATAGTATAAGTGGCAGTACAAATTGACAGCTGAATAAAAGGGGTGAGGTTTAGCATTCCAAATGGACTTAACAGCTAAGTTTGCCTATTCCAGAAAATGCACATTCATTTTATTGTCAAACCTGTAGGATACAAGCATTATCAGAGTGAAAACCAATGGATTTTGCATCCTAGCAACAAGGCAGGATACAGGGATTGGTAATTGGGAGTATATGGCCAGGCTTTCAGGAGCCCCAAATACCTACTGGTATGACAATAAAATTAGTACGTATCCTAAAAATCTGCACCATTTTTAATACCTACTGGGCCCATGACTGCATAGGCTACTTTCTGGGAAAACAAACTTGGCCTTTAACCTTGACCTAGGTAGAATTGAAGGCCCTCTATAAAGCCCCAACCTAAAATCCATGGGAGCTCCACAGAGACACAGGGAAGATTTAACACAGATCCTTTCACTTCAGCAGTGTTGTTACATTAAAAACTGTTCCAGGTTAGGCTGAGTGGCAGACTGAAATAATTTTGCCTGAACACTACCATAGGGCTGACTTTCCGACATACCAGTATTCACACATTACTGAAATGCCAGTGCATTTGAAGCCAATGTGTAGCCAACAAGAAACTGGATATTTTCTCAGCTTCAGTAAAATAAATCCCCTTTAATTAAAAAACAAGACTGTGAACCTAATCCTACCAGAAAATAAAGTTAAACAAATAATATACTTGTCATAGCAACCATAATACAATGATACATTAGAATAATAGACAGAACATTGATAGAAGCTATTTTCTGATTTCATTTGCTCCAGGTTTGCAGCAGATGAGTAAATTTCATTATATCCACATTTTCTCCTCATAAATTATTCATATCACCTTTACTGTACCTCCTTCTTGGATTTCTAGATTTAATGGATACAGATCCCCCCCCACCATGTTGCAATTATTAGTGACTTATATTTTCCCCTTACAAATTTTTTAATATTGCCACGATAAAGTAATTTGTGTTTCCCACACTTACAGTTTGCAGATCATCTGCATGATAAACAGATTATAATTTATGTTTAAAACATAATTCTACTTGCAAAAAAAACCTTGATTTCAATAAAGAAAAACCTGTTTCTCAACTATATTAAAATAGTATATTTTAAATATATTTGCTATGTTAAAGTGCTTTTATTTATTTATTTTTATAAGTAGGTTCCTATAGCTGTCTAATAATTTGGAAAGAAAAAATTTACATTTGAAAACAAGATTGTCATGTTGTGTAAAATGCAAAACTCCAGCCTTAAATTCAGTCGTGCACAGTTGTACAGGTTCCTCTCCAGCACTATTTTCACTGCACACTGTGAGCTTCTCACATTGTGCATTAGAAGCTGCAGCAAGTCAGATGCTACCTGTTCATTTTTTCATTGCTTTTAAAGGTGTAAGCCTAGGCTTGTCATTAGCAATTGATATGTCCATGTTACTGTCCTCATTGTTTACCTGTAAATAATATTTATAGGACTGAAACACACTTTTGCAGTGCATTGTGTTATTCATTTTAAATGACACCCTAACACATTAAGGCAACGCAGCTCTGATTCACATGTTGCAGAGCACCACAACCCATGGTGTATTGTAGTGCACTGCATCAGAACAAATGCTGCATGTCTGTTTTTTGGCCCATTGGTAAGCTGACCATTCAAGATGAATACACAGGAAAAGCAAATGCAAATGAGCCCTTAATGTTAATGGTTGCTCCTGTTTAAAACTGTTCTTTTTTAAAGCACACCTGTCAAAAAGGAATGGTTTGTATGAATGAGCACACCTCAATTCTGAAACCCGGCAAACTTAAATTCTGCACTCTGTGAATTGCAAGCTGGAGTGAGCCCCTGCCACCACCAGAAGCCACACAACCACTCTAGACACCTTATCAGCCTCAATTAGCAAACATTTTGCTAACTAAGCCTTCTTCTGTAGGTAAGACTGGCATGGCTACTACTCTGTGGGATGTGGTACTGTGCTCCTATTCCCTGAGAGTTGGGATTTTCCTGTTGTTTGATTGGCATGACTACTTGAGAATTAACTATGTCAAGAAAAGGTGGATACTCTCTCTAGTGGTGTTTCAGTGGTTTTAGCTTGGGAGTTAGGATTTGGTAATGGTTGGACTTCAGGTTCACATCCAAGGCTAGGGTCCTTGAAGGCCATGGGAAGGCTCAAAGACTTAAAGCCCTCAAGGAGCCACAAAGGGTACATAATTGTTAATTAAAGGTTACTAACCCAAATTTAAATTGAACCCTAGGGCCTTAGAAGGAATTGTGCACATGCTTGGAAGGTTCCTGTGCTCATAAGGGTGGTTCCAGGGAAGAAAGCAGACATTGGTAGGAACCAAGAAGATAGGTGAGAACCATAACTTTGCCTCCCCTAAATCCTGAAATGATTGGCTTACCTAGTCTAAAAGGACAAACTGCACTGTTAGGAGTACATATAATAGATTTTTCCATTGAAAGAATGTAGC
The DNA here is from genome assembly GCF_062004578.1 of Staurois parvus. Taxonomy (NCBI): domain Eukaryota; kingdom Metazoa; phylum Chordata; class Amphibia; order Anura; family Ranidae; genus Staurois; species Staurois parvus. Next base: position 2,199,428 of record NW_028317852.1, on the reverse strand, counting down.
TTTGAGGGTACAGGTTTATTGCTTTGAGCTGATGGTGCAATACTTTCAGATTCCAACTATCACAAAATGTGGTTATGTTCTGCAGCATTGAGAACAAGTAAAATCTTAGCCCTCACTACCAGTCTATAGCTGGTCATACTATGGCGGGGACAGTGAATAGCTATCAAACCAAAACAGCTATGCCATAACAAATTGATAAACAACAGAAAGGAATACTAATCACTTACAGAGGCATACTGTCATCCTCTGTGAAAATTTGGATTGGATCTGCAATTCATTTAATAACATTTGCATTATACTTTTTGTAATGGTGTGGTGTACTAAATGTTAGGATCTTTCTTTTTCATGAATGCTGTTTGTCTTGGTATTACGTGAGAATATGTGTATATCTTGTAGCCTGGCATGACAAGTAGTGGTGTAGCTTGACGTGACTATTGATGTTTCAGTGACTCAAGTTGTCTCTAAAAAGACTTGTCTGTAACATCCGAAAAATATGTCAGAAAACATTATGAACTAAGCCCTAATTGTAAATCATCATTGTTGGCAAATAACAAATCTATGCCGGACGAGGGTGCATGTCCCTATGCACCATCTGGCCAATTGATGAATCTAAAATATAACCTTTATTCAGATATACAGTCATGGCCGAAATTGTTGGCACCCTTGATATTTCTCCAGGAAATCATGTATTTCTCACGAAACGTATTGCATTAACACATGTTTTGCTATACACATGTTTATTCCCTTTGTGTGTATTGGGACAAAACAAAAAAAGGGAGGAAAGAAAGCAAATTCGACATAATGTCACACAAACCTCCAAAAATGGGCTGGACAAAAGTATTGGCACCCTTTCACAACTGCGGATAAATAAGAATGTTACAAGCATGTGATGCTCCTGTAAACTCACCTGGGGCAAGTAACAGGTGTGGGCAATATAGAAATCACACCTGAAAGCAGATAAAAAGGAGAGACGTTCACTTAACCTTTGCATTGTGTGTCTGTCTGTGCCACACTAAGCATGGACAACAGAAAGAGGAGACGAGAACTGTCTGAGGACCTGAGAACCAAAATTGTGGCAAAATATCAACAATCTCAAGGTTACAAGTCCATCTCCAGAGAACTAGATTTGCCTTTGTCCACAGTGCGCAACATTATCAAGAAGTTTGCAACCCATGGCACTGTAGCTAATCTCCCTGGTCGTGGACGGATGAGGAAAATTGATGAAAGATTGCAACGCAGAATAGTCCGGATGGTGGATAAGCAGCCCCAAACATGTTCCAAAGACATTCAAGCTGTCCTGCAGGCTCAGGGAGCATCAGTGTCAGCGCGAACTATCCGTCGACATTTAAATGAAATGAAACGCTATGGCAGGAGACCCAGGAGGACCCCACTGCTGACACAGAGACATAAAAAAGCAAGACTACAGTTTGCCAAAATGTACTTGAGTAAGCCAAAAGCCTTCTGGGAAAACGTCTTGTGGACAGATGAGACCAAGATAGAGCTTTTCGGTAAAGCACATCATTCTACTGTTTACCGAAAACGGAATGAGGCCTACAAAGAACAAAACACAGTACCTACGGTAAAATATGGTGGAGGTTCAATGATGTTTTGGGGTTGTTTTGCTGCCTCTGGCACTGGGTGCCTTGACTGTGTGCAAGGCATCATGAAATCTGAGGATTACCAAAGGATTTTGGGTCGCACTGTAGGGCCCAGTGTCAGAAAGCTGGGTTTGCGTCCAAGATCCTGGGTCTTCCAGCAGGACAATGACCCCAAACATACGTCAAAAAGCACTCAGAAATGGATGGCAAAGAAGCGCTGGAGAGTTCTGAAGTGGCCAGCAATGAGCCCAGATCTAAATCCCATTGAACACCTGTGGAGAGATCTTAAAATTGCTGTTGGGAAAAGGTGTCCTTCCAATAAGAGAGACCTGGAGCTGTTTGCAAAGGAAGAGTGGTCCAAAATTCCGGGTGAGAGGTGTCAGAAGCTTATTGATGGTTATAGGAAGCGACTGATTTCAGTTATGTTTTCCAAAGGGTGTGCAACCAAATATTAAGTTAAGGGTGCCAATACTTTTGTCCAGCCCATTTTTGGGGTTTTGTGTGACATTATGTCATATTTGCTTTTCTGCCTCTGTTTTATATTTGTTCCAATACATACAAAGGGAATAAACATGTGTATAGCAAAACATGTGTTAATGCAATACCTTTTTTGTGTGAAATACTTGATTTTCAGGAAAAATATCAAGGGTGCCAACAATTTCGGCCATGACTGTATATAAAATGTATGCTAAGCTGTAATTAATACCTATTGAAGTGGAATGTACTGTGCACAACAGTATGACTGGATACCATTGCAATCATTTACCTTACATCCAAATGGTTAATAACACCAGACCAGATAAAAAACCATACCATTTTAGATGAAGTTACGGCATAAAGAAGACACTGTAGTTTGATCATAAGCCTATCAAATGGAATATATAATCTCTATTAAGGAGATAAAGTTACCTCATGGACAGAACTAATTGGACAGTATAATCTGTCTTGCTACAAATATGTAATACAGGTACAGTCATCCTCTGGCCTTAATATCAGCCTCTAATGGACCCATATATCACCATATCCAGTAAAAAACAGAGCTTCGTCAGGAGAATAAAGTTTCACTTGGTGGCAAAATGGCACCTATTGTTTGTTTCAGTAGGTTTGGATTGCAAACTAAAGCTGGACTCACATATGTAATTTAAAATTATTTTAAAATAATTTTGAATTATATTTTTGTATGTATATATTCCTTTGAGAATATTTCACATTTAATTTTATTAGTGGAGCGTGACATGTTTGTATCTGTTTTTGATTATAGTAACACACTTGTATGTGTATAGTGTAGGCGACCCACTTACTTGATTTTCATTCATTTATAAATATTTTTTTCATATTACACACACAATTATATTTATTTAGCACATAATTAGCGCATATTTATGCTGTGGTGTTGTTTTTTTGTCCACAAGATGGAGGAACTGAACATGTGGGGGGGCCATTTTGATGGCCAACACCTCTATATATAGAGGTGAAACAATCGATAGTTGTCATTTTGCTACCATGTGAAACTGAGCACAACTTCCAGCCACTATGTGACCTATTTTAATTTTTTACATTCCTGATAAAGCTCTGTTTTTTGGAGCTAAACATGTAGAGTTTTTTTCTTTTCTTTGGGTCTTTCTTTGGGAGCACTTTTTAAATGCACATGGTCTATACTTCTCCCCCCCCCATTTTTTGGAGTGGTCTGTACTGCACTTTATAGTGCACCATTTGCATTCCTCAAGATAGTGAGGTATTTTTGACTGGATATGGTGATATATGGGGCTTGTCCATTAGAGGCTGACATTAAGGCCCGTGGATGAGTGTACCCATATTACATATCTTTAGCAAGACAGATTATACTATCCAATTAGTTCTGTCCATGGGGTAACTTTATCTCCCTAATAGAGATTATATATTCCATTTGATAGGTTTATGATCAAACTACAGTGTCTTCTTTATGCCATAACTTCATCTAAAATGGTATGGTATTTGATCTGGTCTGGTGTTATTAACCATTTGGATGTAAGGTAAATGATCGTAATGGCATTCAGTCATACTGTTGTACGCAGTACATTCCACTCCACTAGGTATTAATTACAGCTTAGCATACATTTTATATATATCTGAATAAAGGTTATATTTTAGATTCATCAATTGGCCAGATGGTGCATAGGGACATGTACCCTCGCCCGGCATAGATTTAAGAAAACATTATGGTGTCAATCATTAAGTTAGAATGGCTGCTATTTTTGACGCAAGCTGCCAGTTATCATTACGCCATCATGCAGATGTAGGCTTGCTCACAATTTCTGTTTTCTGAGGCACAGACAGAGGTACAGACATGAGCTGTATCCAGACAGACATACAGCACCTTCTGTACTGTGTGATCATGATAATGATGACATTCACATACGCACAGTGAGATGCTTCCTGTTAGTTCTTATTGAACTTGTGTTTGAGGGGCATTAAAAATGTGTGGCTGAGCCACATTTTTTTCATGCCCCAACCACTCACCATTATGCTGCAAAGGCACTGCAACTGAAGTATGGTAATAGTGGAAGGGTAGTGTGTAAATTCCCCTGCTGCTGTACAGTGGCAGTGCAAAATAGTCTAGCACTGACCCTGCTCATCGTTATGGTGTCATGTAGGTGTATCAATGACTCAAGTAGAGCCTGAGAATCTTAAGCAGCTTACTGTTAACACCCCTACACTAACTTTCCATACATTGTTTTACATCAATTCTACAATTTGGTGAACAAGAACAGTTTGGCTTATATGAAGCATCCCTTGGGGCAGCACAGTGGTTTGCAGCACTAGGGTCCTTGGTTTGAGAGCCAACCAGGACACTACCTGCATTGAGTTTGCATGTTCTTCCTGGGCTTGTGTGGGTTACCTCATTCCCACTCCCTTATATCCAATTTTTCAGTAATCTCTAAAAGATGTCCCCTCTAAACAGATGTATAATTGGTTGGTCAGGTTTCAGTTACATCAGGAAATCAAGTTATTTTCTTTTGTTCAACCAGCTGATTGAATGAAAAAAAAGTCTCATGTATGGCCAGCCTAAGTAACTCCTGGAAACAGAACACTTGAGAAGCCTCAGAGAAAAAAATTATGCTGATCAACTGGGAATTAACCAGGGAAACAACTGCATAGCCTATACTGTCCTATATCTTTGCTCAATGTTGATAGGAAGCCTTTAGCTAAAATATCAACTAGGCAATAAAGAACATTGTCCATCTGACCAGTTTGTGTTTGTGCCTGCAATGGTATTGATTTAAATAGCATATACTTCTTTGTTGATAATCATAATATCCTTGCCACCAGGGACCTAGTGCCCTCCAGATAGTTTTGGTTTGTGGGTATGCATAGAGATTGGACATTTGATTGGCATAGTTGATTTCACTTTGGAAAATGATCCTTCCGCAAAAAAAAGCATACTGGATGTGTGCGGGTACCATTAATCCTAATAGCATGCTGAATGCACTGGAAATTGCTTCCACACTGCAGGAACCTTTTTTCTGCATTTCAGGAGTCAGGGCAGCCCATTCAAATGACTGATGGGTTGGGATGCAGTAGATGATAGTTTCTGTCCTCCTCTCAGGCCCTATTTGATATGTAGAGGGTAAATTTGTATGACAAATTAGTTTCTCTTTTTTAACATTTAAATGATTCCTATTAATGTTCTCCACCATCACAGCATAATGTTTACATATAGTCTGGACCAACATCTAGAGTTTGGAAACATTTCTACAGTGCAATTTCTGCTGAAAGCAAAGCTGCAATGTGCAAATATTGTGAGAAGAAATATTCTTTTCCAAATGCTACAAAGATGACAAAACACATCCTGACATGCTAAATGTGCCCTAAAGACACCAAAAAAATACTTTATAGAATGAGGAACATAATGAAAATGAGAGTAGCTTTTCCCTCCCGAGTTCTCATTCCAGAAACACTCTTTCTGCTGCTTCTGGATCATTGCAAAGTGTTTCTTCCCCAGCCACATCTTCAAGTAAGGAAGTGTTGCAAACCATTGCCTCACAAAAATACATAATACCTTAATTTAAAGAGAAAATGACACCTGAAAAATCAGGAGAATAATACATGCTTCTGCATCAGCTTTGTCAATAACTGAAAATGTATATTGGCAAGAAGCTTTAAATTGTTATGAGGGAAAGGGGGGTGATTACCTGTTCTCATGTATAGTTGAAATGTTCTTAACATATACAGTCCTTTGTAATAAAAAATACAGTTTTAAAAAGCAAGTGTAGTTTATTTGCTGAATAAGCTGTACTTTTATTTCAAGCATAGTACTTTTATATACATTACATTTCCCAGTTCCCAGTGTAATAAAATAACTTTCAATTTGTAAAACTACTCCACACTGAATTTGTTTAACATTTTTTATGAAAATGCCAATTTTTTGAGAAAAAAAGGGTAAAGACTATTATTTTCCCCCATGAATTCATAATTTCTGGGAATTTACATCTCTACCCCTAACTGAGAATACCTTGTCCCCAGGTAGTTACATTTACTTAGTTCCTTGCAGGAAAGCAATCTAGTCTTTGGATTTCATTTTAGAATTGTATTTTGGAACTTGAGAAGAGAAGGTAAAATACACAATTACTTGGTTCCTACTGGTTCCTAGGCTAAATGTCCTGTATGCAGCTCCCGTTTCCCAAGTATACAACAAGATGAAATATCTTCCCATAAACCAGAGATATTGGCATACGCTCTGTACCAAGTCTCTAATTAAATCTTGTATTGCTTGAAATTTTCATTTAGGTAATTTTCACATCTATTTTTCTGTTTGCATACCAATAATACACAAATGAGAGTGTGAAATTGGTCTGCAAGACACCACATCCCAGTTTAACTACTCACTCATCAACAACAAATCATAAAGGACTTTTTAGTTGTCATATTAACATACACTAACTTTAAAATGAAGGTGCCATTAAAGTCTTTTTTTTATATTTTATTTATAAAATTATTAATTTATTATATAATAGGTATCTAAAATACAGGATCCTGTATGGGATAGAACAACACAATGCACATTAATATCAGACATACCATAATCAAGTGTACTAACTATTCCCAGCCACTGGTGGTAGGTCCTTAACATGTTTTGCTGATAATCTGAGATCTTCCTTATCAGAAATCACATGAATAGAGTATCTGAAGTTTGCAGGTACATGTATAAGGACAAACCTTCATCACCAAGATACCATTTTGCCATATACTCTTACATATGGTTCCATGTGTCAGCAAAGATATGAGACTGCAGGGAATATAAAAAAGCCATGGAGTGATCCTATCCCACAAAACTGTAATGTTAATGTGAATTATGTTGTTGTATGCCACGTAGCAGCTTGTATTTTAGATACAAATTTATATATGCATAATAAAAGTAAGACATTTATGAGACCTTAATCTTGAAGTTATATGAGAATCTGTCACCTGAAAAGGCCCCTATGGTTTGGTTGTTGATGAGCAAAATTACACTCCACTAATCACACAGTGGACTTTTGGGTCCAATTTTCCTCAATCTTCTCTGCTTAGATTTGGACATTTGTCATATATTTATAGAGCGTATAAATGAATCTCTGTAAAACCGTATCTGCTCTGCTTGATTGGATCACCAAGCAGTTGGTGATTTTAATTAACTTCAAATGAGTATATTTCCAGAGTCAAAATTATAAAACATTCACAATACATTCACACTTGTGTAATAAAATGTTGTGCGACCTTGAGGATAATGAGGCACTGAAGACATTAATGATACAGAACAATCATATAAACCATAAACAGTGGCAGAGAAGTAATAAAAAATGTTTTTCAAATTAAATTAGATAAGACTGTACAATATATATATATATATATATATAAATATATATATATATATATATATATATTTTTTGTGTATGTGTGTGTGTATAAAGTGCTGCAAATATTGTCGGCGCTATATAAATTGCAATAATAAATAAATAGCATAAATAAATATTTGTTGGAGTTAAAAAGATGGATCTCTACTGGAAAAGTAGGGCTTATTGAAAGTATTCTCATTTGTAAAAACAAAGCAAAATGTTGCAATGAAAATGTATATTGAAGCACAATGAAATACCATAAATGATTAGGTCTTTGCATCCATATGCTTCATGCATGCCAAGGATGTCCTGGAGCTGCATACAGCTGCTCATTGACATGAATGGGTGAAGGCAGTTGTATGCAGCTACGCACTAATATTTGTGTAAAGTAGCACACGTGCACATGTAATATTCTGAATGCATGTGCTACTGTACATCAGTGGTCTCCAAACTGTGGCCTGAGGCCCGGAGGCAACTCTTAACTTACTTTTATCTGGCCCTTCAGTCACTATTCCTTCCACTGATAAGAGGCACTATTCCTCCCACTGACACCAACAGCAGGGCAATAATTCCTACACTGACACCAATGATGGCTTCCAATGACACCAACGATGAAGCATTATTCCTTCCATTGACACCAATGATGGGGCACTATTCTACACTTTCTACTCCCACTGGCCACAGTTCGGCCCTCCTAAAGTCTGAATGACAGTAAACCGGCCCTTTGTTTAGAAAGTTTGTAGACCCCTGTGCTACATTATACAAATGCTAAGCTGTATACAGCCGCCTTCACCCATTTATGTCTATAGGTGGCTGTACGCAGCACCAGGAAATCCAGGGCACCAGTAAACTGCATCTGGTTTCCTGTTATGTTTACCCTCTGCCTTCAATACTTTTTTTTAATCACTGACCTATGCAGGCAAGTCAAACTTTTTGGGGGCCTTTCTGGAAGAAGCTCTAACACCCCAGTTCTGCCCCCCATACAAGTCTGGGGGCTCAGTGACCACCCCCCCATCATAATTTATGCCGAAGATGAAGTAAATATTGCAGAAGGTTCAGCTCTGCTACTGACATAAGTAAAGAACTGGGCGTTGTTAGTGCAGGTTAGATTTAGGAAGGGTTTGTTTTTAAAGTGGTTTTAAACCTCAGACATGTGATCTTAACACAGCATAACCTTCTATAGTGTGTACTTGTCTCTATCCAGAGCAGCAAGTGTCACTTCTGTCTGCTGCTTTGTTCCCCTGCTATCAGCATGAATAACATCTGAACAGTCTTCCTGCCACCTGGAGAAAAAAGGTAATAAAATATTACAACAATTCAGCGCTGCACAACATTGATAACTTTTTAGTAAATTCCTATTCACCTGCTTAAAGTGTCCATATATAGATGAAAAATAAAAACCAAGGAAAAATAAAAATAAAATGAAAGAAGAAACTCTATGTGTATGTATTGTTGAAAGAATAGTCCTCTGCGCTCCAAAAAAACCAACATTTTTTCCGTATTCCACGTTCTGTGCCACCCCTCCATCAGTAGCAGCTCACTGCACTTATTGACCTACAATCATTAGGTCGTGTGTGCTTGCCCCTTTAAGGGATTTTTCCAAGATAAATAGAATGGATAAGTTGTCAAAAAACACCCCACTAGGAAATACATCTTCCAACCATGTCACAGGATCACTCAGAAAAAAACATTGAAATAATCATAGTGCTTTCCATAAAAACACACTTTTATTAAAAAAGTATACCAAGGACTGCACTCACAAAAAAAGGTGCACAAAGCTGGTGCACCACAGATCACACATACATATTCCTGATTACCAGAGAGGGCATCATAAAGAGAGGCTGCAATTTGTGGATGCGATTTACACATCAAAATGACGTGAGTTCCCTAACTACCATTCATACTTACACATACTAAGGCCACTTTAGACAGGAGCCAATTAACCTACCAGCATGTCTTTGGAGTGTAGGCGGATGACTAATGTAAGTTTATTATACATTGGTGTGATTTATTTATAGCGCCCCCCCCCCCAACCCCCTGAAGACAAGATAATACCTCCAGAGGCAGGAAGAAAGTTAGCATTCACCCCAGGGCTGAGTCCATGGCTATATTGAGGTGATTTGAACAGAAATTGGGTGACAGTCACTTTTGGTCTTTTCAAAGTTTTAATGTTAAACTTGTAAAGAAGGTAGAGAAGAAAGAAGGAGAGAGGTTTAGGGGTCTCAGATGCCACAGCAGGTCACTTACAGACTCTTCAGATCCAGAACAAAGTCCAGCTTCACAATGTGGCAGAACCTTTAAGCTGACCTGGCAACACTGCAAGCATTTTTTCAGATTCTGCTGCGTCCTCCAAGAGAGTCACTAGGCCCTTCTGAGGGACCAGCCTTCATCCTAGCTCTCTCCAGCAAGGGCCTCCCCTGGATCTTCTCACCTTAGCTCCCCTCCTGCATGACAGCCTCAGGACCACCTCAGAGTAGATAGGCCCTATATTAGCCTAAGCACAAAGCTCTCTCCAGCATTTACTCCTCAGACCTCAGCCTGAGTCAAGAGCTAGCACATGGCTTGCCCCAAATAATTATATCCTCTCCCAGAATGCACCAGTGGCCATGAATCTCCTACTGGGTTGGCTGGAAGAAATATAAATATTCATAACTCAGGCTAGTGGTACAATCTCATTCTATGACCTGTGACATCTGTGACGACTAATGGTGACGTTGAAAAATGCACATCCCAACTGAGCTTAGAGGAAGGTCAGCTATAAACTGTATAATCAGTCTGAGTTGCCTACAGCTCAGCCAAAAACATTTGCATAGTAGCCTCAGTTTGGGGCCAGGGGGCTACATATTTTTTAAAAATGCATGTATTCTTGCCGGTACAGGGGATCCATGAGCACACAAGTGATATTTTGCTGTATGGATTGGATACAAATTTTCAAGTAGCCAGGAAACTCTGCAAATGCTTCTGGTCTTTAAAGTATATGAATATTTGTTATTGATGTTTTTTTAACTGCTTTAATTTGCTTTGAATCTAAGAGCCAGCTCAAAAAGTTAGGGGCATTTTTTTTTTAACTAACAGAGCTTTATTTTCAATGACAAAAATAACAGCTCTTAAATTTAAACATAAAGAAGACTAGAACCAAACACTTAATGGGCATGTAACCTATGCAGATAATGAATATATTCTGATGTGACACACCAGATGTTTTATGCAATGTGTCAGTTTTTTCAGTCAATTTTCTGTTCAGAGTATAAAATGGCAGAATAAAATAAAAGCTATAAATTACTTATAATTGCCCTGCCTATCTCATGAGGTTGGCAATTTTAAGTAATTTATGGCTTTTATTTTATTTAATTCATTTTAAAAAAATCAGTCAGCTGTTTTGTTCAGTTGCAATGCTACTGAATGAGACAGCTTGGGATGTACAGTGAAGGAAATAAGTATTTGATCCCCTGCTGATTTTAAATGTTTGCCCACTCACAAAGAAATAATCAGTCTAAAAATCGAATGGTAGGTGTATTGTAACACTGAGAGACAGAATAGCAACAAAAAATTCAAAAGACATGCATGTCTAACAAATTATGCTCTGATTTGCATATTCATGAGGGAAATAAGTATTTGATCCCCTTCACAAAACATGACTTAGTACTTGGTGGCAAATCCCTTGTTGCCAATCACAGAGGTCAGACGTTTCTTGTAGTTGGCCACCAGGTTTGCACAGATCTCAGGAGGGATTTTGGCCCACTCCTCTTAGCAGATCCTCTCCAAGTCATTAAGGTTTGGTGGCTGACGTTTAACACTTGAAGTTGTTGAGGCAAAAATATTTAATGTGTGTTTTGTAATCATATGTAGCCTGCTGTTTGACCTAAACTCTGCTCACCTCCCTGCTTGCCTCCAGTACCGCAGGCGGGGATTAGCAGGGAGGAGGAGAGGTGAACGGATTGGCTAATGCCGAAGGAAAGGCGAGTGTGGAAGAACCTTTCCATACAGCAGCAGTGGATCCACTGGGGGAAGCAGTGGAGAATACACACCTGGTGCCAACAGTAAATGGACTAATAAAAGCACAGGTGCCAGGACACAATTTCCAGTCACCTGGAATTTGTCGAGCCCTGACAGGGGGTGTCCTCTGATGCCTGTGCTCACCATAGGGAGCTCCACTGATCTCCTGCACTCATCATGGGGGTGTCTGCTGTTCCCCACGCTCACCGTAGAGGGCTCCCCTGATGACTTGTGCTCATCATAGGGGGTGTCCACTGATCCCCGTGCTCACCATAGGAGGCTCCCCAATCCCTGCGCTCATCATGGTGGTTCCACTGATCCCCATGCTCATCATAGGGGTTCTACTGATCCCCATGGTGGTTCAGGAGATAAGGCCGTCCTATACGTACTAGTTCCAGCATTCCCACCTAGACCTGCCTACAGCGTATTCTGTCAGTACAGTCCTATGGGGGAGAATGACAGAGCATACCTGTATGTGTATTAATCCTGTGAGCCACCAAAAACCACCCCAATAGAAATCACATACACCCTCCACACACTCATATACATGTATCACAAAATCTAAAATAAATATATTAGTGCAGCGCCTCCCTACTAATCCAATACTCCTCGTGAAAAACTGATCACAAACATAAGTGTAAATACAATATATCAAAACATACATTTTAAGAAAAAAGTCCCATATACAATACCTTTCTTGATGCTACTCCTCTCTTTCATAACTTCACATCTTCATAAACATAAATCAGTGTTCCTCCACCAACACCCAGATTGTGCTCTCACCTGAAGCTTTCTGACCTCACATTTTATAATGCTTGTGTCCTCCTAATGGGACTGATGGAATGATGGTTCACCAAGTAGTTCTCCTTGTCCCGCAGCAGACTTTAATGCTTGTATCTCCTTATCCTCCTCTTTCAATCGCTCCATTTAAAAAATGGAATAGGCAGAAATAGTGCTTTATCAGTTATAACTCTTTATTATGAAATATGATTAAAATACCTCTTACACATTTTTGGTGCCAGATCGCACCAGATGTAAACAGCATAACACCAACACTCTCCTCCCTTGTTCTTCCTCTGATCTTGCGTTGCGTTGTGACGTCAGCTAGACCCTCCCCTATCTGGGGAGCTAGGGGCTAGCTGACGTCATGATGCAACGCAAGCATTTAACCCCTTAGCTTCCATAGTGAGTATGACAAGCATGCTTTACTGCATACATAGACTGATTTTACTGTTGTGGGTTTAGTAAAACACTTTAAAGGAAATGTGCTGTGGAATCTGGAGGATTCAATAGCTAACCTCCCTGTAGACATACTAACTACTTGGCTATCTATTGCTCCAATAGACTGAGTCACAAACGACAATTGAATTCAAAGTGAGGTAAGTACTCCTTTAAAGTGATTGTAAACCTTTAATTTTGTTTTCATTATAATAGCAAATATATACCTGCCTGCTCTGTGCAATGGTTCTGCACAGAGCAGCCCAATCCTCCTCCTCTGGAGTCCCCCACCTGGCTTCTCCCCCCACTGAGTGCCCACCATAGGAATGTGCTTCCTATGTTGATCAGTCCTGCGGGCTTGCTTCCAAGCTGCTTGAATCCATTTAGACATACAGCCTGAGTCAGTCCTGCCCCCAGCTCCCTGCTCACAGGTTTTGACTGACAACAGGAGCTAATGGCTCCCACTGCTCCTAGCCAAGCCTGTTGGAGCCAGGAGAGGGGAGAGGAGCTGCTGCAGATAAGCACAGCGCGGGACCAAGACAGACTTAGTATTTGGGGGGCTGCAGGGAACTGCATGTAAAAGGTTTTTTTACCCATTATTTTACCCTAATGCAAAGAATGCATTAAGGTAAACACCTTTACAGCCACTTTAACTATTAAAACAAATAATTTAACCCCTTGTGGACAAATACAAGACTGAAGACTGACCAAACCTAGCCCTTGTCTTAGGAATTTAATTATCAAAAGCCTGAGTAAGTATAACTGTTGTACAGGACATTGGGAATGTTCAGGTGTATTCCTCCAGTAATTGAGTTGTGGTCCCTTTCAAGGGGACAGTTTGAAGACATTGTTGAGCTCAGGGGTTCTCACCCATGCAGGGTGAGAAGTCCCGGGGTAGTCTGGCTGGATAGGACTGGCTTTTAGTACTCTCTGGATTGCTTAATCCTTATTAGGGATTCAGGATTTTGAAGGTTCAAATACTTTTGGGTGGGAAGAACTTCCAAACCCTGATTACAGGAACTTTGGTTAAATGTCTCAGAGTCCAGAAAAAGAAGAGGAAACAGTCAGGTGCTGGCAGTGAGAGACAGAGCTGGACACCTGTCTGAACTGAGGCTGAGATTGAGCCACAGTGGCTGAGCTGTTAATACCTCCTCCATGGGATCCCTGAAGCAAATGAGAAACCCCAAAACCAGAGAGTGAAACTGGTATGGTGCGATGCACCTTTAACCACTAGGGACCGCCCGCAGTACATATACTGCTACAAGGCGGCCCCTGTGCGCAGGATCATGTATATAAACGTGATCCTGCTTTCTGGGGTAGGGGGCTCACGTAAGGCGTGTGACTGCCATACCCGTGGCACCGATTGCGGCCGCGGGTGTCAATCACCGGGTCCCGGTGAGCAAGACAGAGAGCAAGGTTGCATTGTTTTCAATGGAGCTTTCCTCCCTGTCAGCTTTCAGCTCACTGTTCTGGGATCGCTGGACACAGCCTTCCCGGAACAGTGTGTAACAGAGTGGTACACACCCCCGCCCCCTAGTAAAACACTCCCCTCACATAGTTAACCCTTTGGTTGTCTCCAAAAGTTAACCCCTCCCTCCCCAGTGCCATTATAACAGTGTCAGTGTTTTTTTTTTTGCACTGATCACTGTATTGTGTCACTGGGGATGTCAGTTCCCCCCAGTGTCAAAATGTCCGCCGCAGTCTCGCAGTCCCGCCATAAGTCGCTGATCGCCGCCATAAGTCGCTGATTCCATAATTTTAAAATCTAGTATCTATACCGCCATTTGTAAACGCTATAACTTTCACGTAAACCAATTAATTTACACGTATTGGGATTTTTTTTAGCAAAGATATGTCACAGAATACATCTTGGTTGAAATTTATGACGAAATGTGATTTTTAAATTTTTTTTACTGGAAATGTTTTATAGCAAAAAGTCCAAAATATTGTTTTTTTTTCTTAAAATTGACGGACTTTTTTTTTTAATAGCGCAAAAAAATAAAAACCCCACATCAATCAAATACCACCAAAAGAAAGCCCAATTCGTGGGGAAAAAAGGATGTAAATTTAATTTTGGTGCAGCATTGCATGACCGCGCAATTGTCAGTTAAAGTGACGCAGTGCCATAACACAAACTGCTTCTGTAACCGCTTCCTGACCGCCCTATAGCAGAAATACTGCTACAGGGCGGCATAGGTGCACAAAATCACATATATATATGTGATTCACACTCCCATGGTTTTCACACCCCACCCAGATAGCATCAGATTGCCTATCAGTACACCAGTCATCACATTTAACCCCTTGATTGCCAGGAAGATGCTCATGCACAATAAACCTCCATTGCTAGTATAGTGTCTGAACGGATCAATATCTTTGATCAGATCAGCACTATACCAGCGTTCAGATTAGTATAGTGTCCCCAAAAATGCAGCGTTAGTGGGATCAGCCCTGGTACCTGCCAGCACCTGCGTTTAGCCCCTACGCTTACCCCCCCCTACTTCCCCAGCAAGTGCAGTGTCAGTAGGTCCCTGTCACTTGATACCCTGTTTCCCCGAAAATAAGACAGTGTCTTATATTAATTTTTTCTCCCAAAGATGCGCTAGGTCTTATTTTCAGGGGATGTCTTATTTTTCCATGAAGAAGAATACGGTACACATTTATTGTTAAATGAAAATAAAGGAAATTACCATTTTAGTAACCCCTTTTGATCCTCCTGTGTCATTTTGATTGCCCCCTCTGATCCTCATGTGTCATTTTGATTGCCCCCTCTGATCCTCATGTGTCATTTTAAGTGATCCCCCTCCCCACACCCCTGTGCCCCTGAACACCTTCACCAGACATCCCCCCCACCCCTTTATCAGACATTTCCCCCCTGGGGACTGTCACTGGGCTGGCTGGGGCCTGGACCTGGGCTGGAGCAGGGTCTGCCACTGACTGAGAACCTTCAGTCATCATGAGGGTGGTGTCACCAGAGACAGACCAGCACTCACCACTTTTGCCACGTCGCATCTGCTCTGATCCTCCTGTTCTTCTACACGCATCTCTCTCCCGCTCACTCCGACCTCCGCTCCGCCTCCACACAGCAGTGACGTCACTGGTTGCTAGACGCCAGTCGGGGCGGCCCTAGCAACCAGTTTACGGTAAATTAATTTTCATTACAAGACAGAGCCTAGGGGGGCCTTATTTTCGGGGGGATGCCTTATATTTCACCCAGAAGGAAACCTGTAAGTAGGTCTTATTTTCGGAGGATGTCTTATTTTCGGAGAAACATGGTACATTGCACACAAAACCGCAGTGTTCACAGAATCAGGCCTGATCTCTGTTAGCACTTGCCGGTAAATTGTGATGACTATCATATGCAGCAGAGTGCCAGTACTAGTGCCAAGCTACCTTTTGGTGAACTGGCGAACACCAGCGGTCTAGTACATCCTGGTCTTTCACATACCTCTTAGATTGTAAGTTCCAAGGGGCAGGGCCCCCCTAACCAGGGGCGGACTGACTATTCGAGCACTCGGGCACTGCCCGAGGGCCCGGGTCAGTAGAGGGCCCCATGAAATGCCCCTCGTACCTTTTATAGGCTTTTTTGGGTCTGCTTTAAGTGTGGGCAAAGACACAGGGGCCCCATGATCCCCTATTGCCCCGGGGCCCCATGAGTTGTATTGATCTTGTATTGAACTGTATTGTTACTGTATTGTCTCCCTTTATATTGTAAAGTGCTGAGCAAACTGTTGGCGCCATATAAATCCTGTATGATAATAATTAGAGATGAGCGAATCGAAGTAGGCGAAGTGGAATTCGTTTCGAATATTAGGAAAATTTCGATTCGCGTCGAATCCGAAAATAAGCAGACTTCGGATGCGCGAATCAAAATTTTTCCTAAAATGGCGGCGACATGTGCGGCGACGGAGCGGGGATGTCTGGGAAGGTGCGCAGACAAGGCGCGCTGACCCATAATGCATTCATTCATGACATGTGATCGCATTAGTCAATCAGCAGCCAGCCAGCCAGCACAGTGTAATGGTCGAGCTATAAATGGCGGCCATTTTAGAATTCTCCATTTGCCTCCAGTCATTCAAGAGAGGCAGACCTGGCTGTATGCAGGGAGAGAGTTAGGGACACAGAAATGTTACTTAGGGACACAGAAACGTTAGTTAGGGCCACAGAATCGTTACTTAGGGCCACAGAAACGTTACTTAGGGCCACAGAAACGTTACTTAGGGCCACAGAATCGTTAGTTAGGGCCACAGAAACGTTACTTAGGGACACAGAATTGTTACTCAGGGACAGACAGAATTGTTACTGAGGGACACAGAATTGTTACTGAGGGCCACAGAATCGTTACTTAGGGCCACAGAAACGTTACTTAGGGCCACAGAATTGTTACTTAGGGACAGACACAGAATTGTTACTGAGGGACACAGATTTGTTACTGAGGGCCACAGAATCGTTACTTAGGGCCACAGAAACGTTACTTAGGGCCACAGAAACGTTACTTAGGGCCACAGAATTGTTACTTAGGGACAGACACAGAATTGTTATTGAGGGACACAGAATTGTTACTGAGGGCCACAGAACCATTACTTAGGGCCACAGAAACGTTACTTAGGGCCACAGAATTGTTACATTACATTACATTACATTGAGTTTATATAGCGCCAAAGGGTTTGCTCAGCGCTGTACAATAGAGGGGGGGACAATACATGAAACATTACAGCAGCTACGAACAGCACACGAAGGGTAAGAGGGCCCTACTCTTTCGAGCTTACAATCTGGGAGGGAGGGGGTAGTGGTACAGGAGGAAGTGGCTGTGGGGGATGGAGTGGTAGGAGGAATGAAGGAGAGCAGCAGTTAGGTGAGGGTGGGGTAGGCTTCCCTGAAGAGGTGGGTTTTCAGGGAGCGCCTGAAGGTGAGGAGGGAAGGTGACAGTCTGATGGATTGGGGTAGTGAGTTCCAGAGGATGGGGGAGGACCTGGAGAAGTCTTGCAGACGTGCGTGTGAGGAGGAGACCAGGGAGCAAGATAGAAGGAGGTCCTGTGAAGAGCGAAGGGTACGGGTAGGGTGGTACTTGGGAATCAGGTCGGTGAGGTAGTTAGGGGCAGTGTTGTGAATGGCTTTGTAGGTCAGAGTGAGTAGTTTGAATTTGATGCGTTGGGCGATAGGGAGCCAGTGGAGGGAGAGGCAGAGGGGGGTGGCAGAGGTGGAGCGGCTGGTGAGGTGGATGAGTCTGGCAGCTGAGTTCAGGATGGTCTGAAGCGGGGAGAGTTTGCACTGGGGTAGGCCGGTGAGGAGGGAGTTGCAGTAGTCAAGGCGTGAGATAATCAGGGAGTGCACAAGTAGTTTAGCGGTGTCTGGGGTAAGGAAGGTGCGTATTTTGGCGATATTGCGGAGGTGGAGCCTGCATGTGTTTGTTACTTAGGGACAGACACAGAATTGTTACTGAGGGACACAGATTTGTTACTGAGGGCCACAGAAACGTTACTTAGGGCCACAGAAACGTTACTTAGGTCCACAGAATCGTTAGTTAGGGCCACAGAAACGTTACTTAGGGACACAGAATTGTTACTCAGGGACAGACACAGAATTGTTACTGAGGGATACAGAATTGTTACTGAGGGCCACAGAATCGTTACTTAGGGCCACAGAAACGTTACTTAGGGCCACAGAAACGTTACTTAGGGCCACAGAATCGTTACTTAGGGCCACAGAAACGTTACTTAGGGCCACAGAAACGTTACTTAGGGCCACAGAATTGTTACTTAGGGACAGACACAGAATTGTTACTGAGGGACACAGAATTGTTACTGAGGGCCACAGAACCGTTACTTAGGGCCACAGAATCGTTACTTAGGGCCACAGAATCGTTACTTAGGGACACAGAAACGTTACTTAGGGCCACAGAAACTTTACTTAGGGCCACAGAATTGTTACTTAGGGACAGACACAGAATTGTTACTGAGGGACACAGAATTGTTACTGAGGGCCACAGAACCGTTATTTAGGGCCACAGAAACGTTACTTAGGGCCACAGAATTGTTACTCAGGGACAGACACAGAATTGTTACTGAGAGATACAGAATTGTTACTGAAGGACACAGAACCGTTACTTAGGGCCACAGAAACGTTACTTAGGGCCACAGAAACGTTACTTAGGGCTACAGAAACGTTACTTAGGGCCACAGAATCGTTACTTAGGGCCACAGAATCGTTACTTAGGGACACAGAAACGTTACTTAGGGACACAGAATTGTTACTCAGGGACAGACACAGAATTGTTACTGAGGGACACAGAATTGTTACTGAGGGCCACAGAACTGTTACTGAGGGCCACAGAACTGTTACTTAGGGCCACAGAAATGTTACTTAGGGCCACAGAAACGTTACTTAGGGCTACAGAAACGTTACTTAGGGCCACAGAATCGTTACTTAGGGCCACAGAAACGTTACTTAGGGCCACAGAAACGTTACTTAGGGCCACAGAATCGTTACTTAGGGCCACAGAAACGTTACTTAGGGCCACAGAAACGTTACTTAGGGACACAGAATTGTTACTCAGGGACAGACACAGAATTCTTACTCAGGGACAGACACAGAATTGTTACTCAGGGACACAGAATTGTTACTGAAGGACACAGAATTGTTACTGAGGGACACAGAATTGTTACTGAGGGACACAGAATTGTTACTGAGGGGCACAGAATTGTTACTGAGGGACACAGAATTGTTACTGAGGGACACAGAATTGTTACTGAGGGACACAGAATTGTTACTCAGGGACAGACACAGAATTGTTACTCAGGGACAGACACAGAATTGTTACTGAGGGACACAGAATTGTTACTGAGGGCCACAGAACTGTTACTTAGGGCCACAGAAACGTTACTCAGGGACACAGAATTGTTACTCAGGGACAGACACAGAATTGTTACTCAGGGACAGACACAGAATTGTTACTGAGGGACACAGAATTTTTACTGAGGGACACAGAATTGTTACTGAGGGACACAGAATTGTTACTGAGGGACACAGAATTGTTACTCAGGGACACAGAATTGTTACTCAGGGACACAGAATTGTTACTCAGGGACAGACACAGAATTGTTACTGAGGGCCACAGATTCGCGTCGAATCCGAAAATAAGCAGACTTCGGATGCGCGAATCAAAATTTTTCCTAAAATGGCGGCGACATGTGCGGCGACGGAGCGGGGATGTCTGGGAAGGTGCGCAGACAAGGCGCGCTGACCCATAATGCATTCATTCATGACATGTGATCGCATTAGTCAATCAGCAGCCAGCCAGCCAGCACAGTGTAATGGTCGAGCTATAAATGGCGGCCATTTTAGAATTCTCCATTTGCCTCCAGTCATTCAAGAGAGGCAGACCTGGCTGTATGCAGGGAGAGAGTTAGGGACACAGAAATGTTACTTAGGGACACAGAAACGTTAGTTAGGGCCACAGAATCGTTACTTAGGGCCACAGAAACGTTACTTAGGGCCACAGAAACGTTACTTAGGGCCACCGAATCGTTAGTTAGGGCCACAGAAACGTTACTTAGGGACACAGAATTGTTACTCAGGGACAGACAGAATTGTTACTGAGGGACACAGAATTGTTACTGAGGGCCACAGAATCGTTACTTAGGGCCACAGAAACGTTACTTAGGGCCACAGAATTGTTACTTAGGGACAGACACAGAATTGTTACTGAGGGACACAGATTTGTTACTGAGGGCCACAGAATCGTTACTTAGGGCCACAGAAACGTTACTTAGGGCCACAGAAATGTTACTTAGGGCCACAGAATTGTTACTTAGGGACAGACACAGAATTGTTATTGAGGGACACAGAATTGTTACTGAGGGCCACAGAACCATTACTTAGGGCCACAGAAATGTTACTTAGGGCCACAGAATTGTTACTTAGGGACAGACACAGAATTGTTACTGAGGGACACAGATTTGTTACTGAGGGCCACAGAAACGTTACTTAGGGCCACAGAAACGTTACTTAGGGCCACAGAATCGTTAGTTAGGGCCACAGAAACGTTACTTAGGGACACAGAATTGTTACTCAGGGACAGACACAGAATTGTTACTGAGGGATACAGAATTGTTACTGAGGGCCACAGAATCGTTACTTAGGGCCACAGAAACGTTACTTAGGGCCACAGAAACGTTACTTAGGGCCACAGAATTGTTACTTAGGGACAGACACAGAATTGTTATTGAGGGACACAGAATTGTTACTGAGGGCCACAGAACCGTTACTTAGGGCCACAGAAACGTTACTTAGGGCCACAGAATTGTTACTTAGGGACAGACACAGAATTGTTACTGAGGGACACAGATTTGTTACTGAGGGCCACAGAAATGTTACTTAGGGCCATAGAAACGTTACTTAGGGCCACAGAATCGTTACTTAGGGCCACAGAAACGTTACTTAGGGCCACAGAAACGTTACTTAGGGCCACAGAATTGTTACTTAGGGACAGACACAGAATTGTTACTGAGGGCCACAGAATTGTTACTGAGGGCCACAGAATTGTTACTTAGGGCCACAGAATCGTTACTTAGGGCCACAGAATCGTTACTTAGGGACACAGAAACGTTACTTAGGGCCACAGAAACTTTACTTAGGGCCACAGAATTGTTACTTAGGGACAGACACAGAATTGTTACTGAGGGACACAGAATTGTTACTGAGGGCCACAGAACCGTTATTTAGGGCCACAGAAACGTTACTTAGGGCCACAGAATTGTTACTCAGGGACAGACACAGAATTGTTACTGAGGGATACAGAATTGTTACTGAGGGACACAGAACCGTTACTTAGGGCCACAGAAACGTTACTTAGGGCCACAGAAACGTTACTTAGGGCTACAGAAACGTTACTTAGGGCCACAGAATCGTTACTTAGGGCCACAGAATCGTTACTTAGGGACACAGAAACGTTACTTAGGGACACAGAAACGTTACTTAGGGACACAGAATTGTTACTCAGGGACAGACACAGAATTGTTACTGAGGGACACAGAATTGTTACTGAGGGCCACAGAACTGTTACTGAGGGCCACAGAACTGTTACTTAGGGCCACAGAAATGTTACTTAGGGCCACAGAAACGTTACTTAGGGCTACAGAAACGTTACTTAGGGCCACAGAATCGTTACTTAGGGCCACAGAAACGTTACTTAGGGCCACAGAAACGTTACTTAGGGATACAGAATCGTTACTTAGGGCCACAGAAACGTTACTTAGGGCCACAGAAACGTTACTTAGGGACACAGAATTGTTACTCAGGGACAGACACAGAATTGTTACTCAGGGACAGACACAGAATTGTTACTCAGGGACACAGAATTGTTACTGAAGGACACAGAATTGTTACTGAGGGACACAAAATTGTTACTCAGGGACACAGAATTGTTACTGAGGGACACAGAATTGTTACTGAGGGACACAGAATTGTTACTGAGGGACACAGAATTGTTACTGAGGGCCACAGAACTGTTACTTAGGGCCACAGAAACGTTACTCAGGGACACAGAATTGTTACTCAGGGACAGACACAGAATTGTTACTCAGGGACAGACACAGAATTGTTACTGAGGGACACAGAATTTTTACTGAGGGACACAGAATTGTTACTGAGGGACACAGAATTGTTACTGAGGGACACAGAATTGTTACTCAGGGACACAGAATTGTTACTCAGGGACACAGAATTGTTACTCAGGGACAGACACAGAATTGTTACTGAGGGCCACAGAATTGTTACTGAGGGCCACAGAACTGTTACTTAGGGCCACAGAAACGTTACTCAGGGACACAGAATCGTTACTCAGGGACAGACACAGAATTGTTACTCAGGGACAGACACAGAATTGTTACTGAGGGACACAGAATTGTTACTGAGGGACACAGAATTGTTACTGAGGGACACAGAATTGTTACTGAGGGCCACAGAACTGTTACTTAGGGCCACAGAAACGTTACTCAGGGACACAGAATTGTTACTCAGGGACAGACACAGAATTGTTACTGAGGGACACAGAATCGTTTAATTAAAGAGTATGTCAGACAACATGCAGAGGAGTGGCAGAGGAGGCAATGTTTTAGGAGCGAGCAGACGTGGCAGCAGAGGAAGGGGTCGAGGCAGCACTATTCGCAGCCAGAGGCCAGTGCTCCCGGTGTCATCCAGTACAGTGAGGAAGAGCTAACAGAGGGCGGTCAGGGACGGGGGGAGACATCCGCCTCTTCAGCAGCCAGGCGAAGAAGTAGTGGCGAGGAGATTGGCTCGGTAGCCGGTCTAGAGACAGGTCTGTCTCCTGACCCACACGCAGCCGAGGGGGCTAGTAGTGAGGCGGAGACCCTAATTGATGATGATGAGGCTGATCGCACTTGGCAGCCTCGTCGTCATCAGGCTATTGCTTCCGCATCATCAGGAGAAGAGGGTGGCAGCTTGGCAGCGAGCAAAACAGTCGGTGGGTTGTCTCCATTGCCACACTCTGTCATGTGCCACTTTCAGGTCTCCTCACACACTGCTGGTGTGTTCCATTTTTTGTCATAGGGTGCTGGCAGATTACGGGCCTCCCATAGCTTCTGCCAGGCCCCTAATCTGCCATGGGCCCCTATACCGCCTCCTCATGCTGCTGCAAGGTCCAGTGTGTCTCATGGGTCCCTGTACGGCCTCCCATTGCTGCTGTCTCCATCGCCACACTCTGCCATGTGCCACTTTCAGGTCTCCTCACACTGCTGGTGTGTTCCATTTTTTGTCATAGGGTGCTGGCAGATTACGGGCCTCCCATAGCTGCTGCCAGGCCCCTAATCTGCCATGGGCCCCTGTACCGCCTCCTCATGCTGCTGCCAGGTCCACAGTGTCTCATGCCATGTGCCACTTTCAGGTCTCCTCACACTGCTGGTGTGTTCCATTTTTTGTCATAGGGTGCTGGCAGATTACGGGCCTCCTATAGCTGCTGCCAGGCCCCTAATCTGCCATGGGCCCCTGTACCGCCTCCTCATGCTGCTGCCAGGTCCACAGTGTCTCATGCCATGTGCCACTGTCAGGTCTCCTCACACTGCTGGTGTGTTCAATTTTTTGACATAGGGTGCTGGCAGATTACGGTCCTCCCATAGCTGCTGCCAGGCCCCTAATCTGCCATGGGCCCCTATACCGCCTCCTCATGCTGCTGCCAAGTCCAGAGTCTCTCATGGGTCCCTGTACGGCGTCCCATTGCTGCTGTCTCCATCGCCACACTCTGCCATGTGCCACTTTCAGGTCTCCTCACACTGCTGGTGTGTTCAATTTTTTGACATAGGGTGCTGGCAGATTACGGGCCTCCCATAGCTGCTGCCAGGCCCCTAATCTGCCATGGGCCCCTATACCGCCTCCTCATGCTGCTGCCAAGTCCAGAGTCTCTCATGGGTCCCTGTACGGCCTCCCATTGCTGCTGTCTCCATCGCCACACTCTGCCATGTGCCACTTTCAGGTCTCCTCACACACTGCTGGTGTGTTCAATTTTTTGACATAGGGTGCTGGCAGATTACGGGCCTCCCATAGCTGCTGCCAGGCCCCTAATCTGCCATGGGCCCCTGTACTGCCTCCTCATGCTGCTGCCAGGTCCAGAGTCTCTCATGGGTCCCTGTACGGCCTCCCATTGCTGCTGTCTCCATCGCCACACTCTGCCATGTGCCACTTTCAGGTCTCCTCACACACTGCTGGTGTGTTCCATTTTTTGTCATAGGGTGCTGGCAGATTACTGGCCTCCCATAGCTGCTGCCAGGCCCGTAATCTGCCATGGGCCCCTGTACCGCCTCCTCATGCTGCTGCCAGGTCCAGGCGAACGTAGTCACACAGGGGAGGAACTTCTGAGTGTAATGAACAGAGAAATCGACAGATGGCTGTCTTCGCGCAAACTGAAAATCGGAACCATGTTGACCGACAACGGAAAGAACATGGTGTCTGCTCTGCGTCAAGGAAGGTTGTGCCATGCGCCATGCATGGCTCACGTGTTCAATCTGGTTGTCAAGCGGTTCCTAAAATCCACCATCCCACTGCAAGACATCCTTAAAATGTCACGTAAACTTTGCATGCATTTCAGCCATTCCTACACCGCAAAGCACACCCTCCTTGAGCTGCAGCGGCAGAACGGAATTCCACAGCATCGCCTGATCTGCGACGTTGCAACAAGGTGGAATTCAACCCTACACATGGTAGACCGCCTTTACGAACAGCGAAAGGCCATCACCGATTTCCTGATGTTACAAGCGGATAAAGGTACTCCCCTGTGTAACTTCGATGTCAGCCATTGGCAGCTCATGCGTGACACCTGCCGCTTGCTCAGGCCCTTTGAGGAGGCCACGCTATTCGTGAGTCGGCAGGACTATGGGATGAACGACGTCATTCCTCTGTTGCACGTCCTGGAACAAATGCTGTTAACAATGGCTGGTCAGGATGCGGTAGACGTGGCGCACAGATCTCAACGCCACATGACCCCTGTGGGGGCAGGACAGGAAGAAGAGGAGGAGGTAGAGGAGGACATTTGTGCTCAGGAATTATTGAGTGAAATGGGTGGTTTTTCCACTCAGCGGACAGGAGTGGAGGAGCAGGAGCATCTGGTAGAGGAGGAGGAGGAGGAGACAGAGGACCCAGATGCACCGTGGCAGTATGCTGTGGAGATGGAGGCAGGGAGTCCCTCGCATTCCTTGGCACAAATGGCCCATAGCATGCTCGGTTGCTTGCGTAGCGACAGCCGAATAATAACCATCAGACAGAGGGATGACTTTTGGCTGTCCACCTTGTTGGACCCTCGCTACCGTTCAAAAATGGTGGCCTTTTTCACACCTGCTGAGAGGGAGGCCAAAATAACGTACTATAAAAACCACCTATGTAGTCAGTTGGTCTCTGCCTTTGTGCGCCAACGTCCATCCTCAGACACTGTGGGCCCTGTGCGCTCGCGTTCTGCTGCCATGGCAGCAGGGGAGGGGTGGGGTGGTAAGAGCAGTGGCAGTTCCACCAGCAGCGGCTGCCTCAGTCTGCAGTCGATGATGAGTAGCTTTCTTCACCAGCGCAGTGAGGAAACTAGTAACCAGCCGCAGCAGCAGCAGCATCAGGTGGACCTGGAGCAGGACCTCAAACAACAGGCTTGGGCCTACTTGGACAGCACCCTGCCAACCGAGGTAGACAATCCCCTTGACTACTGGGCAACAAAACTTGACCTTTGGCCCCAACTAGCTGAATTTGCCCTTGAAAGGCTGTCATGCCCGGCCAGTAGCGTGGCATCGGAGCGTGTGTTTAGTGCGGCAGGAGGTATTGTAACTCCGCGGAGGACACGACTGTCCACCCAAAGTGTGGAGAGACTCACGTTTGTGAAAATGAATCAGGCGTGGATTAGTCTGGATTTCAAACCACCAGTTCCTGACACAACTGACTAAATCCGCCATGAATCATGCCCCAAACATGTTATTATTTTTAACATAGGCCTCTGTATGGCCTTCAATTTAAGCTGCTTACGCTTCGCCACTCTGCCATGGGCCCCTATACCGCCTCCTCATGCTGCTGCCAGGTCCAGAGTCTCTCATGGGTCCCTGTACGGCCTCCCATTGCTGCTGTCTCCATCGCCACACTCTGCCATGTGCCACTTTCAGGTCTCCTCACACTGCTGGTGTGTTCCATTTTTTGTCATAGGGTGCTGGCAGATTACGGGCCTCCCATAGCTGCTGCCAGGCCCCTAATCTGCCATGGGCCCCTGTACCGCCTCCTCATGCTGCTGCGAAGTCCAGAGTCTCTCATGGGTCCCTGTACGGCCTCCCATTGCTGCTGTCTCCATCGCCACACTCTGCCATGTGCCACTTTCAGGTCTCCTCACACACTGCTGGTGTGTTCAATTTTTTGACATAGGGTGCTGGCAGATTACGGGCCTCCCATAGCTGCTGCCAGGCCCCTAATCTGCCATGGGCCCCTGTACCGCCTCCTCATGCTGCTGCAAGGTCCACAGTGTCTCATGCCATGTGCCACTTTCAGGTCTCCTCACACTGCTGGTGTGTTCCATTTTTTGTCATAGGGTGCTGGCAGATTAAGGGCCTCCTATAGCTGCTGCCAGGCCCCTAATCTGCCATGGGCCCCTATACCGCCTCCTCATGCTGCTGCCAGGTCCAGAGTCTCTCATGGGTCCCTGTACGGCCTCCCATTGCTGCTGTCTCCATCGCCACACTCTGCCATGTGCCACTTTCAGGTCTCCTCACACTGCTGGTGTGTTCCATTTTTTGTCATAGGGTGCTGGCAGATTACGGGCCTCCTATAGCTGCTGCCAGGCCCCTAATCTGCCATGGGCCCCTATACCGCCTCCTCATGCTGCTGCCAGGTCCAGAGTCTCTCATGGGTCCCTGTACGGCCTCCCATTGCTGCTGTCTCCGTCGCCACACTCTGCCATGTGCCACTTTCAGGTCTCCTCACACTGCTGGTGTGTTCCATTTTTTGTCATAGGGTGCTGGCAGATTACGGGCCTCCCATAGCTGCTGCCAGGCCCCTAATCTGCCATGGGCCCCTGTACCGCCTCCTCATGCTGCTGCCAGGTCCACAGTGTCTCATGCCATGTGCCACTTTCAGGTCTCCTCACACTGCTGGTGTGTTCCATTTTTTTGTCATAGGGTGCTGGCAGATTACGGGCCTCCTATAGCTGCTGCCAGGCCCCTAATCTGCCATGGGCCCCTATACCGCCTCCTCATGCTGCTGCCAAGTCCAGAGTCTCTCATGGGTCCCTGTACGGCCTCCCATTGCTGCTGTCTCCATCGCCACACTCTGCCATGTGCCACTTTCATGTCTCCTCACACTGCTGGTGTGTTCCATTTTTTGTCATAAGGTGCTGGCAGATTACGGGCCTCCCATAGCTGCTGCCAGGCCCCTAATCTGCCATGGGCCCCTATACCGCCTCCTCATGCTGCTGCCAAGTCCAGAGTCTCTCATGGGTCCCTGTACGGCCTCCCATTGCTGCTGTCTCCATTGCCACACTCTGCCATCTGCCACTTTCAGGTCTCCTCACACTGCTGGTGTGTTCCATTTTTTGTCATAGGGTGCTGGCAGATTACGGGCCTCCCATAGCTGCTGCCAGGCCCCTAATCTGCCATGGGCCCCTATACCGCCTCTTCATGCTGCTGCCAAGTCCAGAGTCTCTCATGGGTCCCTGTACGGCCTCCCATTGCTGCTGTCTCCATCGCCACACTCTGCCATGTGCCACTTTCATGTCTCCTCACACTGCTGGTGTGTTCCATTTTTTGTCATAGGGTGCTGGCAGATTACGGGCCTCCCATAGCTGCTGCCAGGCCCCTAATCTGCCATGGGCCCCTATACCGCCTCCTCATGTTGCTGCCAAGTCCAGAGTCTCTCATGGGTCCCTGTACGGCCTCCCATTGCTGCTGTCTCCATCGCCACACTCTGCCATGTGCCACTTTCAGGTCTCCTCACACTGCTGGTGTGTTCCATTTTTTGTCATAGGGTGCTGGCAGATTACGGGCCTCCCATAGCTGCTGCCAGGCCCCTAATCTGCCATGGGCCCCTATACCGCCTCCTCATGCTGCTGCCAAGTCCAGAGTCTCTCATGGGTCCCTGTACGGCCTCCCATTGCTGCTGTCTCCATCGCCACACTCTGCCATGTGCCACTTTCAGGTCTCCTCACACTGCTGGTGTGTTCCATTTTTTGTCATAGGGTGCTGGCAGATTACGGGCCTCCCATAGCTGCTGCCAGGCCCCTAATCTGCCATGGGCCCCTATACCGCCTCCTCATGTTGCTGCCAGGTCCAGAGTCTGTCATGGGTCCCTGTACGGCCGGCCTCCCATTGCTGCTGTCTCCATCGCCACACTCTGCCATGTGCCACTTTCAGATCTCCTCACACTGCTGGTGTGTTACATTTTTTGTCATAGGGTGCTGGCAGATTATGGGCCTCCCATTGCTGCTGCCAGGCCCGTAATCTGCCATGGGCCCCCGTACCGACTCCTCATGCTGTGACGTTGCAACAAGGTGGAATTCAACCCTACATATGTTAGACCACCTTTACGAACAGCGAAAGGCCATCACAGATTTCCTGATGTTAAAAGCGGATAAAGGTACTCCCTGTGTAACTTAGATGTCAGCCATTGGCAGCTCATGCGTGACACCTGCGCTTGCTCAGGCCCTTTGAGGAGGCCACGCTATTCGTGAGTCGGCAGGACTATGGGATGAACGACGTCATTCCTCTGTTGCACGTCCTGGAACAAATGCTGTTAACAATGGCTCGTCAGGGTGCGGTAGACGTGGCGCACAGATCTCAACGCCACATGACCCCTGTGGGGGCAGGACAGGAAGAAGAGGAGGAGGTAGAGGAGGACATTGGTGCTCAGGAATTATTGAGTGAAATGGGTGGTTTTTCCACTCAGCGGACAGGAGTGGAGGAGCAGGAGCATCTGGTAGAGGAGGAGGAGGAGGAGACAGAGGACCCAGACGCACCGTGGCAGTATGCTGTGGAGATGGAGGCAGGGAGTCCCTCGCATTCCTTGGCACAAATGGCCCATAGCATGCTCGGTTGCTTGCGTAGCGACAGCCGAATAATAACCATCAGACAGAGGGATGACTTTTGGCTGTCCACCTTGTTGGACCCTCGCTACCGATCAAAAATGGTGGCCTTTTTCACACCTGCTGAGAGGGAGGCCAAAATAACGTACTATAAAAACCTCCTATGTAGTCAGCTGGTCTCTGCCTTTCTGCGCCAACGTCCATCCTCAGACACTGTGGGCCCTGTGCGCTCGCGTTCCGCTGCCATGGCAGCAGGGGAGGGGTGGGGTGGTAGGAGCAGTGGCAGCTCCACCAGCAGCAGCTGCCTCAGTCTGCAGTCGATGATGAGTAGCTTTCTTCACCAGCGCAGTGAGGAAACTACTAACCAGCCGCAGCAGCAGCAGCATCAGGTGGACCTGGAGCAGGACCTCAAACACCAGGCTTAGGCCTACTTGGACAGCACCCTGCCAACCGAGGTAGACAATCCCCTTGACTACTGGGCAACAAAACTTGACCTTTGGCCCCAACTAGCTGAATTTGCCCTTGAAAGGCTGTCATGCCCGGCCAGTAGCGTGGCATCGGAGCGCGTGTTTAGTGCGGCAGGAGGTATTGTAACTCCGCGGAGGACACGACTGTCCACCCAAAGTGTGGAGAGACTCACGTTTGTAAAAATGAATCAGGCGTGGATTAGTCTGGATTTCAAACCACCAGTTCCTGACACAACTGACTAAATCCGCCATGAATCATGCCCCAAACATGTGCCACTTTCAGGTCTCCTCACACTGCTGGTGTGTTCCATTTTTTGTCATAGGGTGCTGGCAGATTACGGGCCTCCCATAGCTGCTGCCAGGCCCCTAATCTGCCATGGGCCCCTATACCGCCTCCTCATGCTGCTGCCAGGTCCAGAGTCTCTCATGGGTCCCTGTACGGCCTCCCATTGCTGCTGTCTCCATCGCCACACTCTGCCATGTGCCACTTTCAGGTCTCCTCACACTACTGGTGTGTTCCATTTTTTGTCATAGGGTGCTGGCAGATTACGGGCCTCCCATAGCTGCTGCCAGGCCCCTAATCTGCCATGGGCCCCCGTACCGACTCCTCATGCTGCTGCCAGGCCCGTAATCTGTCATGGGCCCCTGTTGTCGCTTGTTGGCATATTCCGCTTGTTCAGATGCTCCTTCTCCTGCTACTCCTCTTCACGGATTCCGTCAGCAGTCTTTCTTGGAATCCGTTTCCAAGAGACAACAGTTTGCGAGCACGCACCCGACGGTGCAGAAGCTGAACGTCCTCCTGTCCAAGTTGCTGCTGCCAGGCTCGTAATCTGTCATGCGCCCCTGTACCGCCTCCTCATGCTGCTGCCAGGTCCAGAGTGTGTCATGGGCCCCCGTACCGACTCCTCATGCTGCTGCCAGGCCCGTAATCTGTCATGTGCCCCTGTACCGCCTCCTCATGCTGCTGCCAGGTCCAGAGTGTGTCATGGGTCCCTGTACGGCCTCCCATTGCTGCTGCCAGGCCCGTAATCTGCCATGGGCCCCCGTACCAACTCCTCATGCTGCTGCCAGGCCTGTAATCTGTCATGGGCCCCTGTACCGCCTCCTCATGCTGCTGCCAGGTCCAGAGTGTGTCATGGGTCCCTGTACGGCCTCCCATTGCTGCTGTCTCCATCGCCACACTCTGCCATGTGCCACTTTCAGGTCTCCTCACACTGCTGGTGGTTTCCATTTTTGTCATAGGGTGCTGTATGGCCTCCCATTGCTGCTGCCTCCACCGCCACACTGTGGCTCCACACTCTGGTTTTGGCCCCGTGACTGCCCAAATGAGAGAAGTGTGCGGTGATTCTAAGATCGACGGCACTCATCTGCATGTCATACTGACTGTCTGTATTATTTCTCTTCCCCAGCAGACTCCAAGGGCATTTAAATTAAAGGTACAGTGTTCTGCACTAATATAAAGGCTCTCTGAAGCCTAGAAACACCCTTTTATAAGTTAAATTCGCATCGAATATATTCGACTCGAATCAAAAATTTTCCACGAATTCGCCGAATCAGTCGAATCGAATTTTTGAATACTTCGCTCATCTCTAATAATAATAATACCAGCTCTGCAGTATGACTTGGTGACGTGGCGAGTCCCATAAGTCCAGTACAAGCCGGTGTGGTGGCAAGCACAAGTATTGTCCCGTAGCCACCAAGAATTCGCACACAGGCCCCTAGTATCCATCCAGATGTGCTTGCAAATCCTGATTGGCAGCCCACAAATTCTACAGCACCCGTACTTCCCCCATTCACTGCCCAACCCGGAATTCAGGTGGAAATAGCAAATTTAACTACTCCCCTTGATTTTTTGGAGCTGTTTTTCACGGAAGATCTGTATGCATTGATTGTGGATCAAAGCATTTTATATGCACAACAATGTATCACGGTCAACCAACATTCAAACCTTGCCAGACCATTTGCATGGAAACTCATTACGGTTTTCGAATTTATATTTTTTTGGGGCCTCACCCTCAACATGGGCATTACTAAAAAAAATGAATTGCAGTTGTATTGGTCCGCAGACCCGATTCATCATATGCCCGTGTTCTCTGCTGCCATGGCCAGGCATAGATGTGAGAGTATAATGTGTTTTATGCATTTCAATGGCAATACACTGTCGTCCTCGATGTGACCCTGAATTTGATTGGCTCCACAAAATTCAGCCCCTTGTAAATCACCTTAACCAAAAATTTGCAGATGTCTATACTCCCCAGCAAAACATCTGCGTTGATGAGTCCCTCATTAATTTTTCTGGCCACCTGGCATTCAGACTATTTCTCCCCAGCAAGCGTGCCAGATATGGGGTCAAGATGTAGAAGACCTGTGAGAGGACAACAGGCTATACTTATAAGTTTCGGATTTACGAGGGAAAATATAGTCACGAGGAGCCCCCGGATACCCAGACTACATGGGGAGCAGTGGCAAGATAGTTTGGGACTTGGTGTCATCATTTCTCCATATGGGGTACCACTTATACGTAGACAATTTTTATTCTAGCGTGCCACTATTTAGACACTTGTACAATCTTGGAACTGGCCCTTGTGGCAAAGTGTGACCTAATGTGTGCCCACTATTAAAATAGGTGCATGCAGGGCAGTATATTCTAATGGTGGGCATACCACACAATTTTCCTGGCAGAGATTTCTTCTCTTTTTTTCATTCAGTCCACTGGCTGCATACAAAAAAAAAAAAGAACATAGCATATACACCCAACAAGGACCAGCGATGTACTGGTTATACCAGGATGATGCCTACAGCTGCAGGCATTATCCTGGTATCGTTTTGTTCAGCTGGCGATCGACTTTCATGTAAAAGCAATCCTAGTGGCTAATTAGCTGCAGGATTGCTTTTACAAGCAGCCGGAGACAATGCCCCCCCCTCCCCCGCTGGCTTCCACGGCCTTCTCGGGCAGTCTTGTGCCATCGGGGGAACCTGAGAATGCAGCCGGTGTTTCTGCCAGCTGACCATAGAGCTGATTGGAGACCAGAATGTTGCCAATCATCTCTATAGCCTAAGAAATCAGAAGCTACGAGCATTTCATCACTTCAGTTTTGCAGGATATAAACAGCGCCATTTGTAAATTGGGAAAGCATTTGATCACACCGATTTTGGTTTGATTAGATAATGTAAGGGCAGAGGAGATACCTAGAGTCTGATAGACCCCAAATTTCTGAAAAAAGAATATGACAATGCCCATTGAAGTTATAGGGGATATTTGCATTCCCTGTGATAGCATTAAACATGATAAAAAAAAATAAAATTAAATAAAGGGACAGTGTAAAAATAATTAAAAAAATCTAAATAACTTAAAAAAAAAAAAAGTACCCTCACCTCCCCGCGCACGTGCGCACCTGCGTTCTTGAGCATTGAACCTGTGCCAGTATGTAAACAGCAGTTGCACCATGCATGTGAGGTATCGTCACGAATGTCAGATCAAGGTCAGTAATTCTAACACTAGACCTCTGTAAATCTAAAATGGTGGCTTGTAAAGGCTTTTAAAACATTGCCTATGGATATTAAAAACATATGCAGTTTGTCGTCATTGCACGGGGCATGCACAGTTTTAAAGCATGTCATGTTTGGTATCTATTTACTCAGCATACCATCGTCTTTTATAGTTTATCAAATAATTGGCCAATATATTGTTTTTTTTGCATTAAAAGTAAAAAAAGTGTATTTTTAAAAAAAACATTGGTTTGAAAAATCGCTGCGCGAGTACTATGTGACATAAAAAATTGCAGCACCCACCATTTTATTCACTAGGGTGTTTGCTTTAAAAAATATATAGTGTTTGGGGTTTAGATTAATTTCCTAGCTGTGTGGGAGGGGCGGACTGACCATTTGGAAACTCGGGCACTGCTCGAGGGCCCGGGGTCAATAGGGGGCCCCATGAGTTGCCCCTGGTACCTTTTTCATAGGCCTTTTTGAGTTTGGGCAAGAACACAGGGGCCCCATGATCCCCTATTGCCCGGGGGCCCCATGAGTAGTCAGTCTGCCCCTGATGTGTGGCATAAAATTCTAATGCTGGGCATAAAATGCCCCCACCCCCCAAAACGACCCCTTTTTGGAAATTAGGCACCCCAAACTATTTGCTGAGGGGCATGTTGAAGCAATAGAAGAATTTATTTTTTTACCACAAGCTTTTGGAAATGACAAACAAAAATGTGTTTTTTTTTTTTACACAAAATTGTCACTTAAATGATTTATTGGTCACACATGCCATGGGTATATGTGGAATTACTCCCCAAAATACATTCTGCTACTTCTCCCGAGTATGGGGGTACCACATGTGAGAGACGTTTTGGCAGTCTAGCCAAGTACAGGACCCCAAAATCCAATAAGCACTTTCAGGTTTTTAAAGGGCTTTATTTCCTCATTACACTTCCTGACTACCTATCACAGTTTCGGAGACCCTGAAATGCCAGGATAGCACCAAACCCACCCAAATTACCCCTTTTTGGAAAGTAGACATCCCAAGGAATTTGATAAGAAGCATGATGAGTATTTTGCAAATCTCGTTTGTTGCCACAAGGTTTTGGAACTGAAAAAAAAAAAACAAAAACATATTTTTTCTTTTCTTTTTTTATGTTTCAAAACCTTGTGAGTAAAATGAGATCTGTAAAATACTTACCATGCCTCTTTTTAAATTCCTTGGGGTATTTTCCAAAAAGGGGTCATTTGGGGGGGGGGGGGGTTGGTGCTATCCTGGCATTTCAGGGCCTTCGAAACTGTGATAGGTAGTGAGTAGAGATGAGCGAATTATTCAAAAATTCGATTCGGCTGATTCGGCGAATTCACGGAATAAATTCGATTCGAGTCGAATATATTCGCTGCGAATTTAACTTATAAAAAGGGTGTTTCTAGGCTTCAGAGAGCCTTTATATTAGTGCAGAACACTGTACCTTCAATTTAAATGCCCTTGGAGTCTGCTGGGGAAGAGAAATAATACTGTCAGTCAGTATGACATGCAGATGAGTGCCGTCGATCTTAGAATCACCGCACACTTCACTCATTTGGGCAGTCACGGGGCCAAAACCAGAGTGTGGAGCCACAGTGTGGCGGTGGAGGCAGCAGCAATGGGGGGCCATACAGCACCCTATGACAAAATGGAACCCACCAGCAGTGTGAGGAGACCTGAAAGTGGCACATGGCAGAGTGTGGCGATGGAGACAGCAGCAATGGGAGGCCGTACAGGGACCCATGACACACTCTGGACCTGGCAGCAGCATGAGGAGGCGGTACAGGGGCCCATGACAGATTACGGGCCTGGCAGCAGCATGAGGAGTCGGTACGGGGGCCCATGGCAGATTACGGGCCTGGCAGCAGCAATGGGAGGCCCGTAATCTGCCAGCACCCTATGACAAAATGGAACCCACCAGCAGTGTGAGGAGACCTGAAAGTGGCACATGGCAGAGTGTGGCGATGGAGACAGCAGCAATGGGAGGCCGTACAGGGACCCATGACACACTCTGGACCTGGCAGCAGCATGAGGAGGCGGTACAGGGGCCCATGACAGATTACGGGCCTGGCAGCAGCATGAGGAGTCGGTACGGGGGCCCATGGCAGATTACGGGCCTGGCAGCAGCAATGGGAGGCCCGTAATCTGCCAGCACCCTATGACAAAATGGAACCCACCAGCAGTGTGAGGAGACCTGAAAGTGGCACATGGCAGAGTGTGGCGATGGAGACAGCAGCAATGG
Source organism: Staurois parvus (assembly GCF_062004578.1). Taxonomy (NCBI): domain Eukaryota; kingdom Metazoa; phylum Chordata; class Amphibia; order Anura; family Ranidae; genus Staurois; species Staurois parvus. The sequence continues at coordinate 2,164,007 of NW_028317852.1, read as the reverse complement.
GAGGCCGTACAGGGACCCATGACACACTCTGGACCTGGCAGCAGAATGAGGAGGCGGTACAGGGGCCCATGACAGATTACGGGCCTGGCAGCAGCATGAGGAGTCGGTACGGGGGCCCATGGCAGATTACGGGCCTGGCAGCAGCAATGGGAGGCCATACAGCACCCTATGACAAAATGGAACCCACCAGCAGTGTGAGGAGACCTGAAAGTGGCACATGGCAGAGTGTGGCGATGGAGACAGCAGCAATGGGAGGCCGTACAGGGACCCATGACACACTCTGGACCTGGCAGCAGCAGGAGGAGGCGGTACAGGGGCCCATGACAGATTACGGGCCTGACAGCAGCATGAGGAGTCGGTACGGGGGGCCCATGGCAGATTACGGGCCTGGCAGCAGCAATGGGAGGCCCGTAATCTGCCAGCACCCTATGACAAAATGGAACCCACCAGCAGTGTGAGGAGACCTGAAAGTGGCACATGGCAGAGTGTGGCGATGGAGACAGCAGCAATGGGAGGCCGTACAGGGACCCATGACACACTCTGGACCTGGCAGCAGCATGAGGAGGCGGTACAGGGGCCCATGACAGATTACGGGCCTGGCAGCAGCATGAGGAGTTGGTACGGGGGCCCATGGCAGATTACGGGCCTGGCAGCAGCAATGGGAGGCCATACAGCACCCTATGACAAAATGGAACCAACCAGCAGTGTGAGGAGACCTGAAAGTGGCACATGGCAGAGTGTGGCGATGGAGAGAGAAGCAATGGGAGGCCGTACAGGGACCCATGACACACTCTGGACCTGGCAGCAGCATGAGGAGGCGGTACAGGGGCCCATGACAGATTACGGGCCTGGCAGCAGCATGAGGAGTTGGTATGGGGGCCCATGGCAGATTACGGGCCTGGCAGCAGCAATGGGAGGCCGTACAGGGACCCATGACACACTCTGGACCTGGCAGCAGCATGAGGAGGCGGTACAGGGGCCCATGACAGATTACGGGCCTGGCAGCAGCATGAGGAGTCGGTACGGGGGCCCATGGCAGATTACGGGCCTGGCAGCAGCTATGGGAGGCCCGTAATCTGCCAGCACCCTATGACAAAATGGAACCCACCAGCAGTGTGAGGAGACATGAAAGTGGCACATGGCAGAGTGTGGCGATGGAGACAGCAGCAATGGGAGGCCGTACAGGGACCCATGACACACTCTGGACCTGGCAGCAGCAAGAGGAGGTGGTACAGGGGCCCATGGCAGAGTGGCGAAGCGTAAGCAGCTTAAATTGAAGGCCATACAGAGGCCTATGTTAAAAATAATAACATGTTTGGGGCATGATTCATGGCGGATTTAGTCAGTTGTGTCAGGAACTGGTGGTTTGAAATCCAGACTAATCCACGCCTGATTCATTTTCACAAACGTGAGTCTCTCCACACTTTGGGTGGACAGTCGTGTCCTCCGCGGAGTTACAATACCTCCTGCCGCACTAAACACACGCTCCGATGCCACGCTACTGGCCGGGCATGACAGCCTTTCAAGGGCAAATTCAGCTAGTTGGGGCCAAAGGTCAAGTTTCATTGCCCAGTAGTCAAGGGGATTGTCTACCTCGGTTGGCAGGGTGCTGTCCAAGTAGGCCCAAGCCTGTTGTTTGAGGTCCTGCTCCAGGTCCACCTGATGCTGCTGCTGCTGCGGCTGGTCAGTAGTTTCCTCACTGCGCTGGTGAAGAAAGCTACTCATCATCGACTGCAGACTGAGGCAGCCGCTGCTGGTGGAGCTGCCACTGCTCCTACCACCCCACCCCTCCCCTGCTGCCATGGCAGCGGAACGTGAGCGCACAGGGCCCACAGTGTCTGAGGATGGACGTTGGCGCAGAAAGGCAGAGACCAACTGACTACATAGGTGGTTTTTATAGTACGTTATTTTGGCCTCCCTCTCAGCAGGTGTGAAAAAGGCCACCATTTTTGAACGGTAGCGAGGGTCCAACAAGGTGGACAGCCAAAAGTCATCCCTCTGTCTGATGGTTATTATTCGGCTGTCGCTACGCAAGCAACCGAGCATGCTATGGGCCATTTGTGCCAAGGAATGCGAGGGACTCCCTGCCTCCATCTCCACAGCATACTGCCACGGTGCGTCTGGGTCCTCTGTCTCCTCCTCCTCCTCTACCAGATGCTCCTGCTCCTCCACTCCTGTCCGCTGAGTGGAAAAACCACCCATTTCACTCAATAATTCCTGAGCACCAATGTCCTCCTCTACCTCCTCCTCTTCTTCCTGTCCTGCCCCCACAGGGGTCATGTGGCGTTGAGATCTGTGCGCCACGTCTACCGCACCCTGACCAGCCATTGTTAACAGCATTTGTTCCAGGACGTGCAACAGAGGAATGACGTCGTTCATCCCATAGTCCTGCCGACTCACGAACAGCGTGGCCTCCTCAAAGGGCCTGAGCAAGCGGCAGGTGTCACGCATGAGCTGCCAATGGCTGACATCTAAGTTACACAGGGGAGTACCTTTATCCGCTTGTAACATCAGGAAATCGGTGATGGCCTTTCGCTGTTTGTAAAGGCGGTCTAACATATGTAGGGTTGAATTCCACCTTGTTGCAACGTCGCAGATCAGGCGATGCTGTGGAATTCCATTCTGCCGCTGCAGCTCAAGGAGGGTGTGCTTTGCGGTGTAGGAATGGCTGAAATGCATGCAAAGTTTATGTGACATTTTAAGGATGTCTTGCAGTGGGATGGTGGATTTTAGGAACCGCTTGACAACCAGATTGAACACGTGAGCCATGCATGGCATTGGCACAACCTTCCTTGACGCAGAGCAGACACCATGTTCTTTCCGTTGTCGGTCAACATGGTTCCGATTTTCAGTTTGCGCGGAGACAGCCATCTGTCGATTTCTCTGTTCATTACACTCAGAAGTTCCTCCCTGTGTGACTACGTTCGCCAAGGCATACCAGGTGCAGCACAGCGTGACACCGTTGCGCCCTGCACATGTGATATGCCGGTTGGGTAATGGGACTTGGCACGGGGGTGGCGGCTGAGGACACGGCGGAAGAAGAGGTGGTAGAGGCGGACATCTTTGCTGGACCAAGGACGTGCAAACGTGGAGGCAAAAGCGGCGTGACCTGTCCAAGTTGCTGGTGCGGCTGTGCCGGCACCACGTTCACCCAGTGGGCCGTAAATGACATGTACTGTCCCTGACCGTAGTTACAGCTCCACACGTCGGCGCTGCCGTGCACTTTGGCAGAGACCGACATGCTCAAAGACTGGCCCACCATCTCTTCTACATGTGAATGCAGGGCTGGCACTGCCTTTTTGGCGAAGAAATGCCGGCTTGGCACTCTCCACCGCGGCGCGGCACAAGCCATCATTTCTCGGAAAGGTGCTGAGTCCACCACTTGGAAAGGGAGGGACCGCAGCACCAGCAACTTGGACAGGAGGACGTTCAGCTTCTGCACCGTCGGGTGCGTGCTCGCAAACTGTTGTCTCTTGGAAACGGATTCCAAGAAAGACTGCTGACGGAATCCGTGAAGAGGAGTAGCAGGAGAAGGAGCATCTGAACGAGCGGAAGATGCCAACGAGCGACAACTCCCCTCAGCAGAGGTGTTGGAGCCTTGACTGGCTGATAGAGGGCGATTGACGTCGGGTGACGGAGCAAGTAACGGAGCGGGTGATGGAGCGGGGGCTGGGGCAGGCAGAACCGCCGTATCTTTATCACGGTTTTCCCAGGCCACCGAATGGTGACGCTGCATATGCTGACGCAACGCTGTAGTCCCAACATGGGCCCCCTGGCCACGCTTGACTTTCTGGCCACATAGTTGACATACGGCTACGTTTACTTCCTCGGGCGGCTTGACGAAAAATTGCCACACCGCCGAGTAGGAAACTTTGCCCCGCTACTCCTCACTGGCTGACTGCTACTTCCTCCGTACACACCGGCACAACTACTGGCCGTGGTGGTAGGCTGCAGTGGAGCTGGTGCTCTACTCCGTGGCCGTTTGCCTCCACTGACAGTGCTGCGACCCTGCTGCCTCCTGGGCAACCCACCGACTGTTTTGCTCGCTGCCAAGCTGGTACCCTCTTCTCCTGATGATGCGGAAGTAATAGCCTGATGACGACGAGGCTGCCAAGTGCGATCAGCCTCATCATCATCAATTAGGGTCTCCGCCTCACTACTAGCCCCCTCGGCTGCGTGTGGGTCAGGAGACAGACCTGTCTCTAGACCGGCTACCGAGCCACTCTCCTCGCCAGTACTTCTTCGCCTGGCTGCTGAAGAGGCGGATGTCTCCCCCCGTTCCTGACCGCCCTCTGTTAGCTCTTCCTCACTGTACAGTGGGACTGAGCCCACAGCATGCGATACTTCGCTTGGTGAGGGAACACCAAGGACAGGGGCAGGTAGAGGACACGTGATTTCAGTGGGCTTGCTCCCGGGCCATGCCAACTAACGGTTGTGTCTGACGTACCCACCGACCGTTGGCTGTAGGTGTCAGAGGTGACCTGGGAAGAGGAAGACGACCGAGCCAACCAATCGATGACTGCAGGGTTGTCGGTGGAGACACGACCACTGGATGACACCGGGAGCACTGGCCTCTGGCTGCAACTAGTGCTGCCTCGACCCTTTCCTCTGCTGCCACGTCTGCTCGCTCCTGAAACATTGCCTCCTCTGCCACTCCTCTGCGTGTTGTCTGACATACTCTTTAATTCAACGATTCTGTGTCCCTGAGTAACGATTCTGTGTCCCTGAGTAACGATTCTGTGTCCCTCAGTAACGATTCTGTGTCCCTGAGTAACAATTCTGTGTCCCTGAGTAACAATTCTGTGTCCCTGAGTAACGATTCTGTGTCCCTGAGTAACGATTCTGTGTCCCTGAGTAACGATTCTGTGTCCCTCAGTAACGATTCTGTGTCCCTCAGTAACGATTCTGTGTCCCTGAGTAACAATTCTGTGTCCCTGAGTAACGATTCTGTGTCCCTGAGTAACGATTCTGTGTCCCTGAGTAACGATTCTGTGTCCCTCAGTAACGATTCTGTGTCCCTGAGTAACAATTCTGTGTCCCTGAGTAACAATTCTGTGTCCCTGAGTAACGATTCTGTATCCCTGAGTAACGATTCTGTGTCCCTCAGTAACAATTCTGTGTCCCTGAGTAACAATTCTGTGTCCCTGAGTAACAATTCTGTGTCCCTCAGTAACGATTCTGTGTCCCTGAGTAACAATTCTGTGTCTGTCCCTGAGTAACAATTCTGTGTCTGTCCCTGAGTAACAATTCTGTGTCCCTGAGTAACAATTCTGTGTCCCTGAGTAACAATTCTGTGTCCCTCAGTAACGATTCTGTGTCCCTGAGTAACAATTCTGTGTCCCTGAGTAACAATTCTGTGTCCCTGAGTAACGATTCTGTGTCCCTGAGTAACAATTCTGTGTCCCTGAGTAACGATTCTGTGTCCCTCAGTAACGATTCTGTGTCCCTCAGTAACAATTCTGTGTCCCTGAGTAACGATTCTGTGTCCCTGAGTAACGATTCTGTGTCCCTGAGTAACAATTCTGTGTCCCTGAGTAACGATTCTGTGTCCCTGAGTAACGATTCTGTGTCCCTGAGTAACGATTCTGTGTCCCTCAGTAACGATTCTGTGTCCCTGAGTAACAATTCTGTGTCCCTGAGTAACGATTCTGTGTCCCTGAGTAACGATTCTGTGTCCCTGAGTAACGATTCTGTGTCCCTCAGTAACGATTCTGTGTCCCTGAGTAACGATTCTGTGTCCCTGAGTAACAATTCTGTGTCCCTGAGTAACGATTCTGTGTCCCTGAGTAACAATTCTGTGTCCCTGAGTAACAATTCTGTGTCCCTCAGTAACGATTCTGTGTCCCTGAGTAACAATTCTGTGTCTGTCCCTGAGTAACAATTCTGTGTCTGTCCCTGAGTAACAATTCTGTGTCCCTGAGTAACAATTCTGTGTCCCTGAGTAACAATTCTGTGTCCCTCAGTAACGATTCTGTGTCCCTCAGTAACGATTCTGTGTCCCTGAGTAACGATTCTGTGTCCCTGAGTAACGATTCTGTGTCCCTGAGTAACAATTCTGTGTCCCTGAGTAACGATTCTGTGTCCCTCAGTAACGATTCTGTGTCCCTCAGTAACAATTCTGTGTCCCTGAGTAACGATTCTGTGTCCCTGAGTAACGATTCTGTGTCCCTGAGTAACGATTCTGTGTCCCTCAGTAACGATTCTGTGTCCCTGAGTAACGATTCTGTGTCCCTGAGTAACGATTCTGTGTTCCTGAGTAACGATTCTGTGTCCCTCAGTAACGATTCTGTGTCCCTGAGTAACAATTCTGTGTCCCTGAGTAACGATTCTGTGTCCCTGAGTAACGATTCTGTGTCCCTCAGTAACAATTCTGTGTCCCTGAGTAACAATTCTGTGTCCCTGAGTAACAATTCTGTGTCCCTGAGTAACGATTCTGTGTCCCTCAGTAACGATTCTGTGTCCCTGAGTAACAATTCTGTGTCTGTCCCTGAGTAACAATTCTGTGTCTGTCCCTGAGTAACGATTCTGTGTCCCTGAGTAACAATTCTGTGTCCCTCAGTAACGATTCTGTGTCTCTCAGTAACGATTCTGTGTCCCTCAGTAACAATTCTGTGTCCCTGAGTAACGATTCTGTGTCCCTGAGTAACAATTCTGTGTCCCTGAGTAACAATTCTGTGTCCCTCAGTAACGATTCTGTGTCCCTCAGTAACGATTCTGTGTCCCTGAGTAACAATTCTGTGTCCCTGAGTAACAATTCTGTGTCCCTGAGTAACGATTCTGTGTCCCTGAGTAACAATTCTGTGTCTGTCCCTGAGTAACAATTCTGTGTCCCTGACTAACAATTCTGTGTCCCTGAGTAACAATTCTGTGTCCCTCAGTAACGATTCTGTGTCCCTGAGTAACGATTCTGTGTCCCTGAGTAACAATTCTGTGTCCCTGAGTAACAATTCTGTGTCCCTGAGTAACGATTCTGTGTCCCTGAGTAACAATTCTGTGTCTGTCCCTGAGTAACAATTCTGTGTCCCTCAGTAACGATTCTGTGTCCCTCAGTAACGATTCTGTGTCCCTGAGTAACAATTCTGTGTCCCTGAGTAACGATTCTGTGTCCCTCAGTAACAATTCTGTGTCCCTGAGTAACAATTCTGTGTCTGTCCCTGAGTAACGATTCTGTGTCCCTGAGTAACAATTCTGTGTCCCTGAGTAACAATTCTGTGTCCCTGAGTATCGATTCTGTGTCCCTAAGTAACGATTCTGTGTCCCTAAGTAACGATTCTGTGGCCCTAAAGTCTCTGTGGCCCTAACTCTGTCCCTAATACACAGAGGTCTGTCTCTCTTGAATGACCGGAGGCTAATGGAGAATTCTAAGATGGCCGCGATTTATATCTCCACCATTACACAGTGCTGGCTGGCTGCTGATTGGCTAATGCGATCACATCTCATGAATGAATGCATTATGGGTCAGCGCGCCTTGTCTGCGCGCCTTCCCAGAGATCCCCGCTCCGTCGCCACACATGTCGCCGCCATTTTTGGGAAAATTCGATTCGTGCATCCGAAGTTTGCTAATTTTCGGATTCGGCGCGAATCGAATATTTCCTAATCTTCAAAACGAATTCCACTTCGTCATGTTCGATTCGCTCATCTCTAGTAGTGCGGAAGTGAAATGAGGAAGTTACACACCTTCAGGCTTTCAAAGTGGTCATTGGATTTCAGGCTCCTGTATGTGGCTAGGCTCCCAAAAAGTCTCACACATGTGATATCCCCGTAGAGGTAGCAGAATGTATTTTAGGGTGTAATTCTACATATGCCCATGGCTTGTGCGAGAAATATATCATTTAAATGACAACTTTGTGTAAAAAAAAAAAGAAGCTTTTGTCATTTTCCAGAAACTTGTAGAAAAAAATTAAACCTTCCATGGACTCAATATGCCTCTCAGCAGATAGCTTATGGTGTCTACTTTCTGAAAAGGGGTCATTTGGGTGTGTTTGTACTGTCCTGGTATTTTAGCACCTCAAGAAATGTGATGGGCAGTCAGAAAGTAAAATCTGTTTAAATTCCATTATCTATACCAGCAATGGGCAAACTACGGCCCGCGGGCCATATATACGGCCCGGCGGACCTTTTAATCCGGCCCGCGGAGCTAGGCTCCTCTCACAGTCTGCCCTGAAGACCGGTGTAGCATGAAAATAGCATGAAAATCTGTCTCCTATGAGGATCGGTCCCCCTCGACGTATCTGCGCATGTGCCGGAGATCGCCGATCGGCTGCTAATGCCTGAAACTGGCACATGCGCAGATACGTCGAGGTGGACAGATCCTCATAGGAGACAGATTTTCATGCTACACCGGAACGGCGCGGGACACGGCGAGAGGAAAGGTAAGTGAATTGACACGGGGGGACTTAATATGGGGAATGAATTACTATAGGGGGGATGAATTACTATGGGGGATGAATTACTATATGGGGGATGAATTACTATGGGGGATGAATTACTATATGGGGGATGAATTACTATGGGGGATGAATTACTATATGGGGGATGAATTACTATATAGGGGATGAATTACTATATGGGGGATGAATTACTATGGGGGATGAATTACTATATGGGGGATGAATTACTATATGGGGGATGAATTACTATCGGGGATGAATTACTATATGGGGGATGAATTACTATGGGGGATGAATTACTATGGGGGATGAATTACTATATGGGGGATTAATTACTATGCTTACTATGGGGGAATATTACTATACTTACTATGGATGACACATACACATCATTCATCTACTCTTGGTCCGGCCCCCGGGTCCAATATATATATATATGAACCCATTGCGGCCCTCAAGTCAAAAAGTTTGCCCACCCCTGATCTATACCATAGTTTGTAGCTGCTATAACTTTCACACAAAGCAATCAATATACACTTATTGGGATTTTTTTAACCAAACACATGTAGCAGAATACATTTTGGCCTGAATTTATGACGAAAATTTAGTTTTTTTGGATATTTTTTATGACAGAAATGAGAAAATATTGTTTTTAAAAAAAAAAAAAATTCTCAAAGTTTTTTTGTTTATAGCGCCCAAAAATAAAAAGCACACAGGTGATCAAATACCACCAAAAGAAAGCTCTATTTGTGTTAAAAAAAAGGACTTCAATTTCATTTATGTACCATATTGCATGACTACACAATTGTCCGTTAAACTAGCGCAGCGCTGTATAGCAGAAAAATGGCGTAAATTGCAGTATTTATACCATAGTTTGTAGATGCTATAACTTTCACACAAAGCAATCAATATACACTTATTGGGATTTTTATTATCAAAAACATGTAGCAGAATGCATTTTGGTCTAAATTTATAACTTTGAGTTTACTATATATTTTTTATAGCCGAAAGTAAAAAATTTCTTTTTCTTCAAAATTTTCAGTCTTTTTTTGTTTATAGTGCGAAAAATAAAAAGTGCACGGGTGATCAAATACCACCAAAAGAAAGCTCTATTTGTGTGAAAAAAGGACGTAAAATCGTTTGGGTAGAGTATTACATGACTGCGCAATTATCAGTTGAATTAGTGCAGCGCCGAGTAACAAAAAGAGGCCTGGTCATTAAGGGGAGTAAATCCTCAGGAGGGCAAGTGGTTAAATAGTTGGGCAATTCTGAACCAGAGTATGAACTATTTTGTGTTCTTATTTACCGAAGATAAGTTGTACCTCATATCACACTGTTGATATGTTTGTGACTTTCAAGGTTGTTTTGTAAGAGCCATTGTAATGGTTTAAGAGACATTACATGCAAAATCAATAATGTTATATTATAGCTTACTGATTATTAAATGTGTAGCTGCATCAGTTTTTGTTTTTTTTTGCTTTTGTTTTCACCTTATGATCCAGCTTGTAAGTCTAGTATTTTTAACTGACCAAGGTGTCAAGCAATTAGAGGGTTGAGACAAACATTTAAACACTGACAGGGGTGCATACAATAATCAGATTTTTACATTTATCTTACATTAACCTTCATCTCAAAAAGGAAAAAAAACTGTTGCTGTAACTGCTTAAAAAGTGTTAGTTGGAGATCAGCTTTAATTTGTTTGTCAAGTCCATCTAAATCTGACACTATCCTTTGCCCAGATTGACAAAGGTGTCTCTGTTGCTACTCCAAAGTGGAGACACTTTAAGATTTGAGGTGCATTACTGGCCAAACCACCAGGTCAAAATAAAGGAAAAAAGAATGAAAACTAATGCAGCCACATGTTTAACCAGTTGCCGCCCAGCCTATAGCCAGATGGCAGCTGGGCGAACAGCTCGTCCCTCCGGGTGGACACCATATGGGATCCTTTCAGGCATGTGTAGCGTGCCTGCCCGCAGGGCCGCTCTGCGGCACGATCTGTCACCGGCCGTGTACAGATCTGTGTATCGGCCCCGTTGCCAGTACCATGTGACCTGCTGTGACCAATCACAGCAGGTCACATGACAGTAGTATACAATGGATGGCTTTCTTTCATGCCATCCATTGTATACAAGTGTGGCTAGCTGTGAATGGTCTCAGCGATCACATGCACAAGCTGGGCCAATCACAGCCCATCTGTGTCATGTGATTAACTGTGGCCAAATCACAGCTAAGCACAAAAAAAACTCCCTGAATGAATCGATTTCATTCAGGTAAATGCTTGCTTATAGCAAAGTAATTCTTTGCTATAAGCAAATTGTGAAAAAAACCCCCAAAAAACTGGTCACTTCCCCAAAGTAGTACAATATTACTATGGTAACATTATACTACTTTGGACATAGTGAAATATGAAAAAAAAAAAACTTTAAAAAAGAAAAAAATGTAATAAAAAAATAAAACTAATAAAAAATTTTTTAAAAAATTTTAAAAAAATTTCATTTTTTTTTTTCGGATTGTCACCAGTTATTGTCCCTGATTACCACCATGCTAGTTATATGATGACACTGTACTGAACTGGTGACAATATGTAAAAAAAAATAGTGAAAATAATTTTTTAAATTTTTTCATTTTCTGAAAAATTGTGACAAAAAAATTACAACTTCAAAAAACTCGCCATGCCTCTTATGAAGTACATCAGACTGTCTACTTTGCAAAAAGGGGTCATTTGGGGGATATCTGTACTGTTCTGACATTCTGGGACCTCAAGAACTTAGATTGGCTGTCAGTACTTCAGGATTGATCAATATTCAGAGCTATACCATAGTTTGTGAACTCTATAACTTTCCTACAAACTAAATAATACATCCTAATTTGGGTTATTTTCACCAAAGAAATGTAGCAGAATACATCTTGACCTAAATTTATGAAGAACAATTATTTATTTGCAAACTTTTATAACAGAAACAAAGAAAAACTTTTTTTTCAAAATTTTCATTTTTTTTTTGTTAATTTAGCAAAAAATAAAAACCCCAGCGGTGATTAAATACCACCAAAAGAAAGCTCTAGTTGTGTGAAGAAAATGATAACATTTTAGTTTGGGTACAGTGTTGTATGACCGCGCAATTGTCATTCAAAGCGTGAGAGCGCTGAAACCTGAAAAATGGCCTGGGCAGGAAGGTGGTAAAAGTGCCCTGTATGGAAGCGGTTAAAGCGGAGTTCCACCTGAAAAAAAAAGTCAGCAGCTACAAAAAATTATAACTGCTGACTTTTAAAATACAGCCACTTACCTGTCCCTCAGTCCAGTGGTGTCCTCACCACTGCTGGTTTCACCGGCCGTCTTCCAGCTGGGAGGACAACTTCTGCTTCCGATCGCCTAGGCCAGGGATCTGCAACCTTTAAGACATAAGGAGCCACTTGGACCCGTTTCCGAGAGGGAAAAAAAGACTGGGAGCCGCAAAACCATTGCAACATTTAAAACAAATCCGACACTGCATATATTGCAAAAAGCGCTCTGGTCATGAAGGGGGTTTAAGGGCCCAGTAAGCAAAGGGTTAATCAGGGCCACAGTGTATTGTCATAATCACAATCATAGCCTTAGGTCAGTGGTGGGCAACCTTTTTTTTCAACTGAGCCAAATCTCGCCAAAACCACGATTGAAATTTATTTTGAGAGCCACATTTTTAAAACTGAAAATACATCCCCCATATAGTAATTCATCCCCCATAGTAATTAATCCCCCATATAGTAATTCATCCCCCATATAGTAATTCATCCCCTATAGTAATTAATCCCCCATATAGTAATTCATCCCCCATAGTAATTCATCCCCCATAGTAATTCATCCCCCATAGTAATTCATCCCCCATATAGTAATTAATCCCCCATATAGTAATTCATCCCCCATAGTAATTCATCCCCCATATAGTAATTCATCCCCCATATAGTAATTCATCCCCCATATAGTAATTCATCCCCCATAGTAATTCATCCCCCATAGTAATTCATCCCACATATAGTAATTCATCCCCCATATTAAGTCCCCAAGTCCCCCCTGTGTCAATTCACTTGCCTTTGCTCCACGCGTTCCTCTCGCAGTGTTCCCACGCCGTTCCGGTGTAGCATGAAAAATTGTCTCCTATGAGGATCTGTCCCCCTCGACCTATCTGCGCATGTGCCAGTTTCAGGCATTAGCAGCCAATCGGCGATCTCCGGCACATGCGCAGATACGTCGAGGGGGACAGATCCTCATAGGAGACAGATTTTCATGCTACACCAATCTTCAGGGCGGACTGTGAGAGGAGCCTAGTGGGAGCCTAGCTCTGCAGGCCGGATTAAAAGGTCCGTCGGGCCGTAGTTTGCCCATTGCTGCCCTATTGCCTGTCACCTGGTGGGCAGTGTGCTCCGGAGCCGCAGCCAAGGTGAAAAAGAGCCGCATGCGGCTCTGGAGCCGCGGGTTGCTGACACCCGGCCTAGGCGATTGCAGCGGAAGTGGGAGTGGGTACCTGTCAAATTTGGGTACCCGCTCCCCAAAGGTGCCAAACCTTAACCTACTCGGCGGTATGATTCTTTCCAATTTTTTTGTGCTGAAATATGTCGTTTTTTATTGTAGGCTGTAATTTTTAGGAATAACTCACTGAAATCTGTACGAACAAGAGTCTAGTAAACATTCCGGATATGATAAAACTTGAAACACGAAATCATAAATTATAATTTAATAAATAATCATAAAAAATAATAATATAATAATTATAAATTTAATTCAATAATATAATCAAACCAAAAACACTGAAATTTGAAATACAGAGGCAAATTCGCACATCGCTGAGCAAAGTCGCAAAATCGTTTTCAGTGTCTGATGACGAATTTCCCCACGAATCATTATCACTCAATTCTGCAAGTGGTTCTGATTTACTATCGCTGTTCTAAAACCGCTTTTGACGTAAAGGGATGCTTTTTGGACGCTATGGACTTTTCTAAGTTTCCAGGCAGAAAGAACAGTCAAAATGCAGGCAGGGCACAGGACAAAGCAGGGACAAAATATATGTGAAATGCATTGAAACAGCAATGACAGCAAAAATGACATTTTTTAAAAATTTCAAATTTCCCACCGGTTCTGGCGCCCGTACGCCCTGACGTCACAGGGACCGGGACACGGAAGCCAGATGCCGGCATCGGCCGGAGGAGTTGGTCGGGGATACTGCAGGGGACACATCGCGGGAGCGAAGAACAAGGTAAGTGCTGAAGGGACCCCCTGAGCAACGCTGCATGGTAAGCCCGAGCGTAGCTCGGGGTTACCGCTCTTGGTATTGAAATTTTACCCTGAGCTACACTCGGGAAAACCGCTAAGGAGGTTAATGGGGAGTGGGGGATGAAGGCTTAAAGCGGAACTTCCCCTTTTGGGTGGAGCTCTGCTTTAATTTGGTATGCTGCAATATGTAACTTTTTTTTTTTTAGTTTAATACCATTTTAACTGCAGTAGAAGAAAGTCGTATCACCAAATAAAAGGAAAAAGCCTAAGAAAGAAAACAAATGTAACCACCACATTTAGGGATTGTCAAGCTGCAATATATACATTTTTGAGTTTAATATTTTTAAAATTAGCTCTTCCTTTCAATTTTCTTTGACTGCCAACGTAAAATGCAAATTTTTGTTAGTTGCACAGGGTACTAAATAACAGAAATACACATACTCTTTATCTCCTGCATTTGTAGATATCATAATTCCTTCCTCTTATCTCCCCTTTCCAGCACTGTGCATTGAGTCGGTGGTCAAATTACATACAGTCAGTGGTATAAAATATGGCACTCCTGCATCTCCAAGTCCTTAGATAGACAGAAGTTTTTAATCATACTTAGTTAACCATTCTAAGCTTATTATAGGAGGCTGGTTTCATTAGAAGGATTTACTGCAATATATGTTTAACCTTTGATGAGATACCTGTACAGCATGCTAAAATCTAAAGGCATGTTGGATATGCCATATTTCATACAACATGAGGATGGAGCATGTGGTCAAAGCTAATAGAAAACTTCACCTTTGCAGCTCATTTTAAATCATTTTAGCAGCTAAATGGCAAATACTTCCATAATCCAATCGTGTTCAAGCAAAAAATTATATTTCTTTTTTTTTTCCCTTACACATGTGGTTTTCTTTGCAAAGTGAAATTTCACCTCATTCACCAAGTCCTGGGAAAAATTCTGTTGCATATTTCCAAAACATAAAAATACAGTGCAGCGCTTATTCAAATTAAATAAATGTGAACCCAAATATCATAAAAAGCATTGATTACATTTTGCAGTGAACATCAGTCCATACAATTGAATATGCATTATTTGAAACATTAAGTCTCTAAATAGTGATAGCTTCAACTTGATTAACTCTCAAAGTCATTATCTTCATATATCTAAATCCTTCACCATGGATCACCAGATGTGCCCTCACCTCGAGTATTTCACCTCACGTTAAGTTTGGTCAAAAAAACATGTATCCCTTGAATTGGATATGAACTGGCAGGTGTATCCCAGGTTAAGCCTCCTCCTCCAGAGTTGAACACTTCCTTAATCTCTTTTCCTCCACTCAGTATATACAGTTGCAAGAAAAAGTATGTGAACCCCTTGGGATTAAGTGAAGTTTTGCATGAATTGGGCATAAAATGTGCTCTGAACGTCATCTATGTCACAACAATAGAAGAACACAGTCTGCTGAACATAATACTACACAAACATTAGATGTTGCAATGGTTTAATTGCACATAACATGTAAACATTCACAGTGCAGGGAGGAAAAAGTATGTGAACCTTTGGACTTAATAACTGGTTGACCCTCCTTTGGCAGCAATAACCTCAACCAAACGTTTCCTGTAGTTGCAGATCAGACCTGCACAACGATCTGGAGTAATTTTGGACCACTCCTCTTCACAAAACTGTTTCAGTTGAGCAATATTCTTGGGATGTCTGGTGTGAATCGCTCTCTTAAGGTTGAAGTCAGGACTCTGACTGGACCACTCTAGAAGGCGTATTCTGTGCACAATGTTCTTCACACACCGATCTATGGACTGTCATTAAAGATGATCGAAGGAGTTAAGGAGTTTTCTCTGTATTCCTGTTTCACAGCACTAATTTGTTTTATAAAAAGCTCTATACATCTGGTGCGATACAGCATCTCAAAAGTGTGAGTGGCCACTATTATCTGCTCATTGTAATTGGCATAATGAGGGAATAACACACACCTGGCCATGAAACAGCTGAGAAGCCAATTGTCCCATTACTTTTGGTCCCGTAACAAGTGCGAGGCACATATGCAAACTTTTGTAATTCCTACACCATTCACCTGATTTGGATGTAAATACCCTCAAATTAAAACTGACAGTCTGCAGTTAAAGCACATCTTGTTCGTTTCATTTCAAATCCATTGTGGTGGTGTATAGAGCCAAAAATGTTAGAATTGTGTCGAGGTCCCAATATTTATGGACCTGACTGTATTTTAATTGGTTTGTGTGAAAGGTATAGTGTCTACAAACTATGATGTATATACTGGAATATTTGGCAGCTATAGATGCTATACTAATAATGGTGATAATCAGCGATTTATAGTGTGATTGTAGAAGCGTGGCAAGCAACCTGGCGCTAACAAGACACTATCTGGGAGAGACAGTAACTGACTAACTGACACTGACTTCGCTAGTGACACTAATATAGTGATCAGATATAATACTGTACACTGTACTAATGACACTGTCTGGGAAGGGGTTAACATCAAAGGACAATGAAGGGGTTAACTGTGTGCCAAACCAGTGTATTGTGTGTAAAGTGTGCTGCTTTTACTAACAGATCTGGCTGTTTTTTCCTCCCTGCTTTTGAGGGAGTTTTTTCCCCTTCTTTTCCCTTCTAAAGTTCAAATAAATTTGCTTCTGTCTAATATACCTTTATCTGTGAATAAGGCCTGGAATGGTTGAAACTCATCAGCATACTTATCCAGCTGTTTTTGTAGCCAATTGATGTGATATAGGACTCTGCTTGTGTTTATAATACCTACCAACCCCTAATATTATGAAATTAAGTGTATTAAAGGATTAACAAGAATAAAACAGTGAATAGATTTTTTTAGATCCCCGGAAAAGTGGGACACGTTACGCAATAATTTAAATACACAGTAGTAATATAATCAAATATTTTGACATAATCAGCTAAATAATGCAGACAGACATTGTCTTTGTACACTGAGAAAAATGTGCTTCAAAGACTAAGTGACAAAAGCAGGATTAAAATTTGCATGGTAGTCTATATAAAAGGCTTAGTTTCAAAAACACATTAATAATATATGTTTTATGCAAATTTCTAAAAACAACATAAGCATGACATTTAAATAAACCATGATTCAGATTTTATGCGTCTTTTACATTCTAATGTCCAGGAAGACCTGGAGGACATTACCTGTCCTTCCAATCTGTACAAAAAATCGGAACAACTAAGATGCTGGTCAATTGTAAAGCCATAATATGCAGAAATCTATGCAGCAGCTCAGCTGCACTTGCCACTGAAATTCGAGGCTTGCCTGTGTTGGAAAATTTGAGGCTCCACCCTTTCCATCATGTGACAGTGCTTGGACCTAGCATTAGGCTATTAGACCTGAGCACTGTAACATGGGAGGAGGTCAAATGCTCCTGATTCCTCAGTTGAGATGTAGGTAGGAGTGGCAACATGGCCCTGGTAAGGTCAATATTAGTGGCAAGATCATTTTTCCCTGACTAGGCAAGAAACATCATTTACTATCTAGCATATCACCTTATCACCTCATCCTCCACTGGGCAGCCATAGAAACAATCTACAAAGGTCAGATGTGTTGGTTCTGGCTACAGAATATAACTGCAGCAAGTCTCCTCTGCAGCCATAGTACACTTGTATAAGCACCCAGCACACATTGTTACTTCCAGTTTTGTGTCTCCAATACTGCCTGGTTTTGTCCTGAACAGGGGCGGACTGACCATTTGGAAACTCGGGCACTGCCCGAGGGCCCGGGGTCAGTAGGGGGCCCAATGAGATGCCCCTGGTACCTTTTTCATAGGCTTTTTTGAGTTTGGGCAAGCACACAGGGGCCCCATGATCCCCTATTGCCCGGGGCCCCATGAGTTGTCAGTCCGCCCCTGGTCCTGAAATGTCTACACCTGTTTCTAGTGTAGATTAAAGTGGTTGTAAAGGATGAAGGCTTTTTACCTTGATGCATTCTATACTTTCTGTTTGCTACTCCCCTCACACCCTGTCTAATACTCACACTCACTCTCAATCCAGCAATGTGCACAGCAGCCTTGGCTATTCCGGGTTTCTCTCTTCTCTTTGGCTGAGACACCATAGTGGGAGTCAGTGGCTCCCACTGCTGTCAATCACAGCCAGTGAGCCAATGAGTAGAGAACAAGGGCAGGGCCGAGCCATGGCTCTATTTGCCTTATGGATATCAAATATGGCTTGCTATTGGGAGCTCTGGTCAAGAGGGAGGAGCTAGGAGCACTGGTGGGGGACCTGAGAAGAGGAGGATTGGGGTTACATAGTCTGGCTGAAGAAAGACAAAAGTCAATCCAGTTCAACCATTAAAAAAAAAGTTATGATCCAAAGCATGATCCAATTTGCTCCTGCAGGGATCCCTCCTGATCCCCTGCGAGGCAATCAGATATTCCCTGGATCAACTTTACCTTTAAATGTTAGTATCTAGTTATATTCTGTGTATCTAGGAAAGAATCCAGGACTTTTTTAAAGCAATCTACTGAGCTGGCCAGAACCAACTCTCCAGGGAG